>NC_041223.1:68628076-68723593 GCF_002837175.3 Physeter macrocephalus
CCCTGCATCGGCAGGCGGACGCGCAACCACTGCGCCACCAGGGAAGCCCAATAACGTTGTCTTAAAGTCTATTCTGGCTGGTATCAATAAAGCTACCCTAGCTTCCTTGTTGTTTATTTTATATACAGTAGTGTGTATGTCTTTGTTTTTTTATGTTGAACTTGAATGTCTTTCTATGGAGCAGCTGCTTGCCCCACCACGTCCTACTTCTTATACACAACCTGCTTTACTCATTTACATGATTTGCCAGGCCTCTGGAGACACTGGATCTGTGACCCCTGAGACTTAATGCTAGTTGTGCCCATTACCACCTCCCTCAGGGTGACCGGGGTCTTTCGTTTCTCCTAGGGGTGCTGTGAAGAGCTGCTCTGTGGATCACGGCACAACTCTGGGTCTCTCTTCCCATAGACTATGAACATGAGTTGTACCCCTGAGAGTTGTGCAGTGCACAGCCTGCACAACTGTCAGTGGCAGCCCTGGTGTTATAGACCGTGCTGGTCCACAGGGAATGATTCTGGCCTTCATGAACACAAAGCCTAAGGCTGCTCAGTGTTACCCTTAGTCCCACAAAAATGAAGGGGAATCGGGATGATGGAAAAAGAGTAACTGCATAGACAATTCAAAGGGGTGGCCAATTTAATGGTCTGTCGGCATGAAGCCCATCCTTTGAGTTCTGGCAGCTCAAACCGTCCAACTGTATGCCATCTCTGGACAGAACAAGTCCAGCTACTAGTGTCCCCAAAGTATAGAAGTGACTGGGCTCCCTGAAGTAATTAAGAAACCTGAGTAGGGTATTTTCAACGATGGTGAAAAAAGCAAGTTTACACTTCTTAGAATCTTACTACATTAACAGTGAAAACGACTGCCTGCTTTTACTCTTCCCCCTGGGCAAGGAAGGTGCTGTGAATACTTTCATTCTTTTACTCTCAAGGGAAATCAAGTGTTCCGTCAACCATTTGAAAGAGAAAAATCATAGCAACAGTCCCAGGGATTGAGATCCCACATGTAGGACTGTACTAAACTTTGGGCAAACTACTCAAAACCCGAAGAGTAAATGAACTAGAAGCTAGGATGGACTGTGAGGTACAGGTGAGGTTCAGATTCATGCCTCTGAGACGTGAAATGCATCCAATAGAAACTGGCTCTGCCGCAAACCTAACGTGTGGGTGACTTGATCATCAGCTCCCGAGCAGGGATGTGGCACAGGTCCTACCTTCCAGGTCCTCCTCAGCCAACTGTCTCCAAGTCAACAAACCTCCGTTAGCAACTGCACGAACAAACCAAACTACTGTACCTCCTCAGGCAAGCTGACCACCAAGTCATTTCTCGTCTGTCCAACCAGCGCCTGCCAGAAGTATTCACTGCATGCGGCCAGCACAGCTCGGTGGGCCCGGAACTCCTTCCTCTCCACGATCAGAGTCACGTCACAGAGAATATCCTTTTTGCGCTGGTCATTGAGGCCCAGGAGGATGTTGGTGCAGTGGACTGTGGATTCATACACATACATGGGGGAGTCAGGCTTCTCATCCACAGACATGCCGTTCACACCCTGAAAGAAAGCAAGCAAGCCTGGGTCATCACGGCTCCCTGAGTCAGAGACACGGTGAGAAAGGATGCTGAGCACCTGGGAGTCACCGCCCTGAGCCAGGGCGAAAGAAGCAGAACTGCCCGCTAGCATCTTACGCGCAGTTAGCACTGCGAGCTCAGAAAACATCTGAGCTCTGTGTTCTGTGGCTGACTTCTCTCCTTTCCTCTCACTGAGTCCTTTTACCACGCGGAAACAAAGCCAGGTCTTTTAATGGAACACCCAAAACATTCGAAACGCATACCTACTGTAAAACTTGGTAGTTTTAATTTTGTTAGTGGACTGAAAGCGAACTTTCACACATACAGAGTCCCAGTGCAAGTATTAACTGAGCTTTGTGTTAAGAGGAAATGACTCATTCTGAAGTATTGGCAGTGCTGCCTGGATGAAGCACCTGTAAGTTCCTAGGCTGAAATTTGGCTAAGATGCCAAGCAGAGTAAATATCTAATCACAATACGTAATTTAACATGGGAACTAAACGGAATGTGTACGAAGGAGTGGATGTAGCCAGCTATCTATCGCAATTGCCCTCCGCCACTTCAAGACAAAGCATGGCCACCATGATGCTACTGTTGTCATGAAAGGCTCTTGAAAAGAAGTGGAAACGTGCTGCTGTTATCCCAGCAGACTGGATGTACATCCTCTTTAAGGAAACACAATATATTGCATCAGGAGTCAAAAAAACAGATGTATTCAAGAGTGAAGATTACTTTTACGAAAGGGTTCTTTGCTTTAAAAAGTGTCCACTGATGTACTGATATTAAAAAAAAACCTAATTAACTTACACAACCGTTTTCCAGTAATATTTACACTAGTATGAATTCCAATAGTGAGTCCGACTTTCTTTTTGCTTTATTATTATTAATTTTTTAAGAGTTTTAACATACAATAAACTGCATATACTTACACTGTGCAACTTGATATGTTCTGGCATATATATGCAACAGTGACACCATCATCACAATCAAGACAATGAACATATCCTTCACCACCGAAAGTCTCTTTATGTCCCTTAACAATCTCTCCCTTGCACCTCTCCATTCATCTATTGATGGATATTTGGGTATTTCCCAGTTTTTGGTTATTACAAATAAAGCTGCTATGGATTAGTGTATAAATCTCTGTATGAACATATGCTTTCACTTGTCTTGTGTAAACACCTAGATATAGAATGGATGGATCATTTGTTATGTGCAAGTCTAACTTTTAAAGAAATGGCCCTGTTTTCTAAAGCAGTTGTGCCATTTCACATTTTCAGTGGCAGTGTATGAGAGTCCAGTTCCTGCCCTTCCTTGTCACCATGTGGTATGGTCAATCTTTCTAATTTTGGCCATTCTAATAGGTACACTGTGGAATCTCTTTGTGTTTTCAACTTGCTTTTCTCTAGTGACTGAAGATATTGAGAATCTTTCATGTGCTTATTTGCCATCTATTTATCTTCTCTGGAGAGGTAGATTCTTTGCCCATTTTATACTGGGTTTTTTCCTTACTATTGAGTTTTGAAAGTTCCTTAATATACTTAATAAAAGTCCTTTATCAGATATGTGATTTGCAACTGTTTTCTCCAAATCTGTAGCTTGTCATTTTATTCTCTTAGCAGTGTTTTTCAAAAAGCAGAAAGTCTTCATTTGATGAAGTCCAGTTGAGCAATTTTTTCTTTAATGGATCATGCTTCTGGGGTCATATCTAAAAAATCTTTGTACAAACCAAGGTCACATCTTTTGTCAGATTTATAACTAGATATAAGTATTTTTAATGCAATTATAAATGGTTTTGTTTTTAACTTAAATTTCTGATTTTTCATTGCTAGCATATAGAAACATAACTGATAGCATATAGAAACATAACTGATTTTTGTATTGATCTTGTATCCTGCAATTTTGCCTAACTTGCTTATTTGTTCCCATAGCCTTTTTTTTTTTTTTTTTTTTTTTTTTGGTTGGGATGGCAGGTAGATTCCACAGATTTTCTATATAGAAGATAATATTGTCTGTAAATGAAGACATTTTACTTCTTTTCCAATCTGGATGATTTCAATGTCTTTTTCTTGCCTTACTGCATTGTCTAGAACCTCCAGTACAATGTTGAGTATAAATGGTAAGAGCAAACATTCTCCCCTTGTTCCCAGAGTTATGGAGAACATATTGAGCTTTTCACTGTTATTTATGATGGTAACTATTGGTGTTTCATAGAAGCCCCTATCTAGCTGAGGAAGTTTCTTTGTATTCCTATTTTTCTGGGAGGTTTTTTTATTTGTTTTTCAAATCAGGAATGGATGCTGAATTTTGCCAAGTGCTTTTTCTGCATCTATTGAGATAGTCACATAGTTTTTCTTTTTTAGTATGTTAATAATGTAAATAACATTGATTGATTTTTGAATGTTAAACCAACCTTGCATTTCTAGGATAAACTCCACTTGCTCATGATATATTTGCCCTGTTATACATTGCTGGACTCAGTTTGCTAGCATTTTGTTAAGAATTTTTACGTCTATGCTCATGAGGGAGATTAGTCTGTAGTTTTCTTTTCTTATATATTTTAAACCTGGTTTTAGTATTAGGGTAATGCTGGTCTCACAAAATGAGTTTGGAAGGATTTCTTCCTTTTCAATTTTCTCGAAGAGTTTGGGTAGAACTGGTTTCTTTTTTTCCTTAAATATGTGGTTGAATTTACCTATGAAGTCTTCTGGGCTGGAGCTGTAACTACAAATTCAGTTTTTAAAACAGTTGTCAAATTTATTGGCGTAAAGTTGTACATAGTATTTCCTTACTTTCCTTTAATGTTAGTAGACTCTGTACTGATGTCACCTCTCACATTCCAGATATTGGGAATTTGTGTCATGTCTCTTTTTTTCCTGATCAGCTTGGCTAGAGGTTTATCAATTTTATTTATATTCTCAAAGAACTAGCTTTTGGTTAAATCGATTTTATTGTTCTGTTTTCTATTATGTTTATTTCTGCTCTCATTGTTATATCCTTTTTAAAAAAAATTTAACAAATATTTATTTGTGCTTACTTTGTGCTAGGCACTCATATTACTGAACACTTTGCATTTATTAACTTGTTTATGCCTTTCAACAAATTTGTGAGAGATTTTATTATTATTATTATTTTTAAAATTGATTTATTTTTGGCTGCATTGGGTCTTTGTTGCTGCGCGCGGCCTTTCTCTAGCTGCAGCTAGTGGGGCCTACTCTTCATTGTAGTGTGTGGGCTTCTCATTGCGGTGGATTCTCTTGCTGCAGAGCACGGGCTCTAGGCACATGGGCTTCGGTAGTTGTGGCGCACAGGGTCAGTAGTTGTGGCTCATGGGGTCTAGAGCACAGGTTCAGTAGTAGTGGCATACAGGCTTAGTTGCTCGTGGCATGTGGGATCTTCCCGGACCAGGGCTCGAACCCGTGTCCCCTACATTGGCAGGAGGATTCTTAACCACTGTGCCACCAGGGAAGTCCTGTTATATCCTTTCTTCTGCTTACTTTGGGTTTAATTTGCTCTTCTTTTTCCAATTTCCTAAGGTGGAAGTTGGACTCATTGACCTGAGATCTTTCACCTTTTCTCATAAAGGCTTTAATGCTATACATTTCACTCTAGATATTACTTTAGCAGTGTCTCACAAATTTTGAAATGTTGAGTTTTAATTTTCATTCAGTTCAAAATACCTTCCAATTTCCATTTTGATTTCTTCCTTGATGCATAAATTATTTGGAAAAATATTATTTAGTTTCCAAATATTTGAAGGAGTTTCTAGACATCTTTCTGATATTGTTTTCTGATTTAATTTCATTGTGGTCAGAGAATAAACTTTGTATGATTTCAATCCTTTTAATTTATGGGGACTTATTTTATATTCCAGGATATGGTCTGTTGGTAAATATTCCATATGCACTTGAAAAGAATATGTGTTCTATTGTTGGGTGGAGTGTTCTGAAATGTCAGTTACGTCAAATTATATGATAAGTGTTTTTCAAGTCTTCTATATTTTTACTATTTTTCTGTCTATAGGTTCTATCAAATACCATATGCTAACACATATATATATAGAATCTAAAAAAAAAAAAAGGTTATGAAGAACCTAGGGGCAGGACAGGAATAAAGACGCAGACGTTGAGAATGTACTTGAGGACACGGGGAGGGTGAAGGGTAAGCTGGGACGAAGTGAGAGAGTGGCATGGACATATATACACTACCAAATGTAAAATAGATAGCTAGTGGGAAGTAGCCAAATAGCACAGGGAGATCAGCTTGGTGCTTTGTGACCACCTAGAGGGGTGGGATAGGGAGGGTGGGAGGGAGATGCAAGAGGGAGGAGATATGGGGATATATGTATATGTATAGTTGATTCACTTTGCTATAAAGCGGAAACTAACACACCATTGTAAAGCAATTATACTCCAATAAAGACGTTAAAAAAAAAGTATTAAGAAGGGGCACTGAAATCTCTGACTATAATTGTAGATTTGTCTATCAGTTTTTGCTTCATTCACTGAAATCCTGTTATTAGATGCATACATCATTAGCATTTTTATTTTCTCTTGATGTATTTATACCTCTATCACTATGAAATGATCTTTTAATTCTTGGAAATATTCTTTGCTTTGAAATCTACTTTGTCTGATATTCATATTGCCACGCCAGCTTTTTTTTCATTAGGGTTAGCACAGTATACCTTTTTTTCCTCTTATCATTTTAACCTATTTGTGTCTTTATATTTAAAGTGTTTTTCTTGCAGGCAGCATACAATTGGGTCCTGCTTTTTTTTTTTAACCCAATATGACAATCTCTGACTTTTGATTCTGGTACTTATACCATTTACACTTAATGTGATTATTGATTTGGCTGGGTTTAAATCTGCCATTTGGCTACTTGTTTTGTATTTGTCTCATCTATTCTTTGTTCCATGTCTCCTCATTCTCTGACTCCTTTTGTATTAACTGAGTATTTTTATAATTCAATCTTATCTCCTTCATTGGCATGTTGCTTTGGTATTTTACTGGTTGCCTCAGGCTTTATAATATGCTTCTTTAAGTTATCACAATCTACCTTCAATTAATATTATACTACTTCATGTGGAGTATAAGAATCTTACAATAGTATGCTTCCATTTCTCCCTTCCTGGCCTTTGTGCTATTGTTGTCATATAATTTACTTCTACAAATGTTATAAATGCCATACCACATTGTTATTATTTTTGTTTAAACAGTCAATTATCTTTTAAAGAGATTTAGATAAGAGAAAAAGTTTTATATATATATATGTATATAAATACATTTTCCTTCTGCCTGAAAGACTTCTTTTAATATGGCTTGCAGCTGCCATAATAAAATATCAGAGATTGGGTGGCTTAAACAACAGGAACTTATTTTTTTACAGTTCTGGAGGCTGGAAAGTCCAAGATCAAGGTGCTGGCTGATTTGGTTCCCTGGTGAGGACTCTATTCCTGGCTTGCAGATGGCTACCTTGCCACTGCGCCCCTGCATGGTAAAGAGAGAGAGCTCTGGTCTCTCTTCCTCTTCTTATGAAGACACTGATCTCACTACAGGGGCTCCTTCCTCCTTCCTCATGATCTCATCTAAACCTGATTGCCTCCCAAAGGTCCCTCCTTCAAATACCGTCACATTAGGGGTTAGGGCTTCATATGACTTTTGGGCAGACATAAACACTCAGTCCATAACAGCTGGTAATGAATTCTTTCAGTGTTTGTTTCTCTTAAGAAGTCTATTGACTTCATTTTTGAAGTTATTTTTGTGGGCTATATATTCTACATTGACAGTTTTTTGTTTTTTTTTCCTTTCAGCACTTTGAAAGATGTCATTGCACTGTCTTTTCATATGCATGGTTTCCAGTGAAAAATCTGCCTCATCCTTACTTTGTTTCTCTCTACATAATACATCTTCCCCGCTCCAGCTACTTTTCAGATTTTATCTTTATCACTTGTTTTGAGCAATTTGATTATGATGTGGCTTGGTATAGTTTTTTCATGATTCTCGAGTTTCTTAGATGGGTGGTTTTATAGTTTTCATCAAGTTTGGAAATATTTTAGCCATTATTTCTTCAAATATTTTTTGCCAAATGTTTTTCCTGTCTCCCCTCCTCTTCTCTTTTGGGGAGCTCAGTTACATATATATTAGACCACCTGAAATTGTCGCACAGCTCACAAATGCTCTGTACATTTTCTATTTTTGCAAGTCTTTTTTTTTTTTCTCTCTGTGTTTCATTTTGGACAGTTTCTATTGCTAGGACTTTAAGTTCACTAATCTTTTCTTATGCAATATCTAATCTGCCATTGATTCCTCTCACAGTTAATTTTCAACACACAAATTGTGGCTCTCACCTCTAAAAGTTCAATTTGGGTCTTTTTTGTATCTTTCATGACTCTACTTAAGATATTCAATCATTCCTATAACTTCTTGAACATTTGGAATACAGTTATAATAACTATTTCTGTCTGTTAATTCTAACATCTGTATCAGTTCTGGTTCAGTTTCAATGGATTGATATTTCTCTTTATTCCTGCTTCTGTGCATGCCTGGAAATTTTTGATTGGATGCCAGATATTGTGAATTTTACCTTGTTGGATGCTTGATATTTTTGTGTTCCTATAAATATTATTAAGCTTTGTACTAGTACTCAGTTGAGTTATATGGAAACAGTTCAATCCTTCAGGTTTCACCTTTGAGATCTTTTAAGTGGGAACAGCAGCATTTAATCTAGGGCTCCTTATTTCCCACTACTTCTAAGTATTTTATCCAACGCCCTTGAATTATGGGTTTTCTAGGCTGGCTGGTAGGAAAAGGTGTTATTCCTGGCTCTCTGTGAGCTCTGAATACTGCTCCTTCTAATTGTTTTGGATAGTTCTTCCCCCATTTTTTTTGCAGTCTCCTAACATACATGTGCTAATGAGTACTCTGCAAGACACTGAAGGGAAATCTTCTTCAGATGTCTGGAGTTTTCTCTCTGTTCAGCTCTCCCTTCTCTGCTACCCTGAATTCTGAACTCCAGCCACCATAGTCTCTCCAGACTATCAGCTCTGTCTCCACAACTCAAGAGTCAGCCAGGTTCTCTTTGGTTCCTCCTTCCTGTGCCATGGCCTGGAAACATTCTCAAAACAGTAAGCTGGGGCTTCCCTGGTGGCGCAGTGGTTGAGAGTCCGCCTGCCGATGCAGGGGACACAGGTTCATGCCCCGGTCCGGGAAGATCCCACGTGCCCCGGAGCCGGTGCGCCCGTGAGCCATGGCCTGTTGCTCCGCAACGGGAGAGGCCACAACAGTGAGAGGCCTGCGTACCACAAAAAAAAAAAAAAAAAACAAAAAAAAAACCCAGTAAGCTGGGCTTAGCTTGTTTTCCTTCTCTTGAGGATCAATGTCTTTTGTTGCTTGGTATCCAAAGTCTTGAAAACCACTGTTTCACATGTTTTATCTATTTTTATAGTTGTTTCAAGTGAGAGGATAAATCTAGTACCTGTTACTCCACCTTGGCTGGAAGCAAAAATCTTGGATTTATTCTTTATAGTATAGTTACTGTATACACTTTACAAACAATAATTTATCACACTGCTAACCATATTGTATAAATTTTGCTCTACCATAAATGATGGTTTTTAATACCTAATTACAAAAGTGTATCTGCCAAGAAGAATTTTCAGTTCTTTGGTATTCTAATAAAAGATAAAATATCTGTGAGCCTTATTAACTGGAATCATTTTTAATGCAATAAGAATAGATTTACAAATGACACAATTCAGTTATAATGACCATAAGCCATGTGGTAAGATTGAGTTTACATGACTATTATCTATGATTAGTTAATTGTTGTTAAATTCTTTACTATCTAGTAAGAAGACAAATCTTTTTCTATTCTGGTTTCTTTTCCATGGAATGTTTTCAGGATTTTCTTATCTCCCATACAGGGTCTCCTGTCTGATTTATTTTCTCCATTCTTCGTTCTCAAATTATTACTCTTTCTCCTAACACATTTAATTTTCTCAGTCTGTGAAATTTTTTTTTTTTTTTTTTTTTTTGTGGTACGCGGGCCTCTCACTGCTGTGGCCTCTCCAGTTGCGGAGCACAGGCTCCGGACGCGCAGGCTCAGCGGCCATGGTTCACGGGCCCAGCTGCTCCGTGGCATGTGGGATCCTCCTGGTCCGGGGCACGAACCCGTGTCCCCTGCATCGGCAGGCGGACCCTCAACTACTGCGCCACCAGGGAAGCCCTTGTTTTGTTTTTGAATCATGATAGCTTGCATATAGCTGACAGCACTCAAAACTGGGTGGGACAATTAAAGTTCCAGTATGTAAAAAAAAAAATCATTAAAAGCAGGAGATTTATAAGAGTCATCTCATTTTTCCAATCCATTTATGAGTAATTCATATTAATGTACCTACATCAAGACAAGAGGAGCTTGCTATAATGGATACAAAGCCATAAGTTCTTTAGTGAAACATGAAATGAAAGAAAATCAAAAGAGAAATGAAGTGAGGTTCAGTGGAAAGAGGAATGAACCAGGGCTCTAGGGCTTTCAGTCCAGCTCTGGCACTGACTGGCTTTGTGGATTTTGGATAAATTGCCTAACTTTCTCTGGACCTGCTTCCATGTTGGTAAAATGAGAAGCCTGGACTAGAAGACTAGCAAAGTTCTTAACAGATCTACAATTCTGTGAGTCTAAGTCTATAAAAGAAATAGATCACAGAGAATGGGATACTGTCATTTTAGTTGACAGAAGCTAGCTTTCTTTGACCTTATAAAGACCATTTATGTACCCTCTTTTCATTGTTTTTTATGGCTTAAAAACTGCCTCTCTAGAGCTGGTTACAGGGAATGGGGTGGACAATAACAGGAAGAAACCAAAGCCTTCTGGAAGAGAAGGAACCAGGACCCTAACCCCTGATCCCACAGGTTTCAAGTTAGGAAGAACTGTCAGGATAGACCATGGTGTCCCTAAGTAAACAGAGGGGCACAAGTCCCTTGAAGTGAAGTTATCTGTAGGAAATGGGGAATCCAAACCTAGGAGGACATTTTGGCACAATACATGGAACTGATGCCATTAGCTCCTTCAGTCCTGGATATCTTAGCCCAGAGGTTTGTTCTGGGAACCATGGCTGAGCAAGGGAGTATAAACTAAAAGAATATGTCACCTGGGAAACCAGTGTGGAGTTCCACTGAGGTCCGAGTGGAGGCTGACTGCTATATAGCAGCACTGGACAATAGTCCAGGCATTAATAGTGGTGAAGCCAAGGCAGTGGGTGGATTCTCAGATTCCAGTTCACAAGTAAGATGGTCTCTTTCTGGCTCTAGGACAGCTGGGAGGCTCAAGGAAAGACTCCATATCCCGCTAATGGGGCAGGTTTGGGAAAATAAAGGACATGTGGCAATATATGCACCCTGAGTTGATGAAGCAGGCTATGATAGTCACATGAACATGGACACTTGCTTTTTGGGCTAAACCTTCCAGAGAGTTTTAGAAGACATTTGAAACATATTAGATCTGTTCATCAAATGGTATAATCTAAAATGTATCATTCCCTCAGTATCCATTTATGATAAAAACTCTCCAGAAAGTGGGCATAGAGGGAACACGCCTACACAATAAAGGCCATATATGATGAACCCACAGCTTACATCATACTCAATGGTAAAAAGCTGAAAGCATTTCCTCTGAGATCAGGAACAAGACAAAGGTGCCCACTCTCACTACTTTTATTTTTCAACATAGTTTTGGAAGTCCTAGTCACAGCAATCAGAGAAGAAAAAGAAATAAAAGGAATCCAAATTGGAAAGGAAGAAGTAAAACTGTCACTGTTTGCAGATGGCATGATACTATACATAGAAAATCCTAAAGACACCATCAGAAAACTATTAGGGGTCATCAATGACTATGGTAAAGTTACAACATACAGAAATCTGTTGCATTTCTATACACTAACAATGAAATATCAGAAAGAGAAATTAAGGAAACAATCCCATTTACCATTGCATCAAAAGAATAAAATACCTAGGAATAAACCGACCAAAGGAGGTAAAAGACCTATACTGGGAAAACTATAAGACACTGATGAAAGAAACTGAAGATGGCACAAACAGCTAGAAACATATACTGTGTTCTAGGATTGGAAAAATTAATATTGTTAAAGTGACAATACTACCCAAGGCAATCTACAGATTCAATGCAATCCGTATCAAAATACAAAGGGCATTTTTCACAGAACTAGAACAAATAAATTTAAAACTTGTATGGAAACAAAAGAGGCCCTGAATGGCCAAAACAATCTTGAGACGAAAAACGGAGCTGGAGGAATCAGGCTCCCTAGCGTCAGACTATACTACAAAGCTACAGTAATCAAAACAGTATGATACTGGCACAAAAACAGACACATAGATCAATGGAACAGAATAGAAAGCCCAGAAACAAACCCACACAGTTATGGTCAATTAATCTATGACAAAGGAGGCAAGAATATACAATAGAGAAAGGACAGTCTCTTCAATAAGTGGTTCTGGGAAAACTGGACAGTTACATGTAAAAGAATTAAATTAGAACATTTTCTCACATCGTATATAAAAATAAACTCAAAATGGATTAGGGATCTAAATGTAAGACTGGAAACCATAAAATTCCTAGAAGAAAACATAGGCAGAACACTCTCTGACATAAACCATAGTAATAGTTTTTTTGGATCTGTCTCCTAAAGCAAAGGAAATAAAAGCAAAAATAAATGGGACCTAATTAGACTTAAAAGCTTTTGCACAGCAAAGGATACCATCGACAAAAACGAAAAGACAACCTACTGAATGGGAGAAAATATTTCCAAGTGATGTGACTGACAAGGGGTTAATATCTAAAATATATAAACAGCTCATACAGCTCAATATCAGAAAAACAAACAACCCAATCATGAAGTGAGCAGAAGATCTAAATAGACATTTCTCCAAAGAAGACATACTGATAGCCATCAGGCATGTGAAAAGATGCTCAACATCACTAATTATTAGAGAAATGCAAAATAAAACTACAATGAGGTATCAACTCACACTGGTTGGAAAGGCCATCATCAAAAAGTCTACAAATAATATATGCTGGAGAGAGTGTAGAGAAAAGGGAACCCTCCTACACTGTTGGTGGGAATGTAAATTGGTGCAGCCACTATGGCGAACAGTATGGAGGCTCCTTAAAAACTAAAAATAGACTTAGTGTATGATCCAGTAATCCCATTTCCCGGAGGAAACTCTAATTTGAAAAGATACATGCAATCCAATGTTCATGGCAGCACTATTTACAACAGCCAAGACATGGAAGCAACCTAAATGTCCATCAACAGATGAATGGATAAAGAAGATGTGGTGTGTATACACACACCCACACACACACACCCACACACACAATGGAATATTACTCAGCTGTAAAAAGAATGAAATTTTGTTATTTGCAGTACCATGGATGGACTTGCAAGGTATTAGGCTAAGTGAAATAAGTCAGAGAAAGACAAATACTGTATGATATCACTTACATGTGGAATCTAAAACAATACAACAAACTAGTGAATATAACAATAAGGAAAAAATAATCTATCAGTCCCATGAAGCAGTTGTTAGACTTTAATCTGTCTGAGGATCTTCTTGATTTTGTTACATTCTTCCTGGATAATCCTTCCTATGCCATGCCAACCCCACTCTGTGCCTCTTGGCTTTTACATTCTTACTGGAGCTTATCACACCCCTCCCTGTTGGCCCCTCTTCAAGCATAATGGGACTTACTGTTTTCCTTCTTCTTTGAGAAATCAGTCAGCCCTTCCCATGCCCCAGTTATCATTAGTGCTCTTCTAGGAACTCTAATTTGTCTATTTTTGACTAACCAATGCCAACCTGAATTCTGGTTCTCCTATCACTGCATTATGTCCTATTAAGTTTTCCTTTTTTCATTGGCTTTACTAATATAAAAAAAAAATCCCCCCCCCAATGCAGCAAATCCTGAAATCTGTAGCATGGGATCTAAGAATGAAATACCTTGTAGTGAGTAACAGCCCAGAATAGCATGGAGGAGTCTGACAGCCAGTCTTTACGCTAAGCATTAGACAATGTGTTAAAGTGTGCAGACATTAGCTGAAATCAGATTGTAAGGAAGCTTTCCAAAGGTTCTGATTTGGGTTTTGGCTGGATCTCATTCTTCTTTTTGTAGGCCAAAAAAACCCCAGCTGCACATGTACACACACATATACCCCAATCATCTTATCATATGGTTTGGCAGTAAAAGTTAATTACTATCATTTTATCATAGTATGCTCATCCCCTCAAAAAGCTACACGGACCGCAACTCTTATCAGTCAAAGATGTAGTATTAATGAATACAGACTCACTTAACTCACTCATTCACTCTTTGTTCATTATTGGGTCATATTCAGAAATGAAAATGTCTAACACTTAGTTCTAAGGGCAAAAGTATAAATCAAAAAGCCAAAAAAAAGAAAAAAAAATCTACACTGGGAAATTTGAAAAGCTGCAATTCACAAAAAAGTAGAATGTTAAGTTTTCCAGGCAACCTGTCATGTCTAGAATGTTTCAGAAGAGAAGAAATGAATATGGCTTCGAGGTAATGAAAAAGACCAAATATAAACCATTTCACTTGAAATTCTAACCACACTTCTCCTAGAAACAGTGTATTAAGTAAACACTTCTGTGACTCAAACACTAAATTATTTAGTAATTGCTGAGTATATTTCTGCTCTTATCAAGCATGCTCTTTTAAAAAAATAGTTATTTACTATGAAACCATAAGGGTTAGTTTTTATAAAAGAAAGTTATCAAGACTATAGAAATTTGGGGACTTCCCCGGTGGCACAGTGGTTAAGAATCCGCCTTCCAATGCAGGGGACATGGGTTCGAGCCCTGGTTGGGGAGGATCCCACATGCCGCGGAGCAACTAAGCCCGTGCGCCACAACTACTGAGCCCGCATGCCACAACTACTGGAACCCGCGCACCTAGAGCCCATGCTCCGCAACAAGAGAGGCCACCGCAATGAGAAGCCCGGGCACTGCAACGAAGAGTAGCCCCCGCTCACCGCAATTAGAGAAAGCCCGCGCAGCGCAGCAACAAAGACCTAGTGCAGCCAAAAATAAATAAATAAATATATAAATTAAAAAAAAAAAAGACTACAGAAATTTTAGCGTGCACAGTGTCATTAAAATTACGAAGTTATTACTTTTGGCTTGGAAACACTTTTCAATCACATCAGGACTCAAACTTCTTAAAGTGAAAAGCAATCCAATTTTGGTATTTTCTAATGGAAAACTGCAGTGCCTGTCACTTAATGCCTCTAGTGCCTTTAAGTAGCTAAAGTGATGGCCTGACATGGGGCACTAAAACGTTCCTTGTTCTTTATTCACTCAAACACTCCATCTGTGTGTGTACTAGTTAGTGGCTAGGGAACTGAAATTTAAGGCTGTTGTTAGGAGGAAGCACTTACAATTGTATCATCAAATCCTTAATAGCTCTGAGTGGTTCTTGTACTTCAATATAAACTTCCATTTTCCTTGACCTTTCAGGAGGAAGTTCAATTTACTGATACAGTTTGTGACAATGGTTTTTACTGCACAGTTGAAAAAAAAAATTAGGAACCATCATAATAGGCCCCAGGTTTTTGGGTAATTTTTAATGTTGATGTTGTTGTTTGACTTATAAACAGACCCAAATAAAAAAGAATCCAAACTTCCAAAATATCCAGTGATAAAATATTAGTGACAACGACTAGCATTTCCATATTTAAAAGTAAACTGTTTGGAGAGGCAGAGTATGATACAGAGGCTGAGCTAGAAGAAATATTAGAATGTTGGTAACAGGTGATATGTAATAATCTAAAGGTAATAAAGAATTAAAGATTTATTGGACTTCCCTGGTGGCTCAGTGGTTAAGAATCCGCCTGCCAATGCAGGGGACACAGGTTCGAGCCCTGGTCAAGGAAGATCCCACGTGCCGCGGAGCAACTAAGCCCATGCGCCACAACTACTGAGCCTGCGCTCTAGAGCCTGTGAGACACAACTACTGAGCCCACATGCTGCAACCACTGAAGACCACGTGCCTAGAGCCTGTGCTCCACAACAAGAGAAGTCACCTCCATGAGAAGCCTGTGCACTGCAACGAAGAGTAGCCCCTGCTCACCACAACCAGAGAAAGCCTGCACGCAGAAACGAAGACCCAACACAGCCAAAAATAAATTAAAAAAAAAAAAAGATTTACTACTTATCCACCAAATTGGAAAGAATTGGAAAGCTAAACAATATCAAGTGTTTGTGGAGATGTAAAGCATCAGGGACTCTCATACACTGATGGTTGGTTCAAATTCTTTGGGAAACAGTTTAGTATTATCTAATGAAGTTGAAGATTATCACCCATCAATTCCATTCCGAGGTCTCACACAAGCGCTGCTCCTGCATATCTGTAGCAGAACTCTGAACAAGAGTGTTCACAGCAGCACTGTTCAACTCCCAGCTGGAAACAACGCAATGTCGGCCGGTAGCACAATGAATAAATACACTGAGGTATATTCATGTACTCACTTAATGGAAGAATACAAAGCGAATTAGAACCACATGCAACATGGACGAATCTCACAAACCTAAAACTAACGTCGAGTGCTGAGCCAGAGAAGCAAGGCACAAAAGTGCAGCACAGGGCTTCCCTGGTGGCGCAGTGGTTGCGCGTCCGCCTGCCGATGCAGGGGACGCGGGTTCGCGCCCCGGTCTGGGAGGATCCCACATGCCGCGGAGCGGCTGGGCCCGTGAGCCATGGCCGCTGAGCCTGCGCGTCCGGAGCCTGTGCTCCGCAACGGGAGAGGCCACAACAGAGGGAGGCCCGCATACCACAAAAAAAAAAAAAAAAAAAAAAAAGTGCAGCACAATCGGATTCCACGTACATCAAGTTCAAAAATGGGCAAAACTTCAGTATCTACAGATACATACATAGATGGTGAAACTATAAAGAAAAGACTCAGAGTAGAGGTTCTGGCTGTGAGGAGGGAGTTATTGGTAAGTGGCACTGGGGAGGTCTCGGGGGTGCTGTCACTAAGTTCTGTCTCTTGACATTGGTGATAGGAAGATGTGTGTTTGCTTTTCTTTGAATTATACATTTGCTTATGCACTTTTCTTTTTCTGCATTGTATTTTATCAGTAAAAAAATCCCATCTCACTCCAAACTGAAGATTTTAGGAAAGGATTTACAACTCGAGTTACCTGGCTCCAGTTCAATGACTTAATTAACAAAGGTCCTGGCGCGGGACTTCGGGTTTTAAAGGAAAACACACACCCACTTCTTACAACCTACAATTTAAGGTCTGAAGGGTCCTTAAAGATAATCAAATCTAGTTGGACCTTTTAAATAAGAATCTGCAAGAATGGGCAGAGTATAGGAACAAGGCCCCTCGGGAGGTGGTGAGACATCTGGGCCCAGGCTTCTGTTTCTGAACAAAACTCTTTTCAGAGATCTCATGTTTCATCTTCTCTCCTGTGAAAACCAAATCACTTCAGTGCACTTCCACTTCCTTATCTATAAAATGAGGAAATGGACTAGGTGACCAGCAAGGTATTTCTAGTTCTAATTTCGATGGTTCTGTGAAAGTACAGAAACTTTAGGAAAAACTTGAAACATGAGCTTTTCTAATTACAGTCTTGAGAAGGCTTTTTTTTTTTTTTTTTTTTTTTTTTTTAGGAAGTTAGAGATGCTCAAAATAACATAGCTGGCTGGAAGGGAGAAATGCCATCACATAACTTTTGGTAAAGATGAAGAAGAGAGGAAGACTTGCCCAAAAACAATCTGACCTTTTTCCCCTTATAAACAAGTCAACCCAAAGGAAGGATGAATCAAGGGCCAATTTGCTCATATCAGTGGAACACAGTGTCCACTGGGACTGAACAATAGTTCAACACCTTGCTCTTTTCCCACTCCGCTCCTCCCAAAGAGGGCTCTGGTGTGCAGGATGGGCTCTCAGAAGCCGTCTTGGATATGCGGCTCTGGAATCAAGCAGGGTGTCCATCACCCCCTCCTGTCCAAGTCTCCACCCAGTGATGTCAGGTGATCCAACACTGTTCAGGGGCCCCAGGGATGCTATGGCTTGGATTTAACAATCACATAGTACATACACTGTCATCTCAAAAAGCAGATGAAAGAATTACATGCTTTGAGATCAATGGGGGAAAGGGACTCCACATCAGGCTGTCCGAGATACACGATTATTGTCAGTGGAGGTTGGATGATGGTGCGGAGGGCGTGTGGGGGAGGGAGGAGGATGGACAGGGAGGAAGTGTGGAATTAGGGATGGGTAGATTTGGATATGCAGCTTTGCCGTAATCTCCCCTGCTCGTCTTGGTTCTTCCGCGGTAACCCCCCAGCTAAGGGTGTAGCCGAAGCCCCCATTTATTCTGCTGGGGTAGTTCCTTTCCTACCCTTGGCAAGTTTTCTGTCTTGTCGCTTCCAGTTTGTCTCCGGTACTGCTTCTTTCTCTCTGTGTTCTCTGTTTATATTCATTTCTCATACACCAATCTCTGCTTCCTATTAGCATTGGCTTCTTGCTCATTAGCAGCGAGAGGACAGAGAGAACTCATTTCTTTTCTCCCTTTTTCTTGATCAGGGCATCTGTGTGAAATGTTCTCTCCTGGTGTTTGTTCCCTTTCAGCCAGAGAAATATGACCCTAGAGCTTCCTGATGCTAATGTGAGAAGAAATTATGAACAGTGATTAAGAGGCCAAATGAGGGTGGTGGAACCTATTTACTTCATTAAGGTTCCTTCAGGGAAAATGCAAGAACGGGAAACTGAGAGTTAAGGGTTAATACCAAAAGAATAAAAGATCCATTTGACTCAGAGCAATCTTCAGTCTGCCTGGATTCTATCAGACACCCTTCTCCATGGGGAAATCGTTACAGAGAAATGACATGCGAAGTGCACCATAAAGCATCTGAGTCAAACCAGAGGGAGGATGACTCAACGGATGATTTTACGTTTTAATAGAAGGCACTGCAGATTTGTACCCAGTGCACAGTTCAACATGGGGCGTGCATCCCCTCCCCAAAACTTCTCCGTCAGGTGGGAGGGGAGTTCCCAGAACCTGACAGAAATTATTCTGTCTTAGCGAAGAACCAAGTCAAAACTCACAGGAGAGAATCAAAGACTAAGAAAAGACAACCGATAGTCAAATGCAGAAAAAAGGGGAGCCTGCAAGTCTGTCTGATTCCAACTTTAGCATTACTGTCAAACCTAAGACTGTCAAAAACTGAACACAGTAATTAGTGGACTTCAAATCTGATTAAGGGGGTGGGGAAAGAAGAGGGAGAGGGACAGAGAGGGAAGGAGGAGAGGGAGGAGAGAGAGAGAGGGGAGAAAAGGAAAGAGAATATTTAAGTGTCATAATTTAAAAACACTGCTCCTTGAATTCGTTTCAAAAGATACTGTGTCGTTAATTTCAGGAGTATACTCACCAGGTCAGTGACAATGCTGGGCTTGGGTGTCGATGTGAAGAAACCATATTAGCAAAGCCATCGTTTTCTGGGCTAGTTACTGCTTGTAGGTGCTAATATGTGTAACATGCCCAAGGTAGATTCATCTGACCAGGAAGTATGATGCTAGCTAGAGATTGGATTATCAAACCTAACTCCTTCTCGGGGAACGGGGGCAGGGGGTCACCTCCAGACGCACTTTTGACAGAAAGGTCTGCCTGTACATAAAGAATATCTACAGTTATGTGGCCGTTCATCCCTGTGATCTCTAGCAATGGCTGTTCCACCTCCTTTGAGGGCGCACTGCTTACAGGTGGGAAAGAAAACAGAAGTGAGTTTCTGTGGCTTGGCAGAAATACAGCTTTCACAGAAAAGGTTCTGAATAAAAGGAAACTTGCTTCTTTCATGCACTGGGGTCTTTTGGACAACACGATTCCCTTCTGAAATATTTTCTTCTCTGCGGGGTTGCAAGCTGGGATGGATGATGTTTACATTGCAAGATGGTTCAGCTGGTAAATAAAACAAAACTCAGCGCCCACGTAGGCAGCGTCCAATCAGGGCGTCAAGGCAGAGGAGTCATCTGGCTTGAGGGTCACTTCGGGAAACGCTCTGGGAAAAAAGGTCTGTGGATTTTCCACCGAAGCCTGGGCACCCTCACTCCTGTTTTTCCCTTTCAAAATGATTAAAACCGTGAAGCTAAGACCATTGCTTGGCAGTCTGTTAAGTCCCACATCAGGTAACAAAAGCACTTGGACCATCTGTCACCAGGGAGGAGATCAAATGGAGCTGGAATATTAACACACAGGTGAAGTGCTCTCCTGGGAGGATGGGGAAAAGGCAGGAGGTCAATGAAGAGAGATGGGGGAAAAAGGATGTGCTTGGAGCCTTCCAAGTCCCTGTCCTGTCCTTGGCAGCTTCTCAGGGTGATGAGAAGGATATGCTTCAGATAAAGCAAAGTATATTAAGAAGAGATTATTTTCTAACTCACTGATTGTAAAAAGTCAAATATGCACTGCCATGGAGGAGAAAATACCCTCTTTCCAAATGGTCAGGAAGGGGTATGACCAGGTGGTACCAGGGAATCACCCAAAAGCACCCAGAAGTACCAGGCAGGAAGAGACCTCTCAGTACTTTCTTTTCTTTCTTTCTTTTTTGTTTTGGGTTCTGGGTAAGTTCTTTTTTTAATTTTTGTTTAAATTTTATTATTTTATTTTAATTTTAATTTTTATTTTTGGCTGTGCTGCACAGCATGCGGGATCTTAGTTCCCTGACCAGGGATCGAACCTGTGCCCCCTGCCTTGGGAGTACACAGTCTTAACCACTGGACTGCCAGGGAAGTCCCAAGTTCTTTTTTTTAAATTAAAGTATAGTTGATATATGGTATTATATAAATTATGGGTATACAATACAGTGATTCCTAATTTTTAAAGGTTATACTCCATTCATAGTATTATAAAATACTGGCTATATTCCCTGTGTTGCATAATATATCCTTGTAGCTTATTTTATACCTAATAGTTTGTACCTACCCTTATATTGCCCCTTCCCTCTCCCCACTGTTAACCACTAGTATGTTCTCTATATCTGTGAGTCTGCTTCTTTTTTGTTATAGTCACTAGGTTGTTGTATTTGATAGATTCCACATATAAGAGATAGCAGACAGTATTTGTTTTTCTCTGTTTCAGTACTTTCTTGATTCTATAATGTACCTGATTCCTATTTCACCTTCCATCCCTAGACAGAGGGCCCTCCATTTGAGCCCCTGCTCTCCCACCTCCTAGCTGGGTACATTAATTAGACTCTGTAATCCTTCGTTTTTCCATCTGCAAAATGGCTATGTGAAGACTAAATGAGAGGAAGCAATAAAGTATTTAGGATGGTCTTTGTTTTACAGTAAACACCCCACAAATGGAAGCTATGATTATGAAAAGAAAATTAATTTCTTTGTATACTATATAAAATGTGTAATTCTACACATATTGAGAGTTTCTTATATTGAGGCAAACCTGAACTGCATGAAGAGTGAGGTTTGTCTTTGTTTGCCAGATTCTCCAGCTTAAACCTGGGGAAAGCCCAATTTGCTTGATCTCCATCCACGGCCTGTAAGAAAATGATGGGACAATGTGTGGGATCTGGTGCTTTCTGGTAACTCCAACCACGACACCACTGCAGGCTTCCCTCTCTAACACTGCATGATGACCAAGAAGGTCAAATCAGGCAGTAGATCTGAGAGCTGTCTGAGAAGTATAAAGTACTCTGTTTGTATCAGGAACTATCCTCACCTCTGTCTGTCTAATTCTACACACGATTATATCAAGAATGTCTGCTCTGATGGGCACTTAACTCTAATATATTTCTCTTTCATGCCAAGAGAAAGAGCCTGGCGGATGGGGGGCTTGTACTGATTCTCATCTAACAACGTTTCTGGAAGATTCTATCCCCTTATATTTGCTAGAAGGATGTGCCTTGAATAGTCCGCCTTCTATGACAGGCTTTCCCTGTTGTCTCTCTCTGCTATCTTTTGCACGTTTCATACAAATCAGAACCTTCCTTCATCTTGAGAGACAGCGGGTGTTGCGGTGACCAGCCAGGCTCTGGAGCCAGCCTGCCGGCATCTGCATACTGACCTCAAGCTCTCTGTGAGGATCCCTCATCTGCAATCCAGTTGTCATGAGGAGTAAGTAACCTAAAGCACAAACATGTGAAGCACCTGGAACAATTCCCGGAGTATAGTAAGCAGGCACTAAGTACTGTATCAGCAGGGTTAACAGAGGCAGGACCCTGTAATGGTTGAGGACACGGCCTCTACAGCCAGGCTGCCGGGCTTGGAATCCTGACTCTGCCACCCATTTCTGGCCAAACCTTCAGCAAGACACAACTCTTCTGTGCCTCAGTCTTCTGATTTGTACAAAAAGGGTAAGATAAAGAGCACCTACCCTATAGGGTCATAAGGATTAAAACATTTCACATGTTTGTTTGTTCATTAATTCACTCATTCAATATGCACTACGTGATCAATAAAATTAGCTCTTCTCTGTCAACAAGCCAACGGCTTCCATTCACTTTTCATTCCCAGACTGATGACGGCTTGTCCTTTTTTAAAAAAAATTATTTTTTAAAATTGAAGTATAATTGATTTACGATGTTTCAGATGTACAGCAAAGTGATTCAGTTATACATATACATATATATATATATATATACACACACACACACACACATATATATATATATATATATATACCTATTCTTTTCCTGACTCTTTTCCACCTTAGGTTATTACAAGATACTGAATATAGTTCCCTGTGCTATACAGTAGGTCCTTGTTGTTTACCTATCATATATACTATAGTGAGTACCTCGCTTGTCCTTTTTTCACATTGGCATCTCCTACTTTCAGTCCTGCCAACATTAACTCAGACTTGCCCAGCTGCCACCCTATCGCCTGGAATTACAACAGTTCTTTCATTGTATGGATTTAGGGTAACTGGAGTAAGGCTGGGTATCTGCATTTTACCCCCCCAGGGAAGCTGATCCAAGGCAGCCCTACAAACCAGGGAGGTCCACCTGCTACTTCCTAGAGCTGGAGGGCATGGGCGGCTCATTTGAGTTCTTGGTCTCCTTGTATGTAAAAGGAGGATAAAATCTGCCTCCTAGGAGACTGTTTTGAGATTTGAATGTGTTGCCTCACTCCCTGGTGTCCTTCAAGTCTTTGCTCAGATGGCACCTTCTCAGGAAGGCCTTCTTGACCAACCTACTTAAAGCCAACCCCCCACCTCCTGCCCGCGCCTCCGTCCTCCTTCCCCACTTGGTGTTGCTTTTGTTTCTGGCAAGGCCACCTTCAAACCTGCTTCTTCTCAGATCCTCCTATGCTCGCTGGAGCTGTTTGTCTTCTCTGGGCCACCAGGCCGCCTTGCGGTTCTATTTATCCACAGGAAACCCCGTCCCTTCTGAGCAATGAGAATGTTAGCGGAAACTAATGGTGTAACCTCCAAGGTACACACCAAGAGAATGGGAAGGTACAGAAGCTATAGGAAAAGGCTAGGCTGACACAGTAAAGGAAACGCTAACATTTGTAGAGTTTCTCAGCAGAAGGGTCTGAAGTGTGTTTTATTTCCAAGCTTTCTGGGCCCAACTATTCACTAACAGTGAAACACATTCTTTGTCTGCTGGTTCTGTACAACATGGGTCACCACAGAGTATAATTTAGCTCTTCTATCCTGGTAAAAGCACGATGGCTCTGATTCTTTCTCCCTAAGTTCATAGGCTTTAATCTTAAACTGCCAAACAGAGGACCAATTACGCCCTCCCTTTCAGCAGCACGTGGGCCTCCAAACCCTCAAGAGATGATGGGCACACAGGACCCTCAACTGCATCCCCAGGACTATGTTTTCAGAGTGTGACTGAGCTAAGAAGGCCATTGCCTGGGCATCAGCTGCTCTGGGATCATACACAGCTCTGGGGGGCCCGGAACTGAGAGAAGACCGTGAGAGGAAGGTTTCTGATGTTAATTCCAACACCAGAAAAAGGCCACTGAGCAACTTTCTCCCAGATGCTACAGGATGAGCCTCAGTACCACTCATAGCAGTCTGATGACAAACTCTTCTTTAATAATTTATAATTTGGAATTAATTGTAAGACACTGGAGCCAACACAGCCGACACTGATAATAAACCATTCATGATCTTTCTGGGAAGGTGGAAATGTATTTGCCCAGCAATCCCCAGGAACAAGCCCCGGTGGATACTTCCCTGGTGGTGCGGTGGTTAAGAATCCACCTGCCAATACAGGGGACACGTGTTCGAGCCCTGGTCCGGGAAGATCCCACATGCCACGAGCAACTAAGCCCGTGCGCCACAACTACCGAAGCCCACGCGCCTAGAGCCCATGATCCACAAGAAGAGAACCCACCGCAATGAGAAGCCCGCGCACCGCAACAAAGAGTAGCCCCCATTCGCCGCAACTAGAGAAAAGCCTGCGCGCAGCAACGAAGACCCAATGCAGCCAAAGATAAATAAATAAATTAATTAATTTAAAAAAACAGATTGGGATTAATTCCTTTAAAAAAAAATAGCACACACACTGTAAAGTTCCCTACCACAATGCTTTCAAAATTCTTTGAAAAGGAAAAAGATGTTCACCCGTTTAAAAAAAAAAAACTTGCATGTTTCTAAAGGAGACACTTGAAAACCAGGAAAAAGCATCACCTTCTTTTTAAAAAAAATCAAATAAAATGGCACAGCAGAAGTTCACAGAAAATGCCCAAAGATGTTTCTTTTCAATAGAACTCAGGCTGAGTGAAAGACATTCTTGGATTCTGAGCTTTGGCTGGTTACCTAGGTTGCAAAGGATACCGAAAGAGGCTCACACCGGGAATTCTCACTTACAATGCCAGTCAAGGAAAAGTTCATAATCCTTTCAGATTTTAAATTCTCTGTGTCTGTGCGGAGGAAAACCATTTAGTAGTTTGGACAACTGGAAAAGATTAGACCAGACTTTGTCTATAAAGATGTGGGTTATACTCTTCAAAGATAGAGGGAAATGGCTTTTTAGGCTACAGCACTATTCTTTTTGAAAATGTGGTTATACGAAGTCTGCTGGTTGTTTTAATTAGAATGGAAATTGATACACAGAAAAGCACACCAACTGAATCTAGAGTATTAGCCTGATATTCATAATCAACATCTGATTACTCAAAATTGACCAGATTTGAAATCTATTAAGATTTCTTACTTATTCGTATGTGCTCACAGTTATTGCTTTATTTTAAGGAAACATGAAATGCTTAATGATTAATATAACAATTTCAAAAGATTTTTCATACAGATTGGACTAGACTCTGTGGTCTTTACAGAACGATCGTTACTTAGTTAATGAACTCAGCACACTGAACATTTTCCAGCCACCTGAAACTCCCAAGTATTGGGTGCATTTTTGGCCAATTAATTATCAACTACAACATCATAAAACATTAGCACAAAAATAGGAATAATGAAATTTAATTATACATTATTCTTCAAAGTTGTTGCAAATACTATACAAGACTGATTCTGATTAATAATTCATTCAGCAATAAAGTATCAGGAAAGATGATTATGCAGTGCCACAATCCTCACACTGATTTCTATAATTACAGATTATAACAGTGTTAGCAATTTAAAAGGTTAGAGAGCTGTGGTAATTTGCTATGTCATCCTTAGCTATATTAATGTCTCCCTTTGAGCACCAAAGATAATTGAAAATATAATAACGGACCAAATCAGATGGCTTGCCCATGCTCTCCTCACCAAAACATCTCCAACCTGAGTAAATTAGTAAAGTCAAGTCCTTGATAATTAGCCTCTTTCATTATTTCATTCGGTTTATAGTTAACTGAAGAGAGAAAATACATAGGTATATGTGCCAAAATATGCAAACACAGAAACATAAGCTATAGAAAAGATACAACATGGAGACAACTACATTTGGTATATAATTTACATCTGGCATGACTATGAAAAAAAACATCTGTATAATTACCCCTCAGGTAGTTAGACCTGCCAAGGAACCCACATAATGAAAGCTGAGTCTCTGTCTTTGGTAATATAGTTGAGTAAGCAGCACATGAAGACATACAAAGTTTATCAAATTATCCTCTCTGGGTTGTTTATATATCGTGACACACCAAATTGCTCTTGCCTTGTAGTTCTATTATACCCTGAGAATGAAAATAGACACATCCCACTAGGAACACTTACTCTGTTCTGCTTTCAGTCCTTGAGGAAAATACCTGGCTAGTAATTGATAGCCTCTTCATATACACAATATTTAAATGAAATTTTCACCTGGGGAGAAGCCCAAGTAAACAAAACATACAGATCTACACATAGAAAAATCACTTTCTTCTCTGCTTTCATTGATATTTTTGGAAGAGATGTACCGTAAGACACTGTGGCTTTCCTCTCCTGGATGCCTTAAATATTCGACTAATTTCAAGTCTGACTCATACGGAGGAATAGATGGAAAATTCGCTGGGACTAAAATCTTAAACATCACTTAAATGAGCTCCTAGCAGAGTCTTTTGTGTGTCTTGTTGGGAAAGGGAGTTCCTCCTTCTAGAGTATGCCAGGGTCTGGATTCAAGATTTCATTACAGCCGACCCCCACAAAAGATGCTACAAGGAGACACGGTAAAAAAAAAAAAAAAAAGCAAAGTTTCATTCTAGTGCTAGAAGGGACTTGTAGATCCTTTGATTGAATTTGCTCCTTTTACAATTGTGGAAATCTAGTTAAGTCTTGAGTAAATCAAAGCGATTTACTCCAGACCACAGAACGATTCAGGAACAGACACAGGAGAACCCACATGTTTCTGACTCCCAGGCTTCTACTGTATTGTATTAAAGAAAATTCAGGAAGAATTAAAGAAAATTCTTCCATGGGGAAGAATATGGAGACAATTTTTTTTGGTTCCAAAACTCAGCCCTTTTCTTTACAGTTAATTTCCACAAGGGTGAGAAGTATAAGATTGGGGGTGGGTAGAGGAAGAGTGTTAAGAGTATAAAGAATTTTACACTGAACACCTATATACCCACATCTAGATGTGACAGTTAACATTTTATTATGCTCATTGCATTACAAATCTACCCATCTATACCCATCCCTCTATCCGTCTATCAATCCATCTGAGTGCATATCGAAGTAAATTGCAAACATCGGCACACCTTCCCCTAAATACTTTAACAGGAATATCATTTGCTGGAGTTCAAGATTTGTTTATAGTTTTTCTCTTCTGAGGTATAATTTACATACAACGAAATGTACAAATCATTTCACACTCACTGAGTTTTTATAAATGTAGATAACTGTGTAATCTGAACCTTATCAAGCTCCAGAACATAATCATCACCCCAGAAAGATTCCGCATCCCAGTTAATCCCCTGCCACGTCTGCCAAAGGCAACCACAGCTCTAATGTTTTTCTAACATAGACTAATTTTGCCTGTCCTAGAACAGTTGAATTTTGAAACT
This sequence comes from Physeter macrocephalus, assembly GCF_002837175.3. Classification (NCBI taxonomy): domain Eukaryota; kingdom Metazoa; phylum Chordata; class Mammalia; order Artiodactyla; family Physeteridae; genus Physeter; species Physeter macrocephalus. The sequence goes on from NC_041223.1 coordinate 68,655,139, forward strand.
ATTAAAGGCCTCCTTTGACAGTTAAGTGGCTAAATGTTGTTCTGTTTTCCTTCTTTCGGTCAACAAACACTTCTTGAGCACTTACAACAAGCCACACACACTGGAAGCCAGTAACAACAAAATAATCATTTCGTTAAATCTGGAAAATAACTTTAGTGGTGGTGAGAATTGTGGGATTAATTATATCTGAAGGGCGATTTGGACTTACAGCCAAAAGGGAAGCCACACACCACACCCTGGGTCTGTTACTCATTTGGAAACTTGCTGACTCTTCAACAGAAAAATAAAACCCATACCCATGCCCAGCGAAAAACGAGGACTCTGTAGGATCCTTGGAGTAAATCTGAAAAATGAGGAGGCTTTTTAAAAATGCCCATCTCCATCAGCTAGGTGCTTTGTGTCCACCTAGAGGGGTGGGATAGGGAGGGTGGGAGGATGGGAGGGAGGGAGACGCAAGAGGGAGGAGATATGGGGACATATGTATATGTATAGCCGATTCACTTTGTTATACAGCAGAAACTAACACACCACTGTAAAGCAATTATACTCCGATAAAGATGTTACAAAAAATAAAATAAATAAATAAAATGCCCGTCTCCGGACCGATGTTCCTGCTCTGTGATGAAGATGGATGGTCACCATGTGCCAAGCCCTAACCTATAAGGATATAGCCCCTTATTTTATAGAACTGTAAAACCAGGAAGGAGGCTGCCAAAGGATCCCCAAACCTCCTTGTTTATTTTCTTTTCACCTAACTGTGGGTAGTGAGTGGATTAGGCCTTTTTTCTTTTTTCACTTCAGCAGCTGAATAATTGTCAAGGAGAGACACCCTTAGCAAACAAAGCATTCGGTCACTTCTTTCTGCAAGAGCTCAACAATGGCACACTTCACAGATCAGTCACTAAAATGGAATTATAATATTTTATAGAAACTCCAATGCTCTTTAAAAATTCTTCATTAACTCTTGTTACGGATTGATTGTGTCCCCTCAAAAAAAAAAAAAAAAAAAAAAGTTGATGCCCTAACCTCCAATACCTGAAAATATAACCTTACTTGAAAATAGGGTCATTGCAGATGTAAACAGTTAAGATGAGGTCACACTGGGGTAGGGTGGGCCCATAAGTTAATATGACTGGTGTTTTTATAAAAGGAACTCCATGGGAAGGTAGAAGAGAACACCACGTGAAGATGGAGGCAGAGATTACAGCGGTGCTTCCACAAGCCAAGGAATGTCAAGGATTGCTGGCCACCAACAGAAACTAGGAAGAAGCAAGGGGGGATCCTTCTCTACAGGTTTCAGAGGAAACATGGCCCTGCAGACACCTTGATTTTGAGCTTCTAGCGACCGGGACTGTGAGACAATAAATTTCTGTTGTTTTAAGCTCACCAGTTTGTGGTATTTTGTTACAGCAGCCTTCGGAAACTAATAAAATCCTAAAGATTTTTTTCTCCTTTTCGGTAATTTTTAAAAGACGGAAGCATAATTCACATGCAGAGAAGCGTATCAACCATAAGAGGACATTCCAATGAACTTTTTTCAAGTGAACAGACCCGTGTAAACACCACCCAGATCAAGAACATGACCACACACGGAAGTCTCCTTCATGCCTCGTCTCATTCACTATCTCCACCAAGATGACCGCCATTTTAACTTCCTCCACCATAGATTAGTTTTGCCTCCTTTTTAACTTTAAATATTTGGGAAAATATACTACAATTTTTGGGGGGTGTGTGTCTGGCTTCTTTTGCTTCTTATGTTTGTGGGATTCATCTATGTTGTATGTAACACTGGTTTCTTCTGAAGACGATTTTAAAAATCGCATTAAATTATTTTTGGTTTGTTTTGGTTGGTTCAAATTTCAAAAGGTACAAATGGCATACAGTGAAAGTTTTCAAAATCTCCCCTCCCCTGCTTCCCAATCACACAGTTCCATTTCTTAGAGGCAACTCATGTTAACTGTAGATCCTTCTAGAAGAATTTTATGCCTATTTAAGCAAAGATATATACATTTATAGATACCCTCTTTCTCCTTTTTTACACAAAACCTAACGTATTATACCACTGTTAGGTACCTTGCTCTTTCACTTAAAAATATATCTTGGGCTTCATCCCGTACCAACACATAAAAGCTTCCTCATCCTCGCTTTTTGGTTACATAGAATTCAACTATAAGAATATAGTATAATGTATATAACCAATTCTCTATTCATAGCCATTTGGCTTGTTGTCAGTCTTGTGTTATTATAAACAAGGTTGCAATGTGTAACCTTGTAATTTTGCACATCCATATATTTTCCCTATGGCTGATGGGAATATAAGCATTAAAAGGATATAAGGTTTTGTAGGTTTTTTTTTTAAGATTTACTTATTTATTTATTTATTTATTTAATTTATTTTTGGCTGCGTGGGGTCTTAGTTGCAGCAGGCGGGATCTTTTTGTTGTTGTTGTTGTTGAGGCATGCGGGATCTTACATTGCGGCGCGTGGGCTCTTCTTTGAGGCGTGTGGACTTCTCTCTAGTTGTGGCGTGTGGGTTTTTCTCTTCTCTAGTTGTGGTGTGCGGGCTCCAGGGTGCGTGGGCTCTGTAGTTTGCAGCACGTGAGCTCTAGTTGAAGCACGTGAGTTCAGTAGTTGTGGCTGGCAGGCTTAGATGCCCCGTGGCATGTGGGATCTTAGTTCCCTGACCAGGGATTGAACCCATGTCCCCTGCATTGCAAGATGGATTCTTTACCACTGGACCATCAGAGAAGTCCCAGCTTTTGTAGTTTTGATATTACCAAATTGTTCTCCATTTAGATTGTACCAATTTAAACTCCTGCCAGCAATGTGCAAGAGTACCTCTTTCTCCATAGTCTTGCTAATAGATTGTGTTACCAAACTGTAAAAAAAAAAAATCTGCCTGTTTGGTAGGTAAAAATAGTATCTCATTATAGTTTTAATTTGCATTCATTTTTTATAAACAAAGCTGGATATATTTAATATGTTTATAAGCAGCTACTTATATGCCCTCTTCCATAAATTCTCTGTTAATAACCTATTTTTTTCCTATTGCATTGATGGTCTTTTTTTCTTAGTGTCTTGTAGAGGCTCTTTACATATTAGAGAAATCTGCCCTTTCTCTTCTATGAGTTGCAAAATATTTTTCCTAGTTTGTCACTTGTCGTTCACCTTTGTATACAGTGGTGTTTGCTCCTCAGAAATTTTTCATTTTAATGTAATCGGATTAATTTTATGGTTTTCTTTTTATGGCTTTTAGCTTTTATATTATACATCGAAAAGCTTTTTCCACTTGTGAATATAAACCATTTCCCCCTAAATTCTTTTAGTATTTTTAGGTTTTGGTTTTTTTAAAAATTTATTTATTTATTTATTTATTTTTGGCTGTGTTGGGTCTTCGTTGCTGTGTGCAGGCTTTCTCTAGTTGCGGCTGGCAGGGGCTACTCTTTGTTGCGGTGTGTGGGTTTCTCATTGTGGTGGCTTCTCTTGTTGCGGAGCACAGGCTCTAGGTGTGTGGGCTTCAGTCACGCAGCCTCAGTAGTTGTGGCTCACAGGCTCTAGAGCACAGGCTCAGTAGCTGTGGTGCACGGGCTTAACTGCTCCGTGGCATGTGGGATCTTCCCAGACCAGGGATCAAACCCGTGTCCCCCGCATTGGCAGGTGGATTCTTTACCACTGCACTACCAGGGAAGTCCCAAAGCTTGTAAGTTTGATTAGGTCCTCAGTAGTTGTGGCCCACAGGCTCTAGAGCACAGGCTCAGTAGCTGTGGTGCACGGGCTTAACTGCTCCGTGGCATGTGGGATCTTCCCAGACCAGGGATCAAACCCGTGTCCCCCGCATTGGCAGGTGGATTCTTTACCACTGTGCCACCAGGGAAGTCCTCTAGGTTTTTTTCTTAATGTAAGTCTTTGATTCATTTAGAATTCATCTTGGTATAAAATATTAGCTATCAATAAACTTCATTTTTTCCAGACAGCTATTATTGTCATCCCAGCACCATTTATTGGACGGTACAGTTTAACTGCACTGATCTGAGATGGCTTCTTTAATGTAAACTAAATTTTCAGATTTATTTGAGATTATTCCTGGACTCCATACTCCACCATGGACCTATCTAATTAATGCCCTAACTCAAAAATATAAATATATTTGTAATATATTTTAATATCTAAAAAGCAATTTTCTCTCATTGTTTTCTTTTTTTTTATTCTAGACTATTCTTTTTTTTTTTTTTTTCGGTATGCAGGCCTCTCACTGTTGTGGCCTCTCCCGTTGTGGAGCACAGGCTCCGGACGCGCAGGCTCAGCGGCCATGGCTCACGGGCCCAGCCGCTCCCCGGCATGTGGGATCTTCCCGGACCAGGGCACGAACCCGTATCCCCTGCACCGGCAGGCGGATTCTCAACCACTGCGCCACCAGGGAAGCCCTATTCTAGACTATTGTTAATTAAAAACAGTTTTTTTCCCACATGAACTTCAGCATCAGCTTGTTTGGTTACAAACAGTTCTGTTGTTATTTTTACTTGGATTGTGTTAAATCTGTGATGTTTAGATTTTCTATACAAGAACATGGATTGCCTTTCCACTTATTTACAATCTTTTCTTTTATTCCTCTGCATCTTGGGGGAATTAAAAAAGTTTCACTTATTAATATGAATAAAGATTTATATCTTAGAGATTCTTTGTGAAGCTCAATACCTGTGTTTATGTGCATAATGTACTTATGTGTATATTTACATTTATATTTGGATTTTTCTTTTTTTTCTACCATTATATCTTCTAACTAGTTCTTGATCTTGTATATGAAGAATGTCATTTTTACATAATAAATTGGTACTCAGCCACCTTTACTGAGTTCTGTTATTGTTTGTAACAATTTCCCAGTTGATTCATAGAAACAAGCATACAATCCAAGTATACAGGCATATCACCTGCAAATTACAAATACAGTTCGACCTCTTCCTTTTGACTTTCTATGTTTTTAATTTCTTTCTCTAGTACTGCATTGGCTAGTACATTCAGGACACTGTATAATGTTAAGCACCCTTGTCTTCATTCTTTCTGACATGACATGGCTTCTAGTGTTTCCTTCTCAAGCACGATGCTCAACTTTTGGTGTGATACATATATTTTATCATGTTAAGGAGATACCATCATTTCTTATTTTATAAAGTGGTTTTTAAAAAATTTTACTTATTTTTGGCTGCGTTGGGTCTTTGCTGCTGCACACGGGCTTTCCCTAGCAGCGGCGAGTGGGGGCTACTCTTCACTGTGGCGCGTGTGCTTCTCATTGTTGCGGTGGCTTCTCTTGTTGCGGAGCACAGGCTCTAGGCGCGTGGGTTTCAGTAGTTGTGGAGCGTGGGCTCAGTAGTTGTGGCGCACAGGCTTAGTTGCTCCGCGGCATGTGGGATCGTCCCAGACCAGGGCTCGAACCCGTGTCCCCTGCATTGGCAGGTGGATTCTTAACCACTGCACCACCAGAGAAGTCCCTATAAAGTGTTTTTTAAATGAAAAATGGACGTTGAATTACATCAATATCTTTGCAGTATCTATGAAGAAGATCAAATGAGTTTTTATAAAGTTCTATTAATATGATAAATTGGGGGCTGGGATTGAAATAAATTATTGCTCCCTGGAAGCTCATGATCCAAACTCATCTCATACAACGCTCCCATCGGTTGGTCATATTCAAGATCTTTGTCCTATCGTAGTTCTATGCTGTTGTATGTGCAATATCCACACAACACGTGCCCTTCCCGCTCTTCTCTGGCAAACACCTGCTCATCCTTCAAGAAGAATCTCAAATGTCAGTTCCTCCGGTTACTTCTCGACTCCTGCAGGCACAGCTGAGAGATTCTTGCTCAAGCTTCCCCAGCTCCCCAGTCGTATCACTAACACAGAATCGCTCATGTGTCTGTCTGCCACACAGAGCAAGTCCCTCAAGGGCAGAAACCATACATTTTTTCTTTTTTCTTTCCCGTAGCATAATGCCTGAAACAGAGTTGGCGACTCAGTACATGTTTTCACTCGCTCAATCAATACTGACCGTATATCCCCCACCACGTACAGTACATGATGTCATGCGTTGCTCTAGGTGCCTGAGGAGACAACCAGGAACCTAGCAAAGTCGTGCTGTCAAGGAGCTTATGTTTTATTGGGGGAGACGGCAATATACAGACAGATAAATAGATTCCTGATCAAATGTGCTAAAGAGAAGAAAATAAGGCAAGGCAAGAGAACCGAAGGCTGAGAACAGAGGTCCTGCTTTAGACAGTGTGGTCACGGAAGGTCTCACTGAAGCAGATTCTAAATGAAGTGAGAGAGTAAACTATGCAGGTATCTGGGAGAAGAGCCTTCCTGACAGAGTGAACAGCTACCCAGAGCCTGGAAGATGTGGCCAGAAGGCTGCTGAGGTAGTCAGGGCAGTGAAAGGTGTGCATTCAGGGCGGGAGTCTGGGTTTTATTCTAAGTGCTATGGGAAGCCAAAGCAGGCAAGTGAGAGAATCTGATTTTTATTTTTAAAAGATGCCTTGGGCTTCTCTGTGGCAAGTGGGTTGTTGTGCCGTCAGACTGGAAGCATGCTGGGGGGCTCTTGCAGCAGCCAAGGTGAGCAAGGATGATGGACCAGCCTAGAGAGGGAGCAGGAGAAGCGGTGACAAGTGGCTGGACCTGGCATATATTTGGAAGGTAGAGATGATGGGATTTGCTAGTGGATTGATGTGGGATGTGAGAGAATGAGTTAAGGATGCTTTCATGGATTTCAGCTTAAGTGACCAGATGAATGGGGGGTGTCATTTACTGAAATGGGAAACCTCAGGGGAGGATCAGGTGTGGCGGGTGAGTGGAGAACAAGGGTTGCTTTTAGGTGTGCTAAGTATGAGGACAGCACTATCAGACAGCCGTACAGAGATATTATATAAGCAGCTGAACACAGAGGTTGAGATTCAGGGCAGGGTTGATTTTAGAGATATAAATTTGAGAGGTGTTAGGGTGGAGATGGTATTTAAAAGCCGCAGTACTGGGTGAGATCACCCAGGGAGTAAGCTCATATGGGTTGAATGAATGAATAAGTAAGTTTGTGGGCAGGAAGGCACCTGTTAATAGGGTCATCTAATCTGACTCTACAGAAATTGGACGAAGAAATAATACACAGAGGGATGAGAGTGCACAGGTGAAATTTCCTGCCTGTCTAGGTGGCCAATTCAGATTTTTTTCCTTGCACTCTCAAGGAAATACAGCCTGTATCCCAAATTACTTGGGGACAAAGTGGATCACAGAACTCTCTGGAACAAGTTTCCATTGCTCAGCAGGTGGGTAAGGTGTGTCACCCTTCTACAGGCTGCTTGGGAACTAAGCACCTCTGTGGGTGAGCACCCTGCCATAGCATGAGGTACAGGCTTGAGTCCTTCTGGAAAGAAAAGAGATTAACAGATGTACAAAATGTATTTCAAATTAGAAAGGGGAGAAAAGATCACAAATCCAACATCTGTAGACACCCTTTATGTGCAACAGGTGTCTACTGAAGAAACAGGCAGGCAACCTTCCACAACTAAGATACAGTAATCTTTGCCATAAACCCAGGATAAGTTTTGTAGAATCTGAGATAGTGAAGCTGTATTTCTCAGAAGTCAAAAGCAGGTCAGTGAGTCCACCAAACTCTTTCCGTTACTTCAAATATATTACCCCAAACCAATAGCTTCTCAGGCTCATAGGAGTATGATCACATTTAAAAATACGAAAAAGGATGGTGATATAAGAGATATCCACTGTGAAAATTTCTTTTGCATACTTTCTAATATTTCTTTTTAAGTATGCAGAGTTTTGTCTATCTCTTGTTATTTTGCTTTTTAATCATGAGGCATTAAAAACTGGCATTTAAAGTCTGCAGCTTCTTTTGACTTTCTTGATCTCCATTCATTCCATCCTGTTCCAGGCTTTTTGCACTTAAAAATCATCAACACCTTGTTTATATCTGCTCCCCTGCCCCGCTGTGATCACAAATATTCTTCCTATCTCTGTGTAATCCTCAAAATAGGAAATAAAGACCCCAAATAAAATCTCACTATCTTGTGCTTTCTCAAGTGCCCTATCTAGGTCCCAAAGAGATAAAGCTTTGCTTTAGAATTATTGTTAACTGCTGGTGAGAGCCAGTCTCCTCTACTCTTAGCTGCTCAAACTACATAAGTCACTGTGGTGACTTCTGGGTGCCTTGAAATAGACTCAAAAGAAGAGCCAAGTTACTTTGAACTTTGGAAGGATGGGAAGATTCAGTCATTCATGCATCCAGGAAATGTTTAGTGAGTCTAACCATGCCAGCCACTCAGCTAGGTGCTGGGTCACAGCACAAATAAGCCTTTGAACGTATAATATAGTGGATGACCAGGCAGATAGATATCATGCCAAAAGGCTGTTGCAGGGGGTACTTCAGCATGCCATCAAGCACAGATGGGACCCTTCCCAGCAATGACAATGCCAGAACTGAATTCTAAATGACAAAGTAGGAGTTATTTAAGAGAATGGGGAGAGGAAGATCAACTAAAATTTGCAAGGAAGAGTCAACTAATATTTGTAGATCCCTAACTATGTCTTCCTTCTTAAGCCTGATGTTAGGTATACAAAGATGAATCTGGTGTACCTCCTTCCAATAAGAAGACATAGTAGCTATTTTCAAATTTCTAAGGAGCAAAGTAGAAAAACACCAGACTTTTCTGGGTGGACCTATGAATGATATCAACAGAGAAGGTACTGTAGAGGAGGCTGCTGGAGAGTAGATTCAATATGCTCTTTCAAATATTTTCTGCACTGACCTAGAGAGATGCCCTTGTGAAAAAGATCTACTTTATGGACATTCAGAAATGGACGGATCAGAAATACTAGGATCTTCCCAATTAGGACTACAAGTGAGCTTAGGCATGATATTTAATGGCAGTCAAGAGCATGTGGGTATCAGGTAACTGAGCCTTTTAATATTAACATGAAAATATGACCCTGACCATTAGCATCTCCAAGCAGAGATGGTCTGTGCCATCACCTATATTCTGCCAGCCTAGGGGCAGCCCTACATTTAAATTTTTTTTAATTTTTAGAATTATTTTTTACATTTAAACAATTGGAGTACAGTTGATTTATTGATACAATATTATGTTAGTTTCAGGTGAATCACAGCAAAGTGATCCAGTTATATATATATATGCTCTACTCTTAGCTGCTCAAACTACAAGAATCACTGTGTTGATTTCTGGGTGCCATGAAACAGACTCAAAGAAGAGCCAAGTTATGTGGAACTTTGGAAAGATAGGAAGATTCAGTCATTCATGAATCCAGGAAATGTTTTATATATATATAGAGAACATTATTTTCCAGTATAGGTTATTACAAGATATTGAACATTGTTCCCTGTGCTATACAGTGGATTCTTGTTGCTTATCTATTTTATATATAGTGCTGTGTATCTGTTAATCCCATACTCCTAATTTATCCCCCTCCCCCCTCTCTTTCCCTTTTGGTAAGCATAAATTTGTTTTCTATGTCTGTGAGGCTGTTTCTGGTTGTTTTCTTTTGTTTTTGTTTTTTTGCGGTACACGGGCCTCTCACTGTTGTGGCCTCTCCCGTCGCGGACCACAGGCTCCGGACACGCAGGCTCAGCGGCCACGGCTCACGGGACCAGCCGCTCCGCGGCATGTGGGATCTTCCCGGACCGGGGCACGAACCTGTGTCCCCTGCATCGGCAGGCGGACTCTCAACCACTGCGCCACCAGGGAAGCCCTCTGTTTTGTAAATAGATTCATCTGTATTATTTTTTAGATCTCACATATAAGTGATATCATGTAATATTTGTCTTTCTCTGTCTGACTTACTTCATTTAGTATGATAATCTCTAGGTCCATCCAGCAGCCCTACATTTTTATGGCTTGGTGCTTCTACTTCAGAAGCTAGAGACTCCTTAAACCCTGCCAGGAACTCAACAGATACTGAAGACCAAAAAAAAAAAAAAAAAAAAAAAGGTTAATAAGAACCCTATAATGGATCAAAAACAGTTCCAAGATAAGTAGACTGTATGGAAAGGAGAAATTTATGTTAAACACACTGTAGTGATTCTCCATGGCAGGCATGCACTGGGAGTGGGAGACACATGTCTGAAAGAGGCTTCCTGACCTACGTTAATCTTATATCACAAACTACAGACTTTGTGTTGCTGCTGGGGATATACACAAGAAGAGTGAGTCATCCCTCTAGGGATTTGGATTAAAAAACTCAAGAAAACAACACATCAGAACATCCCTTTGTACACTTCCCAAATATTTCACCTATTGTACTTTACGGTGACAAGGTGATTGGTTTTTACACGATAATTACAAGAATGCAGGGAAGGGTGACCTCAAGACCAAGCAAGTCATTAGCATGAGGCCAAGCCCAGGCCTTGACAAACTGGTCTTGCTGTTTTTACAAATCTTTATTCTTTGGGTGCTTTGGGGAAGTTACTGGGGGTGGGGTAGTGGGAAGGGCCTGCAGTGTAGACAGACAGGTTCCTCTCCCACAGCTGGTGAGAATCCACCGTCAGCTAGAACTATACTGGCACATCTATGGTCTACCCTAGAAATGCCTGAAGCAGCAAAGGCTCTTCCAGAGAAGTCCCCCTTCCTTCCTGTCTTCTGGATATCAGTGCTATTCTGCTGGACAGAATCTCTTACTTTGCACCCCATTTTCACAAATCATTTCTCCTTTCCTTCTATTCTTCTCACCCTCCAGTTTCCTTGGTAAAGCGGAGCACCTTTGTGTGTTTAGAGCTCATATTAGTTTTCAGAAAGTTGTAACTGACTTCTAACCTCTCCTGACGTTCCTAGGAGTATTTATATTCTAATTGAGGGTGAATTAAGTTAATAGATAATTGTGGACTTTCACATGGGTGGAAAAGAAAGGCCCTGCCAGTGCCTACTATATTCACACCACTAACCCCTGCAGGTGAGCGGCCCTGAGTTCTCACAAGCAGCCTTTAAAACAGAACTTGGATAGAATGCTGGCACTCCACTTTAGTTTTAAAAAGTTATAGCTCTCTGGGCCAGCAAACACAATCTTAGGGAATTGATTGTCAAAGGTTCCATATCTCTTGGTATCTAATGGGCTAGTCTAGGAGCTCCCTTGAAAGATTCTTGGTAAGTCTCTCCTTGGTATTAAAGATTACACATAAAACCTGAAGCAAACAGAGCATCTCTCTAGACAACAGGAGGCTTGACTCATTTTCCATGTTCATTGCTGACTTCTGTGTGGCCCCTAAATATTCAGTCATAGCTTCTCTGTGGCATAATCTAGGAAGTAAAGATATAATAGCTGAGATGAGGTTCAGGCTTAAGTCTTCATGCTGACATGCATGTTATCACATGTTATTGTACATTTGCTCCAGCCAGGAAGCAGGGCAAAGGAAAGATCTTTGGTACGAACGTAACACAAGAACTCCATGCTCATCTGCCATCTACAGTTCCCGTGAAAGATCATGAACCTGGGGGTCAAAGACTGAAGAAACAATGGTTTCTTGGGAATTAAAGTTGAGGTAAACATTTCTAAAATGTGCAAAGAAGTTAATTTTGAAAATTTGCTGCTCATTTGTTATAACTTCAGAGTTTCAATTTTAATTATTTAAAAAATTCCCTCTAACAAACACACTTTCTGAATGACTACTGCCTCATCATTGGCAGCCAGTTCTTGAAACCTTGGCCCTCTGAGCGATTCTTATGAGTAGGTCTTAATGGGCGTCCATTGAGCTACTGTTTCACCTGGGAGGAAGCTGAAGGATACGAGTTCAATTTTTGGCTCTAATACTTATCAGATCTTTATATTTAAAACAGTTCTTGTTGACCTTCAAATGCTTTTTCTGTAAGAAGTGGTAAATAATACCTAGCTTTCAGGGTTCTTGTGAGGACTGAGTTAATACAGGTAAAATTGCAGAACTCAGAAGTTCTTTCTGTTATTATCCACAGAATCCAGAGTGAGTGCAAAAGAGCTATTTACAGCTATGAGGCCATCTGAGTGAGAAATGATGAGAATCCCAACTCCCTATGCTCCATCTCAATGGGATTCAATCACTCCTCAAACATCTATCGACTCCGTCCGTGCCAAATACTATTTTAGGTTTTGGAGACACCGTTATTATATTGAACATGACAGACGAGGTCCCTACATTCTCAGGTCTTATATTCCAGTCAGTGGAGACAGATACGAAACACATAAATAAATAAATAAACAGTACACTGTCAAATAGTGATAAGTGCTATGATAAAAGCAAAATAGGGTGATATGTTAGGGAGCCACTGGAGGCTACGTAGAACAGGGCTCTCTGAGGTCATGACATTTAAACTGAGGTCTGAGTGATATGAAGGAGAGAGCCACATGAAGGTCTACGGCAACTGATTCCACGGTGGTCTGAGGGAACCCCTGGGGATCCTGAGACCGTCTCAGAAAGTCAATGAAGTCACTGCTGTTTTCATAATACTAAGATGCTATTTGTTTTTTTCACACGTTGACATGTGCATTGATGGTGCAAATGTAACAGTGGGTAAAACTGCTGGTGCCTCAGCATGACACAGGCGGTGGCCCTGACTGTATTAGTTCTTCACCACCAGACATGCACAGTAAAACAAAATGCTAGTTTCACTTAAGAATGTACTTGATCAAGCAGTAAGAATTATTATTTGTATTAAATTTACATTAAATCTCAACATTTGAGTACATGTCATTGTAACATTCTGTGTGACAAATATGCATAAAGAAGTTTTGTTGCACACTGAGGTACGATTGTTGTCTCAAGGAAAAATATCTGTGGTGTTGTCTGAGTTGCACGTTGAATGACAACTTTCGTGGAACAACGTTTCTACTCGAAAGAATGCCTGATGAACAATGGTTATTCAGATTTAGGTATCTGGCTGATATTTTCTTGAAAATGAAAAAGATAAGCTGTTACTTCAAGGAAAACAACTGGCAGAATTTGTTGCCAATGATAAAATTCAAGCTTCTACAAAGCAGATTTTTTGAAAATGTGTATCTACTACTATGAGCTTGACAGCTTCCCCAAACTTAAAAACTTTTCTGATGCGATTGGTGGTAATTTTAACATGTGAACTTTTTGGACATTGTAAAATGAAACCTGTCACCATTCTGAAGATCTGTATAACTCAGTGAATCAATATTTTCCAAATAACCAGTCATGGACTTAAAAACTCATGCTTTGGTAATAGATCCATTCAATATACAAAGCAGACCAATGCATTTTAATGTAACGGAGTATGAAAAGTTCATTGATATGGTTTTAGATTCTGCATGGCAACTAACCTTTAGGAAGTTACCATTTGTCAACTTTTGATGCAGTATCAAAGAAGAGTATCCACAACTGTTTGAAAAGACTACTAAAATGCTCCATCCTTTCCCAACTGTGCGTCTGTGTGAGGTGTAATTTCATCTAATTTAACCAAAACATCATATAACAACAGACTGAATACTGAAACATATATTAGAATCCAACTATCTTATAGAAGTGTCTTCTATTATGCCAGACATTTAAGAGATTTGGAAAAATATAAAGCAATGCCATTCTTCTCACTATTGGTTTTGTCTTGAAAGACTTAGTTTTTTCATAAAGATATTTATGTTAACATGTAAGTGGGCTTATTATTTTTATTTTTAAATTAACTAATAAATACTTTAAATGTTCGGTCTTAATTTTTAATAAGGTAAGTATATATGGATAAAACCCGAATAAACAAAAGCTCTTTGGGGTTCTTAGCAATTTTTAAGAGTATAAATAAAGGGGACTGTATAGCACAGGAAACTCTACTCAATACTCTGTAATGACCTATATGGGAAAATAATCTAAAAAAAGAGTTGATATATGTATATGTATAACTGATTTACTTTGCCGTACAGCAGAGAGTAACACAACATTGTAAATAAACTATACTCCAATAAAAACTTTTAAAAAAAGAAGTGTAAAGGGGTCCTGAGACCCAAAATTTGAAAACCTCCGGTCTCAGAATAAGGCAGATTAAACAATAAAGTTTAAATTTATTTAAGTATTGTACAAATTTGGTTAGATTTATTCTTAGGTACTTAAAAATTTTGTTATTGTAAACTATAACTTTTTAAAAGTTACTTTTCTGTGTTACTAGTGTATAAAAATGCAACTAATTTTTGTATATTGATCTTATATCCAGCCACTTTGCCAAACTTTGTCATTATTTTTAATAGTAAACTTTGTCATACCATTACAGTAGTCCAGTGGTTGGTAAATTATGATCCGAAGGCCAAAACTGTGCCACCAGTTTTTGTAAACAAAATTTCATTGACACAGAACCACAGTACTCATTTACATATCTGTAACTGCTTTCACACTACAATGGCAGAGTTGAGTAATAGAGACTGTATTGCCAACATAGTCAAAATACTTACTATCTGCATTTTTATAAAACTCTGTATTATCAACCTCATTCAAAGAAGCAACTTCAGCTCTGTTGATCCCTTATGTGGTATTTTTATTTTCGATTTAATTAACTTTTGTTCCCATCTTTATTCATCCTCCCTTGTTTTCTCTATCTTTTTTCTACCTTCTCAAAGTTAGCTTATTAATTTTTACTTTTTCTTTTCTGCTAAAAGCACTTGAAGCTATAAATTTTCCTCTAAGTACAAGTCTCACTGCATCCCACAAGTTTTGATATTTAATATATTCATCATCATTCAATTCTAAGTATTCAAAAATTTCTATTATGACATCTTTGAGCAATGAGTTATTTAGAAATGTTTTTAAATTTCCAAATATAGGGGGGGATTTTGTGTGTGGGAGGGGTGTCTTTTAGTTACTGACTTCTAATTTAATTGTATTATGATCAGAGAATATGGTCATTATTATAGTGATCCTTGGAAATTTGGTGAGACTTGTTTTGTGGCTTAGTATGAGGTCAATTTTTATACCTCTTCCTTGTGAAGAATACATGTATTCTAATTGTTTGGTACAAAGTCCTTATGTTCATGAGTCAAGCTATTTAATTGTGCTGCCTAAATTTTATATCTTTACTCATTATTTGTTGTCTGCTTCACCGAACAATAACTTAGAGAAACATGAGGAATTTCTCTACAGTTTTATCAATTTTTGTTTTTTATATTTTGAGGCTATTTTAGAAATGTTATACCTTTTCTAATGAATTAAAACTCTCTATCCTTAATAATGCTGCCTTTTCTTACTTTCTGTTACTTTTTAAAAATTGAAGTGTAGTTGATTTACCATGTTGTGTTAGTTTCTGGTATAGAGCAAAGTGATTCAGTTACACATATATATTCTTTTTCATTATATGCCATTACAAGATACTGAATATAGTTCCCTGTGCAAATAATGTTGTCTTAAAGTCTATTTTTTTTAAAAGTCTATTTTGACTGGTATCAATAAAACTACCCTAGCTTCCTTTTGAGTAGCATTTGCTGAAATATATTTTTTCATCCATTTATTTTATCCTTCCATGTTAGGTGTGTATTTTCTAACACTATAGAGCTGAATTATTATTATTTTAAAGAATCTTAATTTTACTATATCTGTCTTTTAGCCAGAAAGTTTACATACACTGTGATAGCTGATATACTTTTGCTTTCTATTTGTCTTACTTTTTCTATGCTTCATTTTTGTCTTTATCCTTGCTTGACTTTAAAAAAAACTGCCTTGGAAGCTATATACCATTTCTATTCTTTTAACAGTTACCCTTGAAATCTAAAATTAATATTGTAATTTCCTTCAGAACAATAAAAGGACCATATAATGCTAACTCTGATAGCTCTTTCTTGTATATGTGAAGTTTTACCCAGTATTTTAGTTTATCTTTTCCCCTATATTAGACATTATTATTTCAAACCAACAATATTTGTTTAGGTTTACCTACATGTTAACCAATTTCTTTGCTTATCATTTCTTCCTGTATCTCAAACTTTTCTTTTGCTATCCCTGTCCTTCTTTCTGAGGTATATCTTTGAAATTCCTTCAATATACGTCTGCTATTGTTAAACTCTTGTAGGTTTTCCTCTTATGAAAACAGTATTTCAACTCTCGTTTCTGAAAGTTACTTTTGCTGAGTACACAATTTTAGGTTGAAAGTTATTTTCTCTCAGAACCTTGAAAATATTATTTCATTGTCTCTGAGCTTCAATTATTGCTGTTGAGAAGTCTGCGGTCAGTATAAGTATTGTTCTTTGGTGGGTGTGATCTGTGTTTTCTCCTTTTAAGAGTAAAACTTTGTCTTCACTGATCCTCAGTCTTACTACATTGTAAAAGTTATGTATGCCTTTTTACTTGTATGCCTAGTATACACTGCTTCCTACATCTGTGGATCCAAATTTCTCACCTTATTTGGAAAATTCTCAGCCATAAATTCTCCACTGTCTCATCTCCATCCTGCATATTCTTTCCTTCTGTGACTCTGAATTGACTTATGTTAGTCCTTCTTACTCTGCCCTCCACACTATTAGCTACTCTTCCTTATATTTCCATCTCCTCATCTATTTGTGCTCTATTGTATGAAACTACTTTAGTTCTATTTTCCAGTTCATGAATTCATCGATTACAAATGAGCATGTCCACTTATGTTTTTGTTAGTGAATTACTTTTTTCATTTCTAAAAGTTCTCTTTGTTTCTTTTTAAGAACTGCTTGGTGATTTCGATAGCCCATTGCTGCTTGCTAATTTTTGTATTCTATCTTTAACTCAAAAAATTTTGAATAGGGACTTCCCTGGTGGTCCAGTGGTTAAGAATCCACCTTCCAATGCAAGGGATGCAGGTTCGATCCCCAGTTGGGGAACTAGGCTCACACATGCCGCAGGGCAACTAAGCCTGCGTGATGCAACTACTGAGCCCATGTGCTCTGGAGCCCGTGTGCCACAACTAGAGAGAAGCCCGTGTGCTGCAACAAAAGATCCCACATGCCGCAATGAAGATCCCCCGTGCCACAACTAAGACCTGACGCAGCCAAATAAATAAATAATTAATTAATTAAAATACATATAGAGGTAGTCCTTTTGTTTTTTTAATCTGATAATTTAAACATCCAAAGTCCTTGGTGGGGAAGGGGTAATCAAAGTATTATTTGTTGTTTGCGCTGATTTTCACTCGTGGTGGTTTGTTTCCTTCTTTGACAATCTTTATTTGGGAATTCATAAGATCTTAATACGTGAAAAAACTGGAAGCCTAAGTTCTGTTTTGGATATGTAAGTTCAAAATGATTATCAAACATCCAAGTGGATATGTCAAGTACATCATTGGATATATGAGCCTGATATTCAGGGAAGAGATCAGGGCTGGAAATATAAATTGGGGATTTAGTACCATGAAGTTGGGGGATCAGATGAGGTATCAGTGAAACTTTCTCCTATCAGTGAAGGTGCAGAGAGAAAAGATGAGGCTTAGGACTGTGCCCCAGGACACACCAATTCAGATATGGAGCAGAGGAGCAGACAGCAGTAGTGACTGAGAAGAACAAAATCCAGGAAAAGGTGCTGTCATGCAGGCCCAGAGAACAGTGGATTTTAGAAAGAAGGGAATGCTTGACTGTGTTGGATGCTGTTGAGAGGTTGAAGAAGATGAGGCAACTAGGAGGTCACTGATAGGAACAGTTTTGGTGGAGTAGTAGAGTCAGATGAGGGAGTAGAAATAACACCTATAGACAAAACGTTCAAGACATTTTGTGTGAAAGTGAGCAGTAAAGTCAGGTAGAAGCTAGAAGAGGGTGTGGCATAAGAAATTTTTTTTCCTCCCATTGGGCAATATTAAAGATTTTATATGTCCATGGGAAAGACTGAGCACAAAGGGAGAAACTAATCATACATAAAAGAAAGGGGATATTTTCAGGAGCAACATTCTTGAAAAGGCCAAGTGCCCAAACGTCTTTTTTTTTTTTTTTTTTTTTTTTTTTTTTGCTGTACGCGGGCCTCTCACTGCTGTGGCCTCTCCCGTTGCGGAGCACAGGCTTCGGACGCGCAGGCTCAGCGGCCATGGCTCACGGGCCCAGCCGCTCCGCGACATGTGGGATCTTCCCGGACCGGGGCACGAAGCCTTGTGCCCTGGATCGGCAGGCGGACTCTCAACCACTGCGCCACCAGGGAAGCCCCCAAACGTCTTTTAAGATGTGACATGGAACATGTGTGTGACATGGAACATGAGTCACACACATGACCTACAGGACAGAAAGTCTAGTCCTCATATATGTTATATAAGGACTTGGGGACTGTGTAATCTTAACTTCTCATGAGGGTGTGCTGCATCCTATCTTCAAATTTACCCATGTGCCAGTGACAGAAGCTATAGGACATATCTGATAATCATCACCCAAAAGTTGTTTGGGGCAGTTATGAAAATAGGAGATTAACTCAATCACAGTGCTGAAGGGGCCTTAAGAGATTTTCTAATTTGGTCTCCTATCCAGTTAGGCAAGGGAATCCTAAAGGTCTTAGAATAGACACCTCCTTCACTGTGGTATTCCTTGGAAACCACTTTTAGAACTTTGTCACCATGTAACGTGTCCAACACAAATTGAAGTCCATTTCCTCTTCTTTTGTGCTTAGTGGTCATAAGGTATAGCTAAACTGTTATTTTCTTCACCAAAAAACAAAACAAAACACCTTATGTATTTGAAGGTAGAAATTAACTTCACTATTTCTTCTCCAAGCTAAACAACCTCTTTTAATTTTCTTGCACAGATCTTATTTTTTATCATTTGGCTAGTCTTCTGGACTTTTTTCGCTCTCTCCAACTGCTTTTTTTTAAAAAATGCAGTGACAAAAAATCGACAAGCTACTCAAAGTCTGAGTAATCCTGAGAACAGTGCGGGGATTTCAACACATCTCCCTTGGACGGATGAAAGGCTGAATTGACTCTGCCAAGACCTGAACACTCTCCAGTTCCTGCTGATCTGGGGAGATGCTTCCTCTTGCATTTTCCTTATTTCGCCTAGCAATCTGAGTAAAATGAAAATACAACCAGACATACGTAGGAAAGAGTTTTTAACATCCCTATTCGGAAAATCAGTTTGACGTCTACATAAGTCAAAATCTGCACATACCAACTCCTTCTAAAGTACTGCAAATATTTAAACTTAACTAATAAAAAATGCTGTCTCTTAGATGTAAATTCAGGAGAGTGCTTCTAAAATCCAAAAGGAGGTAGTCAGATGAAGTAATTAATTAAGTGAAGTGTTGGGTTTGGAAAGCCTTCTACTATTTTGAGGCTAATGGATGGTTGAGGAACTCCTATGGGTGGGTGTGAGAGAGATTCTGCCTGCTAATTACTACCGAAGAAAATCTAAGCATCCAATCATTCTAATTTTTGCTAAGCAGCATGAAATATCACATACCATTACATTGTGTTATGTCAAGTAAAAGGATGTTCCTGGGGTAACATGACAAAACAATACAGCTGGGAAAAACAAACTGAAAGGCCAACTGACGTGCATATAATTTGAAAAGAAAGAAAATGGCACATGTTGATAAATGAGACCTAGAGCTGACTTAAGGGTTTTGATATCCGCAGGTGATTTTAGGAAGGTAGCTATATCTCAGCTATAAGACTTGGCTCCCTTATTTACAGTATTTGTTTTACTCTGAATATGTATTGCAGTCTCTTTGAACTTTAACTTTTTCCTCTGTAAAATGGGAATAATACTACCCACCCTACCTTTCTTACATGGCTGTGTGAGATTCTAATGCCCAACACATTTAGGTGTTTTATAAATATCTAATTGGATACTTGTATCTATCTGAATTGGATTTACTGTTATGTATTTTACTGATTCTAGGATGTACATTTTCCCACATAATAATGTTGATATTTCAAAAATTAGGATATACCTTAAAATTGATAGCTTATTATACTTCGGTCTTTCTTCCTTTTTTAAAAATTGAAGTATAATTGACACACAATATTATGTTAGTTTCAGGTGTACAACATAGTGATCCAACAATCAAAGACATTATTAAATGATCACCACAAGTCTGTCACTATACAGCATTATTACAGTATTACTGACTATATTCCTTATGCTATATATTACATCCTCTTGACTTATTTATTTTATAATTGGAAGTTTGTATCTCTTAATCCCCTTCACCTCTTTTGCCTACACCACCGCCCCCCCCAAACCACCTATTTGCTCTCTGTATCTGTAAGTCCGTCTGTTTTATTTTGCTTCTTTGGTGTTTTACACTCCACATATAAGTGAGATCATATGCACTAGTCTTTCTCTGACTTATTTCCTTTAGCATAATACTCCCTAGGTCCATCCATGTTGTCACAAATGGCACTATTTCATTCTTTTTTATGGTCGAGTAATATTCAGTGTGTGTGTGTGTGTGTGTGTGTGTGTGTGTGTGTGTGTGTGCGCGCACGTGTATCTTCTTTATCCATTCATCTATTGATGAACATTCAGGTTGCTTCCACACCTTGACTATTGTGGCTAATGCTGCAGTGAAGGTAGGCATGCATACATTTTTTTTGAATTAGTGTTTTGTTTTCTTCAGATAAATACCCAGAAGTAGAATTGCTGGAGTGTATGGTAGTTTTATTTTTAATTCTTTGAGGAATCTCCATAGTGTTTTCCACAGTGACTGCATCAATTTACATTCCCACCAGCAGTGCACAGGGTTCCCTTTTCTCCATATCTTTGCCAACACTTGTTATTTGTCTTTTTGATGATAGCCATTCTGACAGGTGTAAGGTGATATCTCATTGTGGTTTTGATTTGCATTTCTCTAGTATGTTTTTTCTTTCTTGGTGGTACACAAAATATTATATTTAAATCAATGGCCTCTTAGAAATATGGCAGAGAAAGTGTTTGGAAATGGTAAAGTGTCACTCATTTATTCATAAAACAAGCTTTCACTAAAAGTCTCCCTTGTGCAAGGCATTCAGAAAGAAATGAAAATCCATAAGACCTCATCCCTAACCTCAAGGGGGAGGCAATGCATGAGATGGATGAGGCAGATCAAATGCCAAACATTATGTGACTATGCCATTTGAGTTACATTCCAAACTTGGCACCCTGTGAGTGCAGAAGAGGAAATAACTTTCAATAGGAGCAATCAGGAAGACAGCATGGAGGAGATGACACCTAGGCCTGGCCTTGGCAGATGGGTAGCATCTCAAAAGGCACATTTGGGAATGGACATACAGATACACAGTGTGTATTCACAGAAGGGCAAGGAATCTAGACAAGGAGGAGTTTGGGACTGTGTTGAGGTGCTTGCTAAGGATATTAAAGAGTCTGAGCTCTAGTTGGTGGATAGATAAGGCTTTTGAGCAAGGAGTAGACTCTTGAAAATGAGGCCTTAGGAGGATCTGATGCTCAGAGGGAAGGGGGAGGAAAAGTCTAGAAGCAGGGCATCCTAAAGCAAGCCGTATGTAGGCTGGAGAAGTCCAGATAATGGGTAGGTAGAGGGGGCAGAAAGGAGATAACAGATGGATGGAAGAGTCATAGTTAAATACCAAAGATCCTTAGCAGGAATCTTAAGAGTGAAGTCCACTTCACAGCTAGACAGGAAGGACACACAGAACTGAATTTGGCTACCTGCTCCCTGAGGACAGGAACTGTATGTTTTGTTCATCGCTAAATCCCAGGGCCTATGGGAGGGTTACAATAACTATCTGTCCTACTCTCTTCCACCAAAAAGTCAATTTGTGCTTTTAATTCAATTCTGCAAGCACGTATTGAGGACCCACCATATGCTCAGTGCTGAGCACTGGGGGCGGAGGTGAGGGGAATGGTGGTTAGGAGAGGATGGGCGCTTGGGTGGATTGCTTTCCAAACTGGCTGCAGTCATTCCCTTCTTGAATACAGGCTCCTGGGTAGTCCCCCGAGTAGACTCTGGGTGTGGCCTTGGGACTTACTTTTACCGAAGGGACAACAGAAAAATGTGATGCTACCAGAGACTTGAAAAACGCTTGCATATTGGGGCTTGCCCTCTCTTGCCACTTTCTGGAATCCTGACACCACCATATAAAGGATTCCAGGATAGCCTCCTGGAAAACGAGAGACCACAGAGAATAGAGCTGAGTCATCCCAGGTGAGGCCTCCCCGGACCAACCATCCCGCCAACTGCTGGACATACAAATAAGTGAGGCTGTCTTAGAGCAGGGCTCAGCAAACTTCTTCTCAAAGGACCAAAGAGTAAATCTTTAAAGTTGTGGGTCATGTGATCTCCGTCACAACCACTCAACTCTTCTGTTGTAGCGTGAAAGCAGCTACACACGACATGAGCAGGGCTGTGTTCCTATAAAACCTTATTTTAAAAAACAGGTGGCAGGCCTCTGGGCTGCAGTTTGCCTACTGCTATCCTGGGTCATTTAGCCCCTATCAAGCCAGTCCAAACCAGAAGAACTGCCCAGCCAACTGACAAAATTGTGAGAATGTTTGTTAAGCCACGACGTTTGGGGTATTTTGTTACACAGCAAGTGCAAACTGATAAAGCTGGTATAAAACATAGACAACATAGGCCTTGTTTCAAGACACTTAAAATCCACCTGTGGAAGTAGGACACATGTGCAGGAGACGCTTATACAACAGTATGAGTCCGTATGTGATTAAATGTCAAAATAAAGGTGTATAAAAGAGAAATATTAATTTGGACAAAAAATCGACTCGGATAGATCTTAATGGATGGGTAGAATGTGACAGCTACCCAAACAATTCTGTCTCTTCTTCACTGAATTTTTATGCTGTTGGCTTTTGTGACTATATACTTCCATAGACTGAGAGCCCCCGGAGGGCAGAGGATGCTTTATTTTCTATTTTCTGTGTTCCCAGAGCCTAGCACAGTGCTCAGCTCACAGCCAGGCTCGATGTACACTTACTGAACAAAGCAATAAACCCAGAGTGGAGAGAAGGAAGGGCATGTCTGTGGAAGAACCAAACCTCACAACTAAGGGGATTTAGACTCAGGGGAGGTAGAGACACAGCTGGGCACATGATTCTGGATCTGGGAGGACGGGTGAGAAGGCAGCGTGAAGGACCCGGAAAGTCAGGCCTGAGTGTTTAAACCAAGTGTTATTGGAGCAAAGGGCTAAGTTGATATTTATGAAGATTAGTTTGGTGGCAGAGGGTAGGGTGGATTCCAGGCACAGTTAGGACAACTTAGTAACCCAGGAGTGAGAAAACAGACGAGCCCAGGAGTCACTGAGAAGAGTGAGCCTCAGGAATGAAGGGACCTACCCAAACTAGAATAAGTATAAGGGTGGTAGTTAAACCACTGCACTTTCAGTCTTGAAAGACTATCTGGGGGGAGGTTAGGTTAGAGGCCACTTCACAGAGAAGGTGGCCCGCCAGGTGTGACAGGTGGGTGACGGGGAGAGGGTCCAGGAGAACGGCAAGGGTGTGAAGCTGTGAAACCACAGGGTGCTAGAGAAACCACAAATGGTTTAGTGTGGCCAAAGGGCCAGAGTGGCTTGTGTGTGTGTGAGTGTCCAGCTATACCTCCTACTCTCCAGCTCTGAGCTACTGGTCTCCTCTCTTGGACACGTCACACAGATTCCTGCCTCTGCTTTTACTTGTTAGGTTTCCTATGTAAGTGCTCAGCTCTGGGTTTATTGGTTCATTCAGTAAATACACATTGAACCCAGGCAATGTGGTAAGAGCCTGGGAATTTAGAAATAAAGATGGACTGGCGGGAGATGAAACTAGAGAAATTTCCAGGGGCCAGACATGCAGGAGGTTATAAGAGGTTACAGGCTGCGTCGAAGGGTTTTGAATGCATGGGTCCACAGTTGTGTTTTAGAAAGATCACTTCGTTGTGGACAACAGAGAAGAGGAGGGGGGGAAAGGCTGCAGATAGGATGGTCAGTGGGTGAGGACTGAAGAGATGCCTGGATCAGAGAGGTTGCAAGTTGTGTTAATGGATCTGGAGACTCCTTGGATGGAGAGCACGAAGGGACAGCGTGACTCATGGGCTTGTCTGATGGGTGGAAGTGAAGGTATTATTCTTGTCAGAGGGAATGGGAGGGTGAAATAACGAGTTCCAGTCTGGACAGAGGGCATATGAAATCCAGTCGGCAGTTTGCTATAAAGCATTGGAGAGAAGTTGGGCCTGCAGATAAGCTACAGTCAAGTTCTCAGTACTTAGGTGGTAGATGAAATTCTTCAGGTAGCTCTGGAACACCAACTGGTAAGAGGAAAAAGAGAAGACGAGGGATTGCAAAGGAAACCGGACTGGCAAGGATTCTGGAAAAAACAATTGCAAACCAGCAATGTCTGTTCTTACGAGGCCACTGGATTTGACCTTGGAAGTCTGATGTTCACTTTGATTCTGTATGCAACCTTTAGCACGGATTGCATTTGGAGCTTCTCATGACCCTCCATCACCCAGGCACGGATTGCATTTGGAGCTTCTCATGACCCTCTATCACCCAGGAAACTTGACAATTTAGGACAAAGGTTAGTAAAACAAACGGACAGAACAAGTGATAAAAACTGACTGTTCTTTGATACTTCTTGTTTCAAGGTAATAACAGCAATAATACAAATCACAGAGGATAATTTTTTGCCTCGCTTTGTCATTACTTTTCCACACTCTACGATAATTGCTGTCTTCATATGTTTGTCTTCCTTGTTAGATGATGGGGTTCCTGGGGCAAAGACTATGCCTTACTCATCATTCTAGCCCCAGAGTTTACCATAGGACTTGACACATTCATTCATTCATTTGGCCGATACTTATTAAGCGCCTACTACACGCCAAGGATAGTTACAGTCCCTGGAGATACATCAAAGGATTTGACAAATATTTCTGCACTAACAGAGCTTATGAATTTTAGTAAAGAGGGGGAACATCTAGCAATAAGTATAATGTTAGTGGCTAAATCACCGTACTGTATAGATTGCCGGGTAAAAGGAGCTTCTGTTATCTAATTAAACCTGACAAAAGGGAAACCCGATTATACCTGGAAACAGGTCCTCTAGCAGCCACTTTTCCTGTTGCAGGGAGTTTCTGGAAATCTCTCTGCACTTGGTTTACACTTCAAGTGTAAACAAAATCACTTTCCTTATTCTGACTATGTTCTAGAATTCCTCCTGAAGTCAGCATTTGTTTGGTTTTTTTTCCCCAGTAGTTAAAAGATACTTACTCTGGAAAGGCCCAAAATGCCATATATATGTACAGAATTAAGTTACTGAGGTTTTTTTAAAATGGGGGTATTGATTTTGAGCTTGAAATTTTGTATGAGATGATACAGAAAATATTTGCTCAAGTGACCATTCCCTAAGACCTACTATTTGCAAGCTCACAACAGGCATCACCAAATATAGTAGCGATGAATCAGAGAGTCCCTGTCCTCAGGATCCTGTGATATATAATAAGAGGGATAAGACAAACATAAGATATTATATGGTAAGACAATACTAAGGACACTCGAATTTGTCTTGCTTTTTCTTTTTCTCTTTATCCTGTTTAAAAGGCTAGTTTACCTCTCCCAGAGATGCCCTTATTCCCGACTCTACCTATATCAGATAGATTGGCACCCGTTACCTGCTACCTATGTCACAGCTATTTGTGTATGTCGTACATCCTCTGCCTGACGGTGAACTCTGAGGGTGGGGACTGAGCTTTTACACAACGCTGCACAGCATGGTGGGCACTGAAAACAGAAACCAAGTGGTGTGGAAAACCAGGGGAGTGGAAGGTTAAAGCTCCACTATCTCTGCATTGGCTTATGAAAAAAATATCACGTGCATATTTGCGAATAACACAAAGGTCCAGAGAATTTTCTGGAAAAAAGGAAAAAAAGTAACTTCTCTTTTAGGGCACTGCAAGTTTCTTTGAAATGGAATTTGGCAGTTGACAAAATTGCAGACAGCAAATGACCTCAGGTGCTATGCTAAGATTTTAGAAAGACATAAATGTCCTGTGAAAAATCAAGCTGACATCTGTTTCGCAATAAAATTCTTTACATATTTAACGCCTGCATTTTCAAGGTGCTTTTGTATAAATCTCTTTTCGCGGGACTGTCGCGGGACAACCCAGGGGTGCACACGGGCAGGCTCCTCCCGTCCCTCCCACGGCGGCGCCGAGATGCGGGGAAATGGGCACGTCCTCTGGCAGCTGCTGAGTCACAGGCTGATCCCAGAACTAAGAGCCATGCTCTTCCCACCAGGTCAAGGGCCCCAAAGAGACACTACAGGTAAAAGGTGGCTGGGTGCGGTGGCGGAGAAATAGATTGTTCTTTACTTTCCTTGGAAGGGAAAGAATTCAGTTTTCTGACTGAAAAACCAGAAATGACTGGAGGGGTAAAGTTGCAGTCTTCTGCTAAATAAAAAGCTACATCGCTTAGTGGGAGAAAAATCAGGAGAAATGCGTGTTCTAGGGGATGTACTCAGAGAATGCATGGCTTCCATTTTGACTTCTACGTAGCCGAGGATAATTAGCATCACTTCCCTGGAAATTTTATTTAAATTTCTATACGCAGCGATGCTTCCCTAGATTCTCGTTGCAAGCATTAAACTGCACTTAGAGCGTGCACCAATTTACATGCCTGGCACTACACATAACACAAAGAAACTTTCTTTCTTCCTTCGATGATTTTGCTTCCTTCGTTCTTTCCCTCCCTCCATCGCACAGCTTTTACCGTCACTCCTGCATTTACTGAACTAGACCTCTGAGGACTGCAGGAATACAGAAATACAGATGAAACGAGCCGCTGTTCCACCTCCTCAAATAGCAGAGGAGACGGGAGGAAGGCTGAGGGCAGAGATCCTAGCACTTGCCTCACGTTTGCCCAGGACCTTATGCTGGGTCTTAGATAAGGACCTGTTTCCTGAACATTTAGTGGGTGGAGGGATGGATGGATGGATGGATGGATGGATAGATGGATGAGATGCCTGAATCTGGATGGCAGGGTTCCAATTTCTGAGTCAGTAAAATGGCTGAAACTAACCCCTCACCCCCGACCCCTGCCTGTCGCTTTTTCTGTTTCAGCAACCCCCTTTCCATGGGGAAGGATGGGACCAAGAAGATCAAGGTGGCACGCTGGGGCTCTTTATTCAGCAGTTGGCTCTGTCTGAGTTAATATATGGGTGAGGTTCCCCGTGAAGGACACTTTCCCAACTCCAGCCACGTCACAGAGATACTCAGCTGCTGTGTGTCTGGCCAGTTAACAACTATAAGCCCAAGGGAGGGGAGAACGGGAAAACGATAACATTAAAAAAAATAAAGTTAAGCAAATTCAGAAGAAAATGAGAAAGGCCTCCCCCCGTGCCCTGCAAAGCTACCTAACACCTCTTGTTTTCAGTAACAAAAAATTACTGAAAATAGTACTTTAGAGTTTGTGCTCATCAAAATAATCCTACCCAGAATGCACAGAGCGAAGTTAGCTGGAGAAAAAGAAGATAAGAGGATTAGGAGAGAAGGAAATAGAGGAGGAAGAAAAAAGAAGAAGCAGAGAAGGTGGCTCGATGGTGAGATGGCAAGGTGACAGGAGACCGGTGAGTATCAGGCCAGGTCTCTGGGGAAGGTCAGAGAGCACCTGCCAAGGACCTGACCAGCAGAGGTGCATGAGAGAGGACACCTTCTCCCAGTCTCCCCAGGTCCAGAGGGTGAATTTAAGCTGACAATACCAGCACCTGCTCTGTAGCAGGCACTGTGCTGGGGAGTTTTGTATGCAGCATTTTATTTTTGTACGTGACATTTTATGCAGTCATCCAGCTCACAACTACCCTGCAAGGAAGGCAGTTCTGTCCCCTGTACCGGTGACAACGCTGAGCTCAGAGGTCATCAGTGGTGGAGCAGGGGCTCTGGGCAAGCACCCACCTATGGACAGCACACTGCTTAAGCCTCACGGCAACTCCGTGAAGTGACCACTATTATTTCCATTTTGCATGGCAAGAAATGGAGGCTTCCAAGCTTTGAGGGAGCCACTCACACAGTCACACAGCTAGCAAGAGGCCAGGATGCGTGGGAACTGCGATGCGATCCAGGGCTCCTTCTGTTTCACTGTATGGACTCCTGGGGGAAGTAGCCAGCTCCCTTCCCCCGACCCCATCCCCACTTTCAACCTGTAACTCGCGGGCAGATGAAGGCTGAGTATCAGACCAACCAGGAGCGGCATAGAGATTGGGGCTAATGTCCCATGGTCCTCCTGACCGTGACTCTGCGTGGAATGGGAACTCTGATCCTTCAAAACAACATTAGGGTTATCTGGTTTGTGCCGCCACGCAGTGCTGCAGTCTTGTCTATAACAGCTCCCAAACGTGGCCCTAAAAGACAACGATTCTCATTCTAGTGATGGGGGTGGGGAAGGGGGTTCATTGTTCCAAATGGGACCACTGGTTCTATTGTGGGCTAGCGCTAGCTGCAAGGAAATTCTTGTTCTGAGCCCAAATTGCTTTCTCTTGTACCTTCTGGTTCTGCTTTTTCTGGAATAAACGAGTCTTTCATGCATCGAAATACAGCTATTGTGTGTCTCCTTCTTTTTATCTTCTCCAGGCTCACCTTCCTTAGTTCCTTCAACCACTGCTTTTAAGACATACTCTCTGATGGCCTCTTCAATCCCGATCCCTGTTCATGGAGTCTATGTACCTCATCAAATTTACTGTCAAAAGTTTGGTTCCTCCAGTATCAGAAGGCAGCCAAGGAACCTTCAGAGCCCTGAGCTGGACCACGGTGCTAGACAGAACATCACAGAGGTGGAGGTCTTCACCCCTTTTTCAGCTGACCTGGTTTTCTCTTCAATGTCTCTAGCCAGCAGTGTTTGGAATAAGGCATTTCAGGATCTCCAAATTCTTGTTTCTAAGGTTATGATTCACAAGCTCTTACAGAGGCAATTTTCTCGGTTTGGAGAGCAGTCAGGCTAGGAGCCTCACCTTTGCTGGGGAGACTGAGAAACTCACCACGTGATCACTCACACACCTGCTGTTTCCTTCCGCGTATCGCTTCTCTGCCTTCAGCCCCTTGGTCTATCCAACCTCCTCCCCTGTAAAAAGCGTACAAGATCTCAAGGCTTCCCTGTAACCTCTGACAGGGGAACAAAGAGGAACACCTTTCACAAATCCATGCTATCAAAGGATAGAAGAGAGAACAGAACCTGCAGTAAAGAACACTACACATCCCACCAGAAAGTCCCAAACAACCCTGAAAAGTGAGAATAAAACTACCAAAAGCTGACAGAGGGTAACAAGCATTATTTCCAACCCACATTTGTCCTTCTAAAAAAGCCAACCAACTACAGAAAAAAAACCAACCCTGGAATGTAGGAAATCTAACATCATTAACATATTTCCTGTCCTCACACAGCTTAAAAAAATGTTTCTGAGCTTTTCCCTGGCTCATTTACAATGATGAGAGGGAGTGAAAAGGAAACGCAACAGATGACACTACCATCCTCTCTCGCAGCAATTTATCGCCACTTGAGGTAGCTTGGGCGAGATTTCAAACGTCTTTCAGTTGTACCAAGAGTTTATTCCTGCCCAAGAACAATGAAGACGAGGCTCCTTAAAAAAGCTGCAGGTTATAAGCCATGTTTACTACTCTGTATTTTTGTTGTTTCTAAAAGAGATCACCCCAGCCTGCTTCCAACCCTCCCCAAACTGACTCCACAAGGATTTAATCTGGTACTGATTTAGAGCTGACAGGTGGCACATGCATAATTAAAGATGACCTAACACAGAATGCTCTCATTCCTGGCATATTATCAGACACTTAAGCAAAGCAATTATCAGTAGGCAATCTTTTCTGTCAACAGAGATAGAGATGAAACATTTCTTCAATTAAGAGGATTCTGAAAGGATGCTGTATATATATCCGTCTGCAAATACTTGAAAATCTTTAGGGTTTAATACTAAGTCAGCTCAACAAGCACCTCTGGCCAGTTAAATTGTGTTTTTTTCTCCCCCCTACTTTTCCTGGAAGGTAACATTTTTTTTTTTGCTTTATCAAAGTAGGAGGGTCACATTTTAAGCATCAGAATCTTCAAAACAAATAATCTGGGGGCATCATCAGAGGCCTGATCCAAGCTGACAAGGAAATCTCTGCATTTTCCTGCCACTGCCTTGCTGGGGTTTAGAAATATACCAAGCCTTCCTTACAGGTGCAAGGCAAAAAAGGGATAGGGTTTAAATAAAAGTAAATTTAATAAAAAATTTCCTTTAAAGCAGGATTATTCCCTCCCCGTGTTCCACCAGTGTCAGAGGATTTAGAGAAGTACTGTCAAGCCTTAAAATTTCATCTTGAATCTAAGTGATTTAAAGGATTTTTTTTTCATTTGAAGAAATAAATATCATTCAAAGGAAGAAGGGTCTTGACCAAATGATGGATTTCCCATTTCAGGCAGAGGAGGGAAGAGGCACTATATTCCCTAATAGAGTACCGTATTTTTTATAAATTATAGTGCATGTACTTTATCTAAATGAATGCATTTTAGCTTTCTTTGGAACAGAAATTGCTTTAATGTTATAGCGAGACAAGTGATTTTCTTTTCTTTTTTAAAAGGTGCTTTATACGTTAATGGGTTTTTTGAAGCCCGTATAAAAACTGGCTTCCCTGAGACAGAGAACTTCACAACGTTTGTGGTGCATATTTTGCCACATTTCACAAGAGGTCTTATTGTTTAAATTCTTATATCCTTATGTCATCTGTGAACAAACGGCTTTATTGTTCATTTGAACGTGTCTTTATAGGATCTCTGGTGGTAGGGCTGATGTTGTTGTTTGCATTTTTTCCCTCATCGAGTCAGAACAAAAGTCCCTTTTTCTGCAGCACTGGGAACTCGGGAACACGGAGCGTGTGGCAGCTGTTTTCAGTTGGAAACACCATAATGATCATTTAAGTGAAGTGCTAACATTAATGGGCTGCCTTCTGACAAGTAAATCAAGATCTATGGAAAAGTTTCTTCTACACCGCAGACTTCAAGGTAACGCAACATAGAGGCATTTCATAGGACAATTAAGAATCATCCAGTAAATTTAGATGCTTGCCCTGCTGGGCAACAGGACTCAATTCCTTCCAAGACGAGTTTTCCTTGGAAGATACTCCATTCAGAATATTAGAGGAAAAATACCAGTAGTCTTTGGGGAAAGCATAATCAAGAGGAGAGGTGGTGTTGATGGTGGGACCATTAATGGGAGATTCAGCAGGACTCAAAGCTCAAGTTCATTATATTTCTCAGAACTAAGAATAGCTTCTGAACGAATACCCACAATTCTCCATAGACCTATTTCTCTTAAGGAGCTCCCCCTTTCTCCCTTTCCAATTTTAATGTTAAAAAAAAAAAAAAAAAAAAAGAGAGAGAGAGAATGTAGTCAAACATGGGTAGGCAGGCAGGAACAAAGGAACCTCTACAGACTGGAGGAACATCTAACCCAGCTCCATTTTAGATGCTGTTTAAACACCTTCCATCAGGATTCAACTCAGAAAAACTCAAAAGATGTAGCTTGATAGCATGCTGCATCAAGAAGCCGGGACAAAGAAATATGTCACATGTGTATTATTAGGGCCAATGGCAAAACACATGGGATCTCCCAATCGATGTCATGGATGAAATGAAAATATAAGATATAAGGTACATACTACCATAAAAATAACATAATACAAAGGCAAAAAATTCTAGTACGTTTATTTAGGGAGAGACTCTCATTTCACATACAAACTAAGGGCCCCAGACTTTTTGCGTCGCTTTAGTAAATAAGGCAATGACTTTAGTAAGCACAGTCCTTGTATGCTGAGGATGGCATGTGATACTAAGACATTTTGCAACATGCCTCTTACACTTAGTTATCACTTTAGAATCATCAACTGACAGCATTTTTTAAAATGTCATTAAGGTGATGGTACCTCACATAATTCAGAAATATCAACCACCTTATTGTGAACCAAGGTTTCTCCTGTCCAGCCTCAACATTAGCTTTCCAAGTATCTTGGTTTTACTAAGTTTTATGTTTGGATGAATAAAATAAGATTGTAACTGTGGCTACAAAATAAAGACTAAATTACAACACCGTGATATGGATCAAGTATTATTTGGGAAAGAATAAAAAGTCAAATCCAAGATATTATTGTCACTGCTATCTGTGTCCCCTGTTTCAGAAACGTTGCTCAAAATCTGCAGTTTGGAAGCCTTATAGAGACATTCTGCAGAATACCATGTGTTCTCCTTGTTAACAGATTATCAGAGATGCTTATCAGGTTTGTTTCACCAAGGACAAAGTGTAACACGTATTTAAGAAAGTCCAAATGACGCAGTTTCAACTCTCTATCCATTCAGAGAGGACATCTGCTTTCTGGTTAAGAAGTGGCTGTGACTAATCCTGGAGCAGCTGGTATGGCTTTTTCAAGAACTGGCATTGGAGGTCAAAGTGGACAAAGTGCCCAGAACACCTCCAGTGGCCAAGCAGGCAGGGGTTCAATTGATGCTCTTATTTTCTTCTCCTAATATTTCCCCCCAAAAGGTGGCCTCACTTCACTGCCGGGGGGATAAAAAGGAAATAGAAGAAGCAAAAAAACGGTTTTTCTCCACAAACAGCACTCTAGGAATCAACTGTTCTTAACTTGGAATTCTTTCAGGAAATGAAATGTTAGGCGCCGTTCAATTTGTTGTCCTTCGGGATGGAAGGTGATGAGAGGGGAAAAAAATGTTAGGACAGGATTAAAGAAAGGTATGTTCTTATGAAGGCAGGGTGTTGGAAAAGAAACAATGTTACACAGAGAAGGATGATTACATCCTCATAAAGTATGTAGGATTGTCACCAAAAGAAAATAAGACAAGGGCTAGGTTAGAAATGAACATCTAGTATCACCAGCTACAAATGACAAGAAAGGGAATCCAGCACTAACCAGTTTATACAAATCAACTTATATTTATTCCCTTGTGGTCGATTGAAACCTATACCCCAGGAGACATGAGGTGCTTTCACATGTACACATTTGTAACCTCCGAAAACTAATTAACAAAGGGGAATATAAAACCGCCAGGTAAAATGGAAACAGGTGACGTCCACCCCTGCAGCCAGCTGTGATGTAATATCTTCCGCTTGGCGCTGACAGCCTTCTCTTCCCTCCTCTCATTCCGAGACAATGCCTTCAGGTCTGTCTAAGTAATGTAATTTACTGGAGTGGAATTCCTTTGATACCCTGGTGCAGCACTTGGTGACAGTATCATTTATACTGCACAGTGTCATGGCCTGACACTGATCCATTGGCCTTCACGCCTCATTCATAGCAGAGTGTGTAATTCCACCTTCCACGGTACCCTTCTGGGGTGTGCGTGGACAAATTTACTCCATTCAGCCCTAATTACAAACCTCGGCTGAAATGCTCTCATTAGATTTCCATTTCTCACTCCAGATGTCAATCTTATTGAAAATGCCAATTTTCCCGAGGATTCATCCATCAGCAATAAACTCTAAAGCATTCCATGACTGAATGCATTAAACCGGCAATGAGGACATGTACTTAAAATACATCATTAGAGTAAATCTCCATTGCAAATGCTTTACGTTATTCAACCAAAGGAATAACGAGCCCAGCCCGGCCAGTACCCTCAAACTGCACATGAAGGATAGGTTAAAACTGGCTGTTATGCAGGAAGAAGTAGGCGGTACATCAACGAGATGAATTTCAGAATCTGTGTCATTCCTTAGGAAGGTGTGGTAGGAAATCACAGCCAGAGCCTAATTTATCACCTTTTTTTGCCTATGATTTTTACAGAAACTTCAGTCTGTGGCAAAGTGCAATAAGACAGGCAAAGATAATAGGGAGTAGGTGTGTTCATGGAGGGGATTGAGGCTGTATCTGTAGTGCTAGGAACTTGTTAGTCACCTAGAATGATCTGCTCTGCCTGAAAAGCATTCTTCCATTTCTTTCAACAGGAAAAAAAAAAAAAAAAAAAAAGGGAAAAACAGCACTGTCTGGTTGCACTGAAAGAACCTGGGTACCATTCCAGTGAAAGAAAGGTTTTACTGGTGTAGTTAACCTGAGAAATATCTGCACCCCACCAGACTGATGGGTCCTAACGTGAAAGATCCAGAAAATCCAATGATGATGTTAACATATACATTACAAATCAGAGATTGTATCTGTGACTGGGGTGGTAGGACAGACCGTGAAAAGAAAAATATGGAGAGAAAAAATTTAAAACTAGCAAAATACATCAATTGATAAAAGCAAGCCATCACTGCTTTATACCTGCACCATGTTTTAATTCCCTAGCTTATTGGTCTCATTTATCACTTCCGGCCAGGTCCCAAGTGAGGCCAAGGCAGGGTACAGTCATAATTTCTTTATTAATCTGATAAATGAAGAAACTGCATCCCAGGAAGGTGACTCACAGAGGAGGCTGAAGAGTCTGATGTGAACTCCTTAGCATCTAATACTAACGGTTAACCAGAAAAGTTAAGTGGTACCTACAAGGATGACCTTATTATGAAATATACAATGTATTTATTTAATGGAAAACTTTGGTGGGCAGAAAAGGACTCCTAGAAGGGCAGGTGTACATTAGGTTAAACAAAATAATTTGCAAAAAATAATAAAAAGGAGACGAAACAGTAATTGTTTTCCTCTTGTCAGCATCTGGTTAGCTATAGGATTGATCAGATGTGATAACAGATGTGATATTGTCTATAGGGAATTAGACCACCATGGAAGCTATAACTGCTCCTCAAGTTTTGCCCATTCCCACCTGAAATATTTAAAACCTCCCCTGATTATAACGTTAGCGCTCTCTCTTTCATGATGTACATCAGCAGGTGTTACGATGACCATGCACAGATGTCAGAACTGAAATATCCACGTTTAAATAAAAAACAGTGAGAAGGTAAAAATAACTAATCATGGTCAACACAGTGCTCGCCTTCAGAGGAAAGAGAGGCTTCCATGGTGCTAATTTAACGGCAAAATAAAAAATTGAGCCCCTGGAGAGTATCAGAAGCTGATGAAGAGCCAAACCACTTGGGAAACGACCTGTAGCCTTCTGATTGAGAAACGATGAACAAGAGGCTGATCTTGTGTCCATTTAATTCCAAAACGTGTACTCTGAGCAGAGCAGGGAACCCCACGAACGCCCTGAAATTCTCCACCACATTTGTATGATGCAACAGCACGAATAAGCATCACCGTCAACCTTTTACTGAAGGCTGGCTTTGTGCTTCCCGTACGTGATCTTATTGACTCCCCACCAGCACCCTACGAGGTAGAGGCACTACCCCTGTTCCAGTTTTTAATGAAAGACATCCAGGCCTAGGAGAGAAGAGGTTCAATAACTAGATCAAGGTCAAGAGGTGGCTAAGCCAAGATTTGAGGCTGGGTCCTCTTTCTCCCAAAGCTCTTGTCTCACTTTAACTACTCTGCCTCACCATCTGCTGAGGCTGGGGACACCAGTGGGGAATGTGATCTGCAGTCATCAGTTTCCAGAAGCTTCTGGAATGACTGCTCTCTTGACTCATCTGATTTCCCAAATGACATCAAACTGCAAGGCTTTAGCACACTTGTAGACATTCTCGTTCTCTGCAAATGTCACAGCCACTCAGCCAGTAGAACAGGGACAGCACCATCGTTGGCATCACGGAGGTGCAAATTTCCCTGTGAACACCAACACCACCTCTCTTTGGCGTTTCTTGTAGCCACAAACCGACACGTTACCACTCACTGTGGTTGCAGGAGACTCGGCCGTCAGATGAAGGGAGTTTTTACTTGGTTAACCGCCCCTCCGACGTCTGTGTCCACAGCAGGCCCGTGCCCGCCGCTGTCCACCCCCTACCCCGTCCCTACGCGAAGAAAAGGGTTCCAATCTCTCCGCAACACTGCCAAGAAATCCCTCCCTTGCTGTTCTAAGAGTCAACAAGACACAACTTTCTAACAATGAGCCGAGAAGATGCTGTAAAACATGTCAAACAAGGCAATTACTCTTCAACAGAAGATTCAAGGACCCCATCACTATTTCTTGCGACACACCTTGTTTATGTGTGAGTTGTGCCTTTTTTCCTTCAGAAGGGGAGAACGCTGATAAACTATCGCAGGTAGACACACAGCGCCCAAACCTGGACGCCCTGCTGCTGCTGAAATAGAGACACATTTGTTTCCCCAATGCACCACTTACCAGACAGATGCACAGATGTAGGCAGGCCAGTCATCAGAATTAACAGAGTGATTCTGCTTGCACTACACGTTCTGATTTGTATGAATCTTATTTTTAGCCACGCATAAAGGGCAATAAATGGAAAATCTTATTCTAACCGCTACTCTTTCTGGGCCACCCACACTGCTTCACCTACCGTACAAGTCCACAAATGTGAAAAAAAAAAAAAAAAAAAAAAAAAACCACACACACAAAAAACAACAACAAAAAAAAAACCCAAGCCAGGGTTCGTCCTAACAAGGGATGCAAAGTGGCTAAAATGTGTGACATTTTTTTCCAGTTAGTGTTTGTACTTTCATCCTTTTTCTGTATCAGGACTTTCAGGGAAAAAAACGTTGACTTATCTCTGGGCATTTTCAAAGACTCCTCGGTGGTGAGCAGGCAGCACAGTGGCGCGCGCGATCCGCCAGGCACCGCCACCGCCCTGTGGTGAGCTGCCTGTCAACCGGCTTCTAGCAAAGAAACGCACCCCAAACACATTTCTGTAAATTCGGGCAGATGATACCTACAACGTTTCGTTTTGCAACAAGCTCGGTGTTTTAAAAGTTCCCCTAATGAACAAAAGTGACATCAGAAACGTCAACATCTCTAGAACAGAGCAGGCTGTCAAGAATGATTTTGCCAAAGTTAGGGCAGTAGCGCTTGTCCTAAATCTGCTCTCAGGGTGCCGTGGGCCAATGCTCACCAAGGCACAACACCCCCTTGCTGTCTCCCTTCCCTTCTCTGCATTTTCGTCTCTGTCTGTTCCATCCAGTCACTCCCCAAGCCTGCAGCTCACCAAGCACGAACGCATACACGCTCTCCCTGCCAAGCGGAGCCGCTGATGTTGAGAAACACCCACCTTGAGAGCAAAAAAAAAAAAAAAAAAAAGAAAGAAAATTGAGGAAGAGGATGTTTTCTGGGGGCACAGAGAGGATAGAGATGAGAGTCTATTTTTTATTATCATCTCTTTAGACTTTTCATGAAAAGTTAAGTTATTAAGGTCCCTGGGTACCAATCCGAATGCATGTTCCTCTGAGCCCTCTGCAAAGCACAGCAGCAAACACACGCAGGTAAGGATTAATATTTAAAAGTCAGTTGCACCAAATAATGAAGACACGAAAAGAGGCAACGCTGAGAAAGGCATCTTTACCTGTGTGCTTGCTCATTATCCAGAAACTAGAGGAAATGCTGTCATCCCCAGTGGCTACACGCCCTGCAGAGCTCACACCTCCTTCTGAAGAGTGGCGCTGATAAGATGGATCAGAAAATCTTTCGGGGGCTAGAGTCCACCAACGTCAGAATCTCTGACTAGTGTTGTAAAAACACGGGTAATTAAGTGCTACGAAAAAGTGGGTCATCCACGACTGAGGGAGAGCCACACCTCAGAGCCACGCTAGACTCCAAATGACTGTGCTGTGACAGGGTGGGAGGGTTCTGAACACAGCGAAAGCAAAACTTTTATGTGGTGAGGAACGTTTTAGTTTTCACTGGTTTAGGTTAGAGAAAGTTAATCTCAATGTCAACTGTAAGCCAACTAAACTTCTTAGTGAGTTTTTGAAGTTTTACAACAAATGCTGGCTGTTCGTGTCATGGGAAATTCAGAGTCAGTGTCACAAACAGTCCAAGGGACAGTCTTAGGTTTCTGGGACATGCCCGTCGCGACGAGCGAACGCCGTGACTCAGGGAAGCAAGGAGGTCAAACCAAAACTGAAGGCAAGGAACCGAGTTCTCACTACCCACATGAACATCTCCTTCTCCAAGGGAGGATCGAAGCACTGCAGACCACTTCCCACACCAGTACCCAATCCGGGCATTCGATACAATTGCGGACATTTACCAAAGCATCTTTCG
Source organism: Physeter macrocephalus (assembly GCF_002837175.3). Classification (NCBI taxonomy): domain Eukaryota; kingdom Metazoa; phylum Chordata; class Mammalia; order Artiodactyla; family Physeteridae; genus Physeter; species Physeter macrocephalus. The sequence goes on from NC_041223.1 coordinate 68,693,091, forward strand.
ATTACTGTCTGAAGAAGGCAGGATCTACACCTGGACTGAGCACATTCGTTCATGTGTCACTCAAGAGCTACAGACATTTTAATTCATATCAGTACCCACTGTGTCCCTATTATATACAAGGACACAAAGGATGAGAAGGAATGCAGAGGGAAGAACTTAGAAGGACCTGCATTTGAAGAACTTGTACAGAGGATGCTAAGACCTCGCCACACCCAATGCCTAATATGGATCATTCTTAAAACGCAAAATCTCTTCTAGCAGCTGTTTACTAAACACTTTCTACTCTACTGACGTAAGGTTTGTGGGTGGCATTCCTTCAACCTTTCTCAGATGACTCCTTTCACAAGCCCCTTAATTTTAATCTGGGTTTGCTTTCAGTGTTCAAAGCCCTTCCTAACTTTGGCTAAGAGTGAGGATTCATCCTGATCCAAAGTCGAGCTCTCTCCAAAGGGAAGCACAGAGATATGCAGCACAACCCATGCCATAGCCCGAACACCATACCAGAGGAATCTGAAGAGAAGCTTCTTTGAAGGGGGATAAAGCATGAAGAGTTGAAGGAAAACTCTCCGGTTCATAGCACAAGAAGGGCTATATCTGAACGTAAAATTGGAATTTTATTGGAGTCCACATTGTTTGGAGTATGGTTGGGGGATGGGGGGAATTTGGGTAATCAACCTTTCCCACTTCTGACAAATTGTCTTAGAGTGTATCAACTGTGATTTTTTAAATACCTGGAACACAGTCAGTTGATCTAACACTAAAACCATCTTGGTCCTCATTAAATCTTTCTCTTATGATTCCAGAGGCCCACTAGGATCTTGCAGGGCCACTCAAAAATCATTTTTATTGACAGAATACAGAAATGAAAAAAAAAAAAAGTTAATAGTGATTTTCACTCCATAAAGACACTGGTGAGTCTACAGAGGTATCTGTCCTTGCAAGAGCTGATGACTGTAATTTGAAGGGAGAAAAATAAGCGACTAGGCGAACACTGTCCTAGAAAATGATATCAAAGGCATCATTCCTGAACTCCACCAATTTGTGGGATGTCAGCAGGTCAGAGGACTGCTTGTAAATTGGGAATTAGCTGATAAAGTGAAAAAAAGTCTGGAAAAATACACAAAAGTAGGAGTTAACAGGTAGGTTGTATCTGGGTAGCTGGATGAAAGGTAACTTATTTTCTTTATTCTCTTCTGTTATTTTATAAATTTTGTACAGTAAACATGTATTACTTTTATAATCAGGAAAATAAAGCTACTTCTGTTTTGATAAAAGGAAACAATTCTCTGATTCTGCTCTTTCTGGTCACTAAGGACACTTAATACATTGGACCTAGTATAGTAATCTGGGCTGGTGACAAAGCAGACATGAAATACAGGGAAAATCTGCCAGAAACAATAGATTATAGCTTCTAGTTAAGCATGACAAGGACGCTTAAGAATCCTGCTACACTACAGAGCTTTGCAAATACTTTTCTTCCTCACCAGGACCATGGTCTGGTCACCCTCCAGCTGTGCCAGAGCTCCACCCGCCAGGGGCCTCACAGTGATCAGTTTAACGGGGGTGTCCTTGGAAGAGGGTAGCTATCCCTTGGGTTAAATTACGGCTCAGAGAGAGAGTTGTCACTTCCTTAGTTCAGGCACACCCAAAAAAGAGCACACAACTTATTTCGAAAAAGCAACAGATTGGAAATTAATTAGAATAAGGTGACAAACTATTCGTACTACAACTGACGTCACTTGGTGACCAGCTCTGTCATATGCATGGCTGAGTTTATTTGGAGATTCGCAGGGAATAATACCTTTTGAAATTTGGACCTGTATATTACTATGCTGGTCACATCACCCCTATCTGTACCATGACTGTATATGCAGAGAAGGAAAATTTATTTTGATGATGGCGTCAGCAGAACATAATTGTGAAACAATATGTTATAAATAATCACGTACATTCTTTAAAGAAAACCCAGAATGGCTTCAAAAGTATGCCAATGGTTCCCCAATGACAATAAGAACTAAATATATATGTTCATGAAATTATTTTATTACCAATCTTATCGTTAACATCACAACTTTTAGAGCGCTTCCAAACATAATAAACAGAATAAATGTAAACAGAATATCTGAGATTTAAACTCTGGCACTGGAAAGGTGGTAAAAGCCAAAACTTGCACACGGTTTCTCAAGAATAAAAATGAATTATATATTTTTCTATCCTAAGTCAACATTTTTAGATTATTATTAAGACACAAAAATAGACAATAAAACCTCAGTTGATTAGACTATTTGAAGGCAAGATGAGGTTTTGGTTTGTTTCAGTTTTCCGGTGAATTGACAGACAGTTAGAAAATGCTTTTTGTTGAAAACGTTTCCAAAGCAGTTTCTTTTCCTAATTATAAAGGATTTAACCATTCTCAGTGATTCAGCAGGTCAGTGTCACCAACTAAAGATATCCTCCAGGGTATATTCTCTACCTTTACTAAACCAGAGCTATCTTGTTTTCTGAATCTTTATCACTGAAAAAGGGAAGTGAGATGTGAGCGGTAGGGTGGGGTATGGGAGGGGGTGGGTAGGAAGTATGAAGGCTGGTTAATTCAGGGTTCTGGTTACTTGGGTCGCAGGTAGCTGAGCCATCGCTAAATACGAATTCAGTGCCTGTAACCAGGCACATCTGATTCTTGGGGCCATGAGAGCTGACCAGGAGAGCCCCCGAGGGTCGGTCTTTGGTGGTTTTCTCTACCTCATGTCTTTTCCTCTGGGTCACCGTTGCAGGGAATCTGTGTCAGGGCGTCCACCCAAAAATCATGGTCTCCAAACTCCTGGCGCCGAATTTGTTTTGATCAGAGTCTATATCCATGTCGTTTCAACTCACGCTTAGGGTGCAAAGATGAATAAGCACCTACTTCTCCTCTCTCTTAGACCTTGCTCACCTGGATTTTCTTTTCTATAAAAACCTTTAATTCCAGTTTTTTGATATTTTAGCAGCTCCCTATGGCAACTGACTCCAAAACCTTTGTTGCTACGCCCTGTTGTCCATCACCTAAGTGAAAAGCATGGAGAGTTTACTTCTAAGCAGGTCTGGGAAGTCGGGGGTGGGAATGAGAGACTGATTTATGTGTATTGTACTTCAACTTTGATGACTTTATTTCACCTCTTTTTTGGTTATACCTTTTCCTTGAGCCAAATGCATACATACGCATGTATGTATGTACGTATATGTATACAATATGTATGTATGTATATGTATATAGTGCACACACACGCACGCTCACATATCTAAGTGATTCTGATGTCTTATGGAGGAAGTGGGATAATTTAGGACAGAGGTTTTTGAGCTCTTTGAAACTATGGATCCTTATGCACCGCTCTTCAGGAATTACAATCCCTGGTCAGACCTAAGGGCAGGGCCTGAAAGGAGTAAAGTAAAATAGTAAAGTAGTAAAGTAAAGGAGACCTGAGGGAAACATGGCTACTAGCCCCGTGAGAATTCACTGATCATTCTGCAAGGCCAGCTTTCTAGAAACTTAGAATAAAAAGCAAAATCCCCCCCAAAGGAGGACCCAAATGGACTTAGTGGGTTCAATCCTGCATTTTTCTCACAGGCCTGCAGGTCATTCATACAATTGTTTTGTGATTTATGGGTACCATAGTGCCCAATATTACAGAGATTTGGTGATGGGGGATGAATTGTACTTCACCGGGAGAAGGTCAAACAGGCATTATAATTAGAAGCCCTGTTGCAGGAGAACTATTTGCTACTAATTTTCTTTCCAAGTTTCCATTTTCTACTAGGCTTCAGTCTGTGGCAAGTCTATATCCCCTGGTTCCTGCTTCCACATCCGCCTCCACTGCTAAGACCTGTCACCTGCCGCCACTAGGCACGCATCCCGGGGCGTGGTACACGGACTCATTTATGATGACACAATTCACATGAACTGCAGCAGCCCCATGACAGGAACACAGGAGGGTACACGTCCCCTCCATCACAGTGAAGCAGCTTTCCTGCGTGTGTAAATGGCATTCTGAAAGAGATGATGGTCATTGATGGCAAATTTCCCTAGTGGCTTCTGACAAATATGTCCTTGTCCCGGTAGGAAACCTATTCCTAAGACTGAAGTCTAACATTCTGCAGGTCCCTTACATTTTCCCAGAGGGGGCCAGGGTAGTGTCAGGGCTGATGGAGGTGTGAGGGACAGAGTCATCTGTGCTTCTTCCGCCCTCCCAAACTACAGCATCCCTGTCAAGCACTACTTAGTATTCCGCCCAGTATTCTTAGAAGGAAGGTAAGCTCTGGCATTCAGGGGTTTTGTGTGTGTGTGGTAAAATACCCATAACATAACATTTACCACGTAAATCATTTTTAAGAGTACAGGTCAGTTGCATTAAGTACGTTCACATTATTGTGTAACTATCACCACCATCCATCTCCAGAACTTTTCCATCTTCCCAAAGTGAAACTCTGTACCCATTAAACACTAACTTCCCTTTCCTCTTTATTCCCAGCGCCTGGCAACCACCCTTCTAAATACTTTCTGACTATGACTTTGACTAGTCTAGGTGCCTCATATAAGTGGGATCATATAATATTTGTCATTTTGCGTCTGGCTTATTTCACTTGGTATCGCCATGTTTCATCCATGTTGGAGCATGTGTCAGAATTTCATATTTTTAAGACCGAATAATATTCCATTGTATGTATATACCACATTTTCTTTATTCAGTCATTGCTGATAGAAACTTGAGTTGCTTCCACCTCTGGGCTATTGTGAATAATGCTGTATGAACATGAGTGTACAAACACCTGTTCAAGACCCTGCTTTCACTTCTTTTATACCCAGAAGTGGAACTGCTGGATCATATGGTCGTTCTGTGTTTAAATTTTTGAGGAATCATCATACCGTTGGGTATTCAGTTTTTTTTTAATTAATAAACTTAATGTTTTAGTGCAGTTTCAGGTTGACTGCAAAACTGCAGGGAAAGCACCGTGGGGTCCCACATACCCCTCGCCTCCACATGCATGATATCTTTATAGAGATGCGCTAGGCACTTGGTGCCTTGAGTGTTTCACCCAAGGCTGCAGGGAGAGCTTCAGGCAGGTGGCGCCAGGGCCAGCAGGAGTCTGCAGCTCCAAGTTGCCTGAGGTGTCACAGCAGCCTTCTACCCGTACTGGCTCGGAGTTATTACACTCACTGACATCAAAGGTCACCTATCAGGAAAACCTGCAGTGTAAACGTGGACACTCACAGACGCCAAAGCAGGAAAGCAGGAGCAGGAGGGAGATTAAGGAGCCTTCGATCCAACCCATTTCTTTTACTTCTTGGTGAAGATGCTTCATAAACTGAAACTTCCCGGAATGCTGTACGGAATAGCCAATTAGTGCTTGAAGGAGATGTTACAGTTGGTAAGGGTAGAGTGACAATAGGTAATCACATTGCTCACAACTCGTCAGCCCTAATACCAACCCTGTTACCAGTCCTTTGGGCAGCTCCCAGAAGACAGCTCCGGATTAATTCCTTTTAGAAGTCTTTCATCACCTCTTGCTTTTTTGGTCTTATTTGTCTGATTTTGTGATTTTTATTTTAAACACATGCATTTAAATCTATCTCCGGGATTTTTGGCTCCGTTAACGTTTAGGCAATAGATAATGCTCCTTCATTACATATCTGCTTGGGAGTTGCTTTATTAAAGGTGATTATTCTCAATTTCAGAGAGTTATAATAAAAGAACTGTAACCCCTCAGTGCTACTTTGAATGATAACATTTACCACATTGAAGTAAAATGTTATAAATCACAATGCTTATCCACAGATGCAAAATGCCCAGAAATTTCTCAAACATTTCCCGGACAGCATCACTCAGACTATTTGTACACTCACATTGACTCAATGAAACAAAAGAAAACATGTTGTGTAAAACTCCTACACTGAAAGCTTAGAAACATACAAAATGCATATAGGTTCACAGGCGCATCTGTACATTTGCACGTATGCTCCCATATACCCTCGTGTGCATCTGTTGAGCCAAACTCTTCTACTTTATTCTATTAACATGGAATAAATTGTTCTTGTCCTCGGCAGAGAGGTGACTGGCTTGTTCCAAAGCTAACACAATAACATGCTGATCTTCCAAATATGCCAGTCCTAAGAACTTAAAACCCCACAAAACCCTGGACTTGCTGGCTTGGACTGTTTATTAGAGGTGCACCTTCCTTCCCATATGTGATTTGTGAATCAAGTCACATTTAAGTGTATGAGAAGAAGGGTCATACTGGGATGATTCACTTTGAAAGGGAGAAATATATTTCCCAGTCTAGGGGGAAAAAGATTTTCTCTTTTGAGTGTATCTAAAAGCATGATGAGGACACCTGCAAAAGGACTGTAGCTGTCATTTTAGCCTGTTAACAGCACTGTTAGTCAACCCTTTGAAAGCCAAGGGCAAAGAGTGGCTGGTACTCGCGCCTCTGGAGTCGAGCTGGCACAGAATAATGACATCTACTTGGCTGGACTTTCAAAGGTGACAGTGCTGAGAAGACCTTAACATTCTCTCTTCTGAGAGATGAGTCCATGTATTAAGTAAAGCACCACTACCTTAATTTAGTGAAGTTTCATACGCTTTTCTACCTTTATCATTCCTCCTTTCAGTCACACTGGAGTTAAAGCAGTGATTCTCAAAGTGAGGTTCCTGGACCAGCTGCATCAGCATTGCCTGGAAACTTGTTAGAAAAGCCAATTTCCAGACCTACCCCCCAACCCCACGTCTCCTGAATCCGGCAGTCTGGGCACGAGGCCCAGCAAGCTGGACTTTAACAAGCCCTCCAGGTGATTCTGAAGCAAGCTTATGTGTAAGATCCACTGAGTTAGGGAACCACCAATATGCAGATTCTAACCCCGTTCCCTTCCTCAATTATAATTCTCAAGACACCTTGTTATTATCATCTCAGAAAATTCTTAGCCTTGTTTGGTTGGATGAAAGAAATCTTAATCAAAACTTACATGTAATTTTTCCAGGTCCCGTGCTGGCTTCAAGTCTTAGGATGCAGGGAACTGGGCGAAGGGAGAGAAGAGAAGGCTACGGCAATCCATTCAGACATGGACCCCAAAGCTCTGTGGGGCAACCCTGTGACAGGTCAGCGAGTGTCCACCTGATTGGGGAAGAAGACTATCCATTAGCAGAGGAAACCTTGCATGTTAATGTCATCCCCTTTCCCCTGCTATCCCGCTATACCCCATCCCTTCCCCTGCTTTCATGACCTCTAACTTACTGTGCACCTCTGGACCGGTCCACCTAAACAGAATACGATAAAATAATCCAGGTATCAATGCTGGGGCTCACCCCAGGCGGAAGCACAGCCCTCACTGGGTGCTCTCCTGAACCCCAAGGCAGCTTAGACATAGGTCAATGTCCAATCAGTTATCTCTCTATTTCATCTCATGAATGTCTTCTTTCAACAAATCACAACACCTTGATTCAAAAGACACACGTGCGGGACTTCCCTGGTGGCGCAGTGGTTAAGAAGCTGCCTGCCAATGCAAGAGACACGGGTTCGAGCCCTGGTCTGGGAAGATCTCACATGGCGTGGAGCAACTAAGCCCGTGCGCCACAACTACTGAGCCCGCGTGCCACAACTACTGAAGCCCACGTGCCCTAGAGCCCGAGTGCTGCAGCTACTGAGCCCACGCACTGCAACTACTGAAGCTCGTGCACCTAGAGCCCGTGCTCCTCAACAATAGAAGTCACCACAATGAGAAGCCCGTGCACTACAACGAAGAGTAGCCCCCTCTCGCCACAACTAGAGAAGGCCCCCGTGCATCAACGAAGACCCAACGCTGCCAAAAATAAATAAATAAATTTATATATTAAAAAAAAAACACATGGTTGTATTAACAAGAAGATACAGGAAGCAAATGATAAATTTGAGAATTCTGATTGAAATGAGATGATTCTCTGATGCCTTGAATATGTTTTCAAAAAAATTAATAGTACTTATTTTTTCCTGAGGATAAATTAATCCATGCTTATTATAGAACATCTGAAAAATTTATGGAAAAGAATAAAGAAAAAATAAACATCAACTGTAACCTTGACACTGATAAATCATTCATGATATTTTGTTGTACAGGTCCACGACCCCTTAAATGAAACTCCTGGGCCAGATACACTTCAGAGTTCAGAACTGCTTGGATATTAAAGAGTATTACAATGCTAAACTACCATTTATTACATGATGTCCCATCGGAATCTGGAACAGCACCCCATAATCAAACCCATTAAAAATCTCTGCAGCAAAATAGATGCATATTCTTATTTAGTCAGATAAAATAGAGCCTCACATTAGTTCAGATCAGATTTTTCTACCAAAGAAGTCACCAAGAGACCTTTGTGATTTTTGAACCAAAAGGATTCAGAATTGGGGATAAGGGATTGTGGATCAGTATTCTTTTCAGATACACAGAAACAGTCAGAGTTTTGTTTCTACTTTTTAATTCAATATTTTATGAATGTGAGCATTTTCCCAAGTTATTAAAAATTCTTCAGAAACATGTTTTTCAATGTCTATGTAATATTACACCCTGTAGAAAAGGGTTTTGTTTATTTCATTATTTCTCTCATATTTGGAATTACATATTTTTTTGTTGTTGTTGTTATTGCAAATAACACTTTGAAAGACATATCTGAATATCAGATTGTTTGAGTTTCTGAGTATTTTCCTAGGTAGATTCCTAGAAAAAGAATTACAGGGTCAAATGAGCTTTAAGGGTCTTAATGACTTTTCAGAAAAGCTGTACCAATTTACACTCCTGCCACAGCATGAGTGTTTGGTTAATTTATTTAACTACCCACTTTATCGTAGACACAGAAAAAATACACTTGCCCATCACACATCTTAACAAAGTTCTAATCAGGGACAACCAAACTTAGATTGCATTTTTGTTCTTCTTACGCAGAAGACGGTGAAGAGCTCACTGTTTTCACATAAGAGAGAAATGGGAATAAGGTAAGGCTACCATCAAGTTGCCCTCATTAGACCAGACTGAGTCAGATCTGGGCAAGGGAGGAGTTGCCCCTTGTCCGTAGGGTCCTCACTTGGAAAAGGGTGAGGGGGAGTATGGAAGTAATCCGCACATCATTATGAGAAGGGAAACAATCATTTTTATTTGTGCGCTGATAAATTCTGTTTCTGGAAGACTGAGGCCTTGTATTTCCCTTCCATTTGGTGTTTTCCTATTTTTTGGACATTTGCTGCTCCTCAGCATGGCCATCAGAGAGCAGAAAGAGATGTAAAGACCAAATCAGACAAGCCCATAATAATGGCTAACCCTCCCGAGTGCTTACTACGATGCGTCAACTCTGGTGCCGGATGCCTTGCATGCATTATCTCATGTAATGCTGAGTGCATGGGTACAGAAACTGGTGGCGGTGAAGTTCGAAAGTACATGCTTGCTCATAATCCTCTTTCTACCCTAGTAAGTCTGGAGGAATTAAAGGTTTGCAATCTCAAAGATCTCTTCAAGCCTAGTGTCTTGAACAACTCCAAGATAATCCTAAGACTCAGTGACTCTAAGTTTGGCTATAAATCACAAATGTTACCCTTACGGTTTTTTTTTTTTGTCAGCGCCTCCAACAGTATCTTCACGAAGCAGGGAAAATGGCATAAATAAAATCCAAGAAAATTCTAGATAATCGTAAACACTTCGAAGATCCTATATGGACAGGAGGGAGGTTGTATCTCAGAGTACAATGGAGAGTTGAGAGTCTGTTATATCTAACACAAAACACGGTATACACGGAGAAGAATGAGGACACATACATAATATACACGTTAAAAACAACCAAACATACGAACACATTCTTCCCAAATTAATAATGCTAAATCAGGGTTCACAAGCTCAAGTTTCTTTCCATTTATAGCTTTTTCTAATAAATTTTCTTTCTCTCTGCCCTTTACATATTTAACCTTACAGGATAATTGATGTAGAGAAGGCCACAATTTTCATACACTAATAAAAGAAAATCGAAGAGAGATTTTTTTGTTATATGGAATGAAATAACCCCACTCTTTCCCTTATCTAGCAACTCAGTTTCTGCATAGTTTGGTATATACTATAAAATGGCAGCAGTTCACAGAGAGAAAAAGAGAGGGGGAAAATTATTTTTATTTTTGGGAGTGAGTTAAATTTATCTTCTCAACAATCTTCTCTAAAACTAAGGTGTGTTTCTATCAAATCTATCAAAAGACCAAGGATGTATCAAGAAGTGGACCATTTCCTCCACTGTGGCTTCTCTTTATACTTAAAATAGCATTCTCCTGATAATTAGGTGTCAAGTGGGTGGAATAGCTTCTAAGTGATTTTTCTTTGCCACAATTGGATATATGGTTAAATTTATCAGTACACCAGGCCTATAGGGTGTGAAAAATAAGGTGGCGATAGAGGAAATGACCACTTACCCTCAAAGAAAGAACATACTTTGTATTTTCCAAAGGGCCTAATTACTTGGGGAGGGAGGGAATAAAAAAAAAATAATAATAAACCACCACTAATGACAGAAATGATTACCAGAAGCTCTTTAGCTACTCAAACTGCAAAACTAGCATTTTTAAAGCTAATTACAAATTTGGATTCTCTCATTTAAAAAATATACTTTGAAGCAGCCCACTTCTGTTTTAATGCTGAACCAGTCTGTGCAATTGGCACATTATCAAAGTAAAAAAAAAAAAAAAAAAAAAAAAAAGCGTTGCTTGAACAAAATTACACTTTCAATGTCACTAAATCTTGAACTGAAAAATACCACAAGCTAAAAACTAGTAATGCCATGTGGTTATGTTATCTTACATTTACAAGAGAGTTTATAGTTTCCTAAGCCCTAAGAGACTCAGACCGCGGCCACTCACAGGAGCTTTGCTATCAAGGTCAGGTCATTCACTGCCTCTGAGCTCGACACCTTTCACAGGTTCCTGTGAGGATCAAATGGGAATGCAATCAAGAGAGTTTTTGCAAACTCTTAAGACATACATAACATGATGGGTATCATTATTCTTTTTACTAACAGCTTTGTGAGACATAAAGATACAAATCCCCATTTCACAGTTAAGGAAATTGACAACAGGAAGACAGAGCAAAAAAAAAAAAAAAAAATACTGAGTTAGGAGAGTTTTATATCTGAAATGGCCACAAACTAGCTGAGTGACTCTCTGGACTTGATTTCTTCAGTAAAATGAGGGAGTTGGGTGAGATGCTTTAAAAAGGCTTCTTGAGACTAATGGTTCTGTGATCTGCGACTTGGCCATGGTAGTGATGGGGCAGCTTTAACAATGACTCTTCGGAAGCAGTCTCTCCTGGAGGCCAAGGTCAGCACTTAACCAATCTGCAGTGCTGGGGCAGGGTCCTTGAGCAGCCTCCCATCCCTGCGGATGGGCCATGCATTAACTAACTCATTTTGCTGGATTAAGGTGAGGTTGGGGGCATCCTAGGCCAATAGCCAGGACCTCTGGGGCATAGGAAGGAGGTCCCAGAAGAGCTTGAAACAGCAGCTCTTTAGTAACTCGTACAAATATTTCACAATTCTAACAACTGGTGTAGCCAAATAAGTGTAGACCACTGGAATGTCAGTCTGGCTAACAGTCCCACTGCTGTCGGGCTACCAGTTTCAAAGAGATGGCCACCTCTGTGGGCCACCCACCTTTCCTGAGTTTCTACAGTGTTGGAGGAGAGATCTAAAAGGGTTACTTTTTGTCATATGAGTGCACATCATGGTCGCGAGGGAATCTCACTTCAAAAGGACTGGGGCCACTAACTTCTGCTTCTACTAATGATATTCTACCAGGCTGTCTAATGCAACTTCCTGTAATGCGGAAAACGTTCAATATCTGTGCTGTCCAAAATGGTAGCCATCAGCCACATGTGGCTATGGAGAACTTAAAATGTTCCTAGTGAGACTGAAGAACTGACTTTTTAATTTTAATCAATTTAAATTAATGTACATTTAAATAGGCACATGTGGTTAGTGGGTACCTTATTGAACGGTGCAGCTGTAGGCTGCTTCACATACTAGCTTTCTTGGCTGTATTTTGGACCCCAGAAGCTCAGAGGACAATACATAATCATCCCTTCAACAAGCATTTACTGACCCCCTGGGTGCTGGGCACCATTCGGGTATCTCAAAACAATGGTGAATAAGACTGCCATGGACACTTCCTGCTTTCATGGTGTTTCGCAGCTACACTGATTTCCGAAGACCTCACAAAATCTTGAAGTGGTTCACCAGACTGCGCTTAGGAAAAGGTGGGTGAGGAGATATGGTAATGCTACACTAAGCATGAAAGCACTGCTTTTTCGTTTCTTCATATTTACTGTTAGGAAAACTGGGGGAAAGTTTAAAAAAGAGATATCTGAATGGTTACTATTCATTCACTTACAAGTAAAGTAACATATCCCAGATAAGGGAAATCATCTGTAAGTAATTCCCTCTTGCACAAACTTAAATTTACTTAAAAGAAAAAGTCAGTGGGACCTGCATTCTTAAGCTAAGAAAAAGTAAATGGTATTTAATTACAGCAACAGTCATAAAAAATACAGGTGGGTCTCCATCTGCAAGCAGTGGGCAAAGGACGTTTATACCAATTAGCTGTGAAATGATCAGGTTTTCCAGATCATCATCAGCCTTACACTTCTTTTTTTTTACACTTCTTGTATAAGTAAGGCTGATTACATTCTTTATCCCTACAACTCAACTCTTAGCTAAGATTTTCACAGTGGCTTGAATGGGATTTGATGAGCAAAGCCCCCTTTGCTTTTCCTCAGGAAACTACAGGTTGGAGGTATTTTTATCACAAATCGAATACCAGCAACATTATTTCTAAGAAACAGAAAAGTGGTTTGGTTTATTGGTTTTCTGATTTCCAGTACTGCTTCCTGTATCCTGTTGTCAATTCTCTCCTGTCCTGATCACCTTTTCCTACCTTACTTGGATTTAGACTGATAATAAGAAAAGACAAAATATTCAGAATTGTTTTATGCTTTTGTTTGAACCTGAATCCAGGTTTGCCAAAATTTAAGAGGACAGGGATATCACGAGCCGGGAAACAGTGTTTTTAAGCTAATTCTCTCCATTGTATTTATATTATTTCACTTGAGGTGAAAGAATCACCAAGCAAAATAAGCATCCCAATGGGGTTGTACTTGGATGACACCATCGGGCCAATCTGACTTTTGAGCTTTAAAATGCCACTCTGGTCCCTCTGTGCAAAGCCACACTATTGGTTTTTAGGGCTAACAAATAACTCTTGTACATATACACAGACATACACACATTCCATCAATTTTTCCCCTCTGGATTGAGTAGAAAGAGAAATTACAGTAGTCAGAGAGCAAGAGTTCAAAACTTAGTTCTGAAATTACAAATTGCATTTCGAGACTACCATCTGCTGGAAAAGGTCAAATCTCAAATGTTCTGCTGGTCTCATGCTGTATAAAAATATTACTAAAAACTTGGTGACAGCTTTAGCAATAAACATGCTAATTTGTAAGTGGCCTTGGAGTCCTTATTCATATTCAGAAGCACTAAATTGAGTAGTCACACACCATTTTATGACCAGAAGGGCTTTAAAAAGAAAAGGGTCCATTGACGTTAATTTTTTGGAAACTACAGAGATGAGGTTTTTTTTTTAATCTACATTTCAAACAGAATTTCAACAGTCAGTTGTATGAGGCAGAAGACCTTTGAATCATAGATCTTGTGGCTTTTGTGTTTTGTTCTACTAGCATGGGAGGGTGATGTGAGGAAATGTGCTTTTTTTTTGCTGCAACAGAGAAAGAACTGGGGAGCAGCCATTTCAGAAAGGATGGAGAAAATTAATTAAGATAAAACATTTCTGAAAGTTTCCACTTACACATTTCAGATGCTGGGACCAAGTTACTCTAGTTGGAGAACCCCAGCTAGAAAATTCACTTCTTTGATACTCAAGGTATTTACGTTCCCAAAATATAGTGGAGAGCTCGTTCAGATTCCTACCCCTCCCTAAGAGGATGGTGCAATCAGAACAACTTGCCATTGACAATTCTGAAAAGAAGCTAAAAAGAAACAAGTGTTGAAAACACACAACCTGATGCCAAAGGGGAAGGGGAGGGAGGGAAAAATTAGGAGTTTGGGATTAACATATACACACTACTATATATAAAATAGATAACCAACCAGGACCTACTATAGCACAGGGAACTATACTCCATATTCTGTAATAACCTATAAGGGAAAAGAATCTGAAAAGAATATCGCTGAATCACTTTGCTGTACACTTGAAACTAACACAACATTATAAATCAACTATACTTCAATAAAAAACAAAATACACAATCTGAAATAATTTGGGGGTTTCTGTAGGTTTTATAAGGTAAAAAATGGAATACTGGCCTGTATTTATGCATAGTAATAATAATACTTTCCATTGACTCAAAACTTCCATGTGCCAGGAACTGTGCTAGGAATTTTTTGGGTATTATTAGCACACCTGGTGGATGAGAGAACCATGGCTCAGAGAGGCAACGTGCCTTGCCCAAGGTCACATTGGAGGAGATGAGAGGGGATGATATGTAATCTTTATCCACGCCCATCTGATCCCAAAGGCCACCCCTATCCTATGCAACACTGCCATCCACTACACTTTGGGGAGACTACATCCCTCTCCCCAAAGGAAACATGATCGCTTTTCCATGTGCTACCAGTAAAATGTCAAAGTAAAGTGACAAAGCTGCAGGTCCTTTAGCAATTTAATTATTTGTGCATAAAGTTGACTAGCTTGTTAGCACTAAAATGGTTATATTTCATGAAGCATATTAGAGTTAAAAATTTTTTTCTATTGCAGTTTCTTAAAAATACTATCAGGTATCTTATTTAAAAATGACCCAGATCATTCTCTCCAGGTGAATTATAAGCATAGGATACCTGTCCTCTGTCATGAGACACAGCAGTGAAAACACTGTATCTGGTATCTCGCTCTGGGTTCCAGTGTTTGAAGAGCAGCACCACCCTGGCAATGCCCAAATGGAAAATATCCAAAGCAGATTCTGATGTGGCATTTAGGGCTCATGTACCATATTTTCCATTCTTAGGTCAAAGACCATCTATGAAATCAGGCAGTCAGTGACTAAGTTCATCTGCAGGAGTGGAGATGGGCGTGTGTGTAAGGGCTGCCCGTCAATTAGTAAAGGGCAGTTTTTTGAGAACTCGGATGGGCATCAAGGAAACCACAAACAAAACGAAAAGACAACTCACAGAATGGGAGAAAATATTTGCAAATGATGTGACTGACAAGGGGTTAATATCCAAAATTTACAAACAGCTCATGCAGCTCAATATCAAAAAAAAGAATAACCCAATCAAAAAATGGGCAGAAGACCTAAACAGACATTTTTCCAAAGAAGATATACAGATGGCCAAGAGGCACACGAAAAGATGCTCAACATTGCTAATTATTAGAGAAATGCAAATCAAAGCTACAATGAGATATCACCTCACACCAGTCAGAATGGCCATCAACAAAAAGTCTACAAACAATAAATGCTGGAGAGGGTGTGGAGAAAAGGGAACCCTCGTACACTGCTGGTGGGAATGTAAATTGGTGCAGCCACTATGGAGAACAGTATGGTGGTTCCTTAAAAAACTAAAAATAGAACTACCATATGATCCAGCAATCCCACTCCTGGGCATGTATCCGGAGAAAACCATGGTTCGAAAGGATACATGCACCCCAATGTTCACTGCAGAGCTGTTTACAATAGCCAAGACATGGAAGCAACCTAAATGTCCATCGACAAAGAAATGGATAAAGAAGATGTGGTACATATATACAATGTAGTATTACTCAGCCATTAAAAAGAATGAAATAATGCCATTTCCAGCAACATGGATGGACCTGGAGATTATGATAATCTCCTAAGTGAAGTAAGTCAGACAAAGACAAATGTCTTATGCTATCCCTTATATGCGGAATCTAAAAAAAAATGATACAAATGAGCTTTTTACAGAACAGAAGCAGACTTACAGATACTGAAAACAAACTTACAGTTACCAAAGGGGAAAGGTGCGGGGGAGGGATAAATTGGGAGTCTGGGATTGACATGTACACACAACTATATTTAAAGCAGATAACCGGGCTTCCCTGGTGGTGCAGTGGTTGAGAATCTGCCTGCCAATGAAGTGGACACGGGTTCGAGCCCTAGTCTGGGAGGATCCCACATGCCGCGGAGCAACTGGGCCCGTGAGCCACAATTACTGAGCCTGCGCGTCTGGAGCCTGTGCTCCGCAACAAGAGAGGCCACGAGAGTGAGAGGCCTGCGCACCACGATGAAGAGTGGCCCCCGCTTGCCACAACTAGAGAAAGCCCTCGCACAGAAACGAAGACCCCACACAGCCAAAAATAAATAAATAAATAAAGCAGATAACCAACAAGGACCTACTGTAGAGCACAGGAAACTCTGCTCAATATTCAGTAATAACCTAAATGGGAAAAGAATTTGAAAAAGAATAGATACATGTATATGTACAACTGAAGCATTTTGCTGTACAGCTGAAACTAACACAACATTGTTAATCCACTATACTCCAATATAAAATAAAAATTTTTTAAAAAAGAAAAAATAATAATGCCTTGACTCTTCCCAGGTTCAACACTTGGTCTGGGCTTTTGAGGGACCTCTGCCTATTTCACCCCACCTGAGAGCTTTGCTTCTGGCCTGTGCTTCATCTATCAGCTAGCAAAACCTGCAAATTCCTCCCCGTGTGGGGAGCTGTGCACGCCTGCCAGCCTCATCTGCAGGAGCAGGTGCCCCTTGACTTACAGGTTGCACAGGTATGGGTGCCAGGCGGGTCTCACGCAAGGCAAGGTGCCGCTGGGTCATCCCCACGCGAGGCTGGCGGGGTCCACACAGAGCTGATCGCCGCCTCAGGGGAGAGGGCTGCAAGTCTGGCCGAGGACCCCGAAGACAGGACATGCACGTGGTGTCTAAGGAGAGTGATGCACCCTTTCAGGAAAAGCCACTACCCTTGCCCCAGGTGTTCCAGCCAAAAACCTTTGATTTTCCTCTCTCCCCTCATTTCTAGCAACTATTCCATCGGCAAGCGCTTTGACTCTAACTTCAAACGATATCTCAAATCTGTCAACTCTTCTCCATCTCTGCCACCATCAGCATCACTTCTCACCTGACCCACTGCTACTGCCTTGGTAACTGGCCTCTCTGTGTTCAATCCATCCCCCCCGACCCGGGCATCGAGGGTCCCCAAGACAATCCCAGGTCGGGTGATTCGCTAGGAGACTCACAGGACTCAGCATAGAGTCGTTCCCGTGGCAACGGTTTATGACAGTCGTCTGCTCCCAGCTCGAACCCTGACTGGGCTCTGGCCACACAGCCGCCCTCTCCCCACAAGACTCTCCTTCTCCCCCAGGCTCTGCTTCCTGTCCTTGCTTCCTTACATGACAAACTCAGCTTCTCTCTCTGGATTTACAGGCTCCTATTCCTGCCACCATCTGCCTTGTATAAAAATCAATCGGGCTTAAACCTGCTGTGGTCACATACCCTTCGGAGGCTCTTGGGCCGTGGCCCTGAATCCCACTGTGCTGACAACCACGTGGCACCGCCCGGGCCGACTCCAGCCTTGCTCAGTCCCCAGCCCAGCCTGACATCCACCGCCCAGCTCCCCGTCCCAGCCCTCTGACTTGGGCCACCTCAGTCCTTCCCCCTTCTCTGCCCACTTCCTAGCTCAGGGCAGATTCTTGGCAGGATGAGGAAGAGAAAGAATGGGGAGCGGAGGAGAGTGAAAGTCAGAAGCGGCGGAAGCTGCTCTGTGTACACAAGGGGACTACATTTGTCCATAGGGATTTTATACTCTTCTGCAGACCTTAAAAAAAAATTTTGTTTTTCAGAAACCACAGATCAGCAGAACTGCAAGGGACCTTGGAGATCACCGAATCCAACCTCTTCATTTTACTGATTAGGAGACCGAGGTGTGAGGAGAAGAAGGAAAGAAGGGGAAGGCAGCATTTACTGAGGTCTCATCATCGGCTCTGGGTACACGGTCGCAGGTCGCACAGCCAGCGCACGGCAGAGTTGGGGCCACACAGCACTTGACTGAGCATTTTCATCCCACACCAGTTTTGCCTGTTACTTACATATTCATATCATATGCAGGAAAGGGCTTGACATTTAACATATAAAGATACTTGGAATTCCCATCTCAAAAGGCAAATGGTTTTTCCCTCTGTATTATCCAATACAGTTTTTTATTGTGGTAAAATACACAAAACACAAAATGGACCATTTTAACCATCTTGAAGTGTACAGTTCAGTGGAATTAAGAACATTCATCTTGTGCAACCATCATCACTACCCATCCAATACATTTTTTTGTTAATAAAATTTTAATTTTTAATATATTCTTAAAAAAAATTTTTTTTACTGTAGTATAGTGGCTTTTCCAATACATTCTTAAGTGAGTATTTTCTGAATAGTAAATTCAAAGTAACATTGAAGGACACCAAAAAAAAAAAAAAAAGTTTGAAGGAAAAGACAAGTGGAAAATAAACTTTTGGGGGGGTGGGGTTACACTTCATCCAACAAAACCTTTCATACACGAGGTCTCCCGTGACGTATTTTTCATTATTCTCCTAGTCTTGAAATCAGAACTGTGAGAATGCTGGTCACCAGGTGAAAAGGCAGCTTTTGTCACTTCTCTAGGATCTACACTAGTTGTATGCGGTTACAAAAATGTTACACAACCCACGACATCAAGGCCTTCCACGCCTCCTCCCTAGAAAGACAAATAAAACAGTATTTCTTGGAAAGATAGGCATTTACCAATGCACTGTACCTAGATGGAGTCGTCTCTGCCCCTGGGGTGTGCTTCTAAGGGTTCAAAAGTGTTGGCACAAAGAATGTCCCTTAGCTATTCAGCACTTAGTTTAACTCCACAATGTATTTACCAAGATTTTTTTTTTCCGCCGTCCCTTCTTGGTTTAATGACCTCAAAGATACCAACATCCTGTCTTACCTAATCCCCTAACAAGTTCCATCAAATGCCAGGACAGAAGCACACAGCACTGCAGGCACTAAGATCATTCGCTAAGAATTCATTTTTATTCCAAAAACTAGGAGCGCCAGACCATTCAACACAACCTATCACACAGCCAGAAAATGAGGCTGGCACTTTAAGAGAAACATCTAAATTAATTTTTTTAAACCTTTCTCCCATCATAGGCTCCTTAACAACCTAATAACTCTCTCCTCAGAAAAAGATGCACAAATAAACACAAAGCCTTTCCACATAACGGAAAGGGTTCAAGGGCCCTTTGAAGCCTAAGACTCTGTTGGGGGGACCCTAGGTTAAAATCCTCTGCTGTAAATGAACTCCAACAAGAGTTCCCTCTGCGCATGTGTTTCTATACTGGATCCTGGTCCCTGGAGCATCCCAGGGTGACTTCCTCTGGTGACACTTTAGTCTCTGGATGAGGAATGACCCTTCTTGTTTTAGTTTCAGGAACATGGCCACCTGACTTCTGGTCAGAGTTACTATGAACATGGCTGTGCTTCTTCCAAGCCAGCCGGCCGCTCTGGGAATACTCGAACTCTCCCCAGTCTCTCTCGTACTTGCCTTACCCAGATGGCCTTGGGTTCTGCTCTTTGCTTTGCTGTCATGGATCTCGCTGCCCCCTCCCTATCCCTGTCACTTTCCTTCTTGGCCCTTTGTGCACTCTTATAATTTAAAAAATTAAACTTGATTTTCTTTCTTTGCCATAAAAGTAACCACCTCTATTTTGTATTTAATTGCTTTGCTTTCCCTCCAGAAGCACCCTCCTTCCTTTCATCTCTTTGCCCCTTGGGAGTAATCTTCCCAACTATACTTCAATTTAAAAAATTAGCCTGGCTATTGTAAATAGTGCTGCAATGAACACTGGGGTGCATGTATCTTTTTGAATTATGGTTTTCTCCGGGTATATGCCCAGGAGTGGATTGCTAGCATGGAAGCAACCTACATGTCCATCAACAGAGGAATGGATAAAGAAGATGTGGTACATATATACAATGCAATATTACTCAGCCATAGAAAAGAATGAAATAATGCCAATGGTAGCAACATGGATGGACCTAGAGATTGTTATACTGAGTGAAGTAAGTCAGACAGAGAAAGACAAATATCATATGATATCACTTATATGTGGAATCTAAAAAAAAGGGGGTACAAATGAACTTATTTACAAAACAGAAGTGTAGTCACAGATGTAGAAAACAAACTTATGGTTACCAGGGGATAAGGAGGGGGCAGGGATAAATTGGGAGACTGGGACTGACATATACACACTACTATATATAAAAGAGATAACTAGTAAGAACCTACTGTATAGCACAGGAAACTCTACTCAATACTCAGTAATGGCCTATATGGGAAAAGAATCTAAAAAAAAGGAAAAGTGGATACATGTATATGTATAACTGATTCACTTTGCCGTACACCTGAAACTAATACAACATTATAAATCAACTATACTCCAATAAAAATTTTAACCAATTAGCCTGTCAATTTTTACAAAAAACCAGCTGGGATTTTGACAGGGCTTGTGTTGAATATGTATGTGTATCAGTTTGGTGGTATTCCCATCTTAACAATAGCAAGCCTTCTGATCTATGAACATTGGCTGTCTTTCATTTCATTTCAGGTCTTCTTAATTTCTTTCTAGAGTGTTCTGTAGTTTTCAGTGTATAAGTCTCGTACTTCTTTTGTTAAATTTGAGTATTTCATTCTCTTTGATGCTGTTGTAAATAGAGTTGTTTTCTTAATTTTATTTTCAGAGTGTTTCATGGCTAGTGTGTAGAAATAAAATTGATTTTTGTACATTGATCTCTTATCCTATAACCTTTTATCCTACAATCCTAAACTTGTTTGTTAGTTCTAATAATTGTTTGTGCGTTTTGGTGTGTGTGTGGATGCCGGTCTTAAGTATTTTAACGCATTCTAAAGCACAGGTAGACCGCAGCACATAAACCCAGCACTGAAACTGCACTGCAAATACCAAGAGCCCACACTACTTGTCCCTCCTCCCTAGGCACTGGGTGATGCTCCTGTTTTGGGGCCATAGTCTCAGTGGCATTCCTACTCTTGCTAACAGCCATATAATGATCTGGAGAAATATGTTTCTGGGACTCCAGGATGCACGGTTCACCGTGCATAATAAACCTATAAACATAAACCTATTTCCCACAGAAGTGCTGTTATAAAGACAAGTCAAGTCCTCAGCCTATCCTCTGGGGTCTATCTAAGTGGGCATCACTAGGTAAGGATGCCACCAGGTCTGGCTTCACCATTCCCAGAGTAACAGAATTTAAAGTTTCGTTTCTACAGGAAGCCACATCCTAAAGGAGTTCTGAATGAACCTTTACAAAAGAACCTTCCTATCAGCAGAGACTTCTTACGGGTTTTCACACAGACACATCTATCTACGCCTTTCCACCTCGGGACAGATTCCCAACGTGCATTACTTTGAGGGACAGTGGTGGTTATTTTCACAAAAAACTGCTAAACTTGACACAAATTATAATTTTATTCTTTACTAGACTATATTTTGCTTCAGGTTTAAAAACTGATTTCCAGCCAGCCAGCCAGCAGTCAGAGAACTACTTTGCATCTTGATCCGTGAGTCACTGATTTAAGCATGCATTTGCCCAGAATACCCAGGCATGTGAAAGGATCAAAATATCACACTTTGATTGATTCAGAAAGTTATTTCCTACCATCACACAGTCTGAGAGTTTCTATGCTGTGTCTGACTAACTGGGGAGGTTTAGGAGCTGCGAGCCAGGAGTCACTGTGCAGAAGACCTTGTTTCTTTTCTGGGCACCAGGATCCCAGGGAGCGAACCGGTTCTCCGTGGCAAAGCGTATCCGCATGACGCTCGTCTGAGCATGATACGGGTATCATCTTTTGAAGGGATCCTGGTTATTTCGGTTTGACAAAAATCGAGAAACATTTTAGAAAGAAAATCGGATTTGTGTGTAAATGAAGAATATTCCTGAAAAGAAACTCTGTTACGAAACTGAAATCTGGAGACCGCGGTGGTGCTAAGTTGAGTCATCAGTTCCCTTTACACCCTAATAATTGACGGCACTTTGATCACAATGACTGCTCTGGGTGATGCTTTTGTGTTTGCTTTTTTAAGTACTTCCTTGTGTAAACAGGTTGTCTTACAATCATCTTGCAAACATGTTTACATTTGGGGGATCATGGAGAACATCTGTTAGAAACAGATTTCACGCTTTTCTGTCAACTCAGGGAAATCCGAATCATGTTTCTTGCTAATATAAAAAAGCTCTTGGAGAGTTAAATGAAGTTCTAAGGGAAGGGGGTGTTATGGAATATTCTGATTGCTCTTCGTATATGTACTTAGAAATTTTTCCTGAAAACAACCATTTGAAATAGTTCGAAACAGGTATTAATTATTATTCTGTGGTTGTAGATGGGGACAAGGAGGTATGGAGAGGTTAAGTGGCTTGGTCAGTGACTGAGAAAGTGGCCAAAGTGGCAACCACACACCCTGCAGGGCTTTTGATTTACAATCTTCAGGTATCAAGGGGCCTGTGATTTTATTTCCACAAAGTGTTCCGATTCCTTGCAATTTTATTGAAGTCACTTATTCTGGAGAGGGCAAGAGGAGGGGCTGAGTGATGGACTCTAAATGAGGGCAGTTTTTAAAAAAATTTGTTTTATTGAAATATAGTTGATTTACAATGTTGTGTTGATTTCTGCTGTACAGCAAAGTGATTCAGTTATACATATATATCCATTGTTTTTCATATTCTTTTCCATTTTGGTTTATCACAGGATAGTGAATATAGTTCGCTGTGCTCTACAGTAGGACCTTGCTGTTTATCCATCCTATATATAATAGTTTGCATCTGCTAACCCCAAACTCCCAATCCGTCCCTTCCCTGCCCCCTCCCCCTGGCAACCACAAGTCTGTTCTCTATGTCTGTGAGTCTGTTAACAAGAGCAGTTTTCAAATCCGGGTCCCGAGTTAGAGATCTAGATGTGTGTGGAGAGGAGGGGCATGCAGAAAGGAATGGGAACAAAGCTCAGAGGAGGAGCTGGACACACAAGACTTCAGGCAGAATCTTTACTGAAACCTCAGTACTGAGCCTGTGCCTGCCACGGCCGGAAGCACGATGCCCCTCTCGGAGGTACACCAACTTGCTCTGGCCCTAGGCAGAAGCCGCCTCCATGTGGGGGGAAATTACTGCCATCGTGAAGGAACAGAGACGCAGCAGGCTCCACAGTGCTGCCCCATGGGCAGCACAACCCCAAAAGCCAGGCCAAGGAACCCCTGCCCTTGACCCTGCCTCGAACTCATGACCCCCTCTGCCCCTTCAGTGCCTCAGAGGTTCCCACCCAAGTGAGCTCCCAGCGTCACTGCAGGACTTTTACCTCAGTCTGTCCTCTTTAGAGCGGGCTACTCCACCTGTGTGGTGACTAAACAGCCAAGTGGCAGCTGTTAAAGGAGATGCGGCTGTACCTTGGCTGCATGGCCTGGGTGGGGAGGGGCCCTGTGCATGCATCCAGGTCCCTGCAGAGTAGGAGGAGTTGGGGGATGGGAGGACAAGGGGCAGCAAAGAAGGGCAGGGTGTCCACCGGCTTTCCCTGAACCACCATGCTCCAGCTGGGAACTCCAAGGAGCCTGTGAATTCTAAACTCAAAGCCAGCCTTCTGAAAGGTCACTGAGTCATGGTAGAGGATAGAACATATTTCATACAACCAGTCTGTTAGCTTGATTTACAACATTCTAATATTTAAACATATGGCACGTGAGCTTCAATTGTGCCCTTGTCCCATGCCGTAAAGGTTAGGGCCAGGCCTCCCGGGGGGTCATCAAGATCAGGACTGTGTAGCCTGTAGACGGGCACTTGGGGATTATGCGCTCTGATGCTGCAGACCCTGACCCTCTGGGTGAGGAAGCAGAGGTGGCTGTAAGGGGCTTTCAGAATATCAAGGTGCTTACACAACAAAGGTTTCCTTCACTGTTGTTTTGGGGAGACTGTGTGCAAAGTGGGTAGCTAAATCTTTGCCCATCTAGCTGCTCTGCAGCCAAACACATCAGTGTCTTGCTATGGGCTGAGAAAAATTTCATTTTTTAAAAAAAATATCACCCAATTCTTTCATCTCTTGTGGTTTCTTTTTTCCATACTTTGCAATACATTTACCAGCAGCCAGTTTATCAACTTGATGGTACCAGTGGGAACCAACCCAACAGCAGTTAGACACACCAAGGAAGGACCAAGTGTAGCCAGGCAAAGAAAAATACCAATGAATGTTAGGCTGAACGGTGAGAAATAATTCAGTAGCTGTACATCAAATGCATAAATATGATTCATTTTTAAAGGCCCATACATGTAACACCCACTTTCAGGAGTTTCCCAAAGTAATTTAAAACCATTTGATGTTGCTTCCTGTTTTTCAGTCCTTTTATCTGTTGATGGGGGTGGCAATTCTACTGTTACCAACTGAACGAGAAGAAAAGTGAAGGATGGGGTAAAGTTTCCTAGTTTTAGTCATCAAAATCTGCTTTAAAAGACCTCAGTTTTAGATTTTAAATTTCCAAATTTGGGGCTGTAAGCTTCAAAGTCTAAGATTTATCCTGTATTATAACCATAGATTGCACCAACATTTTCGCTTCATGAACTTCCATCAACTTTGGGCTTCCTGCTCTCTCCAAAGCTTCCTACTAAAGCACCCAATCTTCAGA
Source organism: Physeter macrocephalus (assembly GCF_002837175.3). Taxonomy (NCBI): domain Eukaryota; kingdom Metazoa; phylum Chordata; class Mammalia; order Artiodactyla; family Physeteridae; genus Physeter; species Physeter macrocephalus. The sequence goes on from NC_041223.1 coordinate 68,717,865, forward strand.
AGAGGGAGAAGAAAACAGGGTGGCAGCTCATTGGCCTCCGTCTATAGTCAATACATTTCTCCCTTCTTCCTTGAGGTAAGGACTGACCAGAAAAAGACCTTTTTCATATTTTGAAGCCAAAGTTTCAGAAACATGAGAGTATTTCATAGATATTTATTCCATCAAATTATCCTCAGGTACCTCTCTGGAGAAGTGGTCACCTCTTCTTATTTGGCCTGAATAGCTCATTATTTTAATCCAGTAGATGGTTAATGAAAAGCAAACCTACACGCGCCATGTAATAACCACCCATCAACACTATAGCAGGGTGAGAGGCATTTTCAGGGTTGGGTAGCACGACACACCTGCAAAGGCTTGACCACCAAGTGGTTGATTCTGATTAAACACCTCCAATGAGAAAAAAGGTACTATCTCCTAAAAAGCCAAGTCCATTTTGGGCAATTACATGCACAATATCACTGCATATATATTTAGAGAGTTCTCTCTCAGATGAATCTGCCTCCCTGTAACCTAAAAACACTGGTCTGCCCTCCAGGGTAACCAGAGCAAGGATTAACACCTACACACGTGTTAGGGAACAGTCACGGCTCCATCTTTTTTACCCCATTTTTTTTCTCCAGGTAATTGTTTCCAGTTCTTTCAAATGTCACTTAGGACATGGTTTCAAATTTTCTCACTACCATTGTCCTGGGCCATTGTCTTTTGAAATAAAAAAAGCTCTAAGTTAAAAAAAAATAACCATTTAAATTTAATACCATGCAATAGCCAACGATACATTTGCCAATATGTCCATCAAAATGAAATCTCAAATTCAGCATCATTTTAACAGTGAGGAACAGACAGAACTATCTATCCCCTTCCTAGTCCTACAATGCAATCACAATTTCGTTACTGTTTTGGGCAACGCCTTCACCTCACTGACTGGGATTGAGCTTGTCGAAATTAATTCCTATGAGGATTTTTCATATATTGCTATTGCATTTTATTTCCCACATTCTCTATTTGTGATTTCTTTTTTTGGATACAACTGTAGGTCTTGACACTGATTTCTATTATTAAATGTCAGCTCTCTCGGGCTGAGTTCCTTGTTTTTTTCTTCTTTCTTCTGTTTATCCGCTCAGTGGCAAAGGAACACATGAAAGAGAACTCTGCGCTCAAGAGATTTTTTTTTTTTTTTAATCCTGAAATTGCAGTAGGCTTACAAAGCAGTGGGCAGTCAGGGTGAAAACTAACTCAATACACAATACCCTTTAGGAGCTGGCTCCGTGTGCATGCTGCGTTGAATTCTGCTTGGTCAATTCCAAGAGGAAGCTCTGAATAAATATTTACCATATTTATTTATTTCTCCTACTGAGAACTATCTAAGACAAGAGGGTGTTTAATGATGAAAGAGATTTAGAGATTTCAAGATTTCTGCTCTGCGCTGTGTCCTGCCCATGGGCCATGAGGACAGATACAGGTCCCAGCTTCATAATGAAACCAGACACAGTTCACTTCCTTTTTTTCTGAAACCACCCCCTCACCTGGGGGATGTCTTGAGATGACACAGAGTTAGTCAAGTGTCACTAACATGAGATAATGAAGGGAATGATTGGTACTCATTATCAGTGACAATAATAATATTTAAAATATCCTCCTGGGAAGACAGACAGCATTTGCTTGGGATAGAATATATAGCCCTGACTAAGCTGACCTGGTCCAGCTGCTGAGCCCTATAATCCCAGAAGAAGAGAGGAGACGTTTCAACTCCAGAGCTGTTTTCTCTTATAACTGGCATAAAAAGGAGAGGTCAAGAAGTGTCCAATCAGATGAGTGGACAGGGGGCTACACCTCCATGGTTTATTTACTGAACATGAACTACCAAGAAATCACAAACACTCTTTGTCCAATCCCTCCTCTGCCTCTGGTTTTCGGGAGGCAGTCTGACTACTGGAGATCAGAGACAGGAGGCCAGTGCAACACACAACCTGGTCATCAGGTGGGCTCTTCCCTTCCCGTAGCCTGGAGGGAGAGAACCAAAGGCTGGGGCACTGGAGAATGTCTGCCATCTCTCCGGACAAGTGGAAAAAAACCCAAAACAAATGTAGAACCTAGACCCTTCTTGTCTCAGGGTCCCCCAAGAAATGTCTTCAGTCTTGGCTGTTTTCTACTGTCAACCTTTTTATTCAGGACACAGAGGTGATGTGTCCCATCCTTGGGCTTCCTGTAGGCTCTTCCTCCTCCTACCAGGAATCAGTGACCATTCTTGAGTGCTGGATCCTATGCCTGTGCTCTCACTTAAGGAATTTGTCCCTGCATTTATCCTTACTCTTCCTGTGACATCAATGTCTCTCTCTCCAGGACCACTGGCATCCAAGCACGTTTACTATCTCCCATCTTAAAATCCCTTCTTGATTCCATAACTTCTCCAGGTACCACTCCCTTTCTCTGCCCTGGTTTCGAAGGCAGACCCTCAAAAGAGTTGTCTAGACTTGCTTGTTTTCAGATTTCTCATTCTCTCCTTAGTCTGTTGTAAGTAGGTTTTGTGTTATTTCAGAGCAACTGCTTTTATCAAGGTCCCCAAGGATTCTACCTTCCCCATTCCATGCTTCACTTTCTATTTTCCTCTTCCATGACGTTTTAGCATCACTTGACTCAGTGGTCCACTTCCTCCATGAAACGACTTCTTCCCATGGCTTTAATGGCATCACATTGTCCTGGCTTCTCACCTGGCCTTCTCACCTCACCTGTGACCCCTCCCCCCACAGCTCCTTGGCTGGCTCCCCTTCTAAATGTTAGCGTGTTCCAGAGCTCCAACCTTGAAATTTTTCTCTTCTCTAAACTACACTCATTCCCAGGTCTATGGCTTCTATTACGCATAGGCTGAGGGCTCCCAAATCTGTTATATGTTGCCCTGACCTCCTCCCCGATTTCCATATCCAGTTACCCACTCAGCATCTGAACTGTATATCCAACATGCTTCTCAAATATTACATGGCTGAAATGGAATTCTTGTTACCACTCTCCCTACTATCACTCTCCTGCTTGACACCTTTCCTTTAGACTTTGCGCTGCTCTTAGAATAGAATCCAAGGCCTGCAAAGCCCTGCTTGGCCCTCTTCTCATTCACACCCGTCCTCCTCTTCTTCCCCCTTCTCCAGTTACTTCCGCCTGAGGGCCATTCCACCACCCATGTCCTGTCTGCTCCAGCGCTTTTTGCATCTTCTTCTGCCTTGGCCTGGAAGACCCTTCTCTTAGCATGGTAAGGGCCTTCCCTCCCATGTCAGGCATTACCTGACCTTCCTATACACACAGCCCTATAACTGCCCTCCTCCTGATCACATTGCTCCATTTTGTTACCTTTCTAGCACTCATCACTCTCTGAAATTACCTTGTTGATGAATAGGATTGCTGGTTTATAGTTTGTATTCCTGAAACAGAATGTGAATCTCCACTAGAGCAGGAATCTTGTTTCTTACGAAACTGAGTTATTTGTAGTGAGGTGGATGGACCCAGAGCCTGTCATACAGAGTGAAGTAAGTCAGAAAGAGAAAAACAAATACCGTGTGCTAACACATATATATGGAATCTAAAGAAAAAAAAATTGTCATGAAGAACCTAGGGGCAGGACGGGAATAAAGACGCAGACCTACTAGAGAATGGACTTGAGGACATGGGGAGGGAGAAGGGTAAGCTGGGACAAAGTGAGAGAGTGGCATGGACATATAGATGTTTAAAAAAAAAAGGAATCTTGTTTCTTGTGCTATGCTGTATTCCTACCATCTAGAACAGTACTTGGAATACAGCAGGTGATTAATATTTTCTGACTGGATGCAAGTATGTGTGAGTAACAATGGGTGGTATGATACTCCTCAGGAAAGACCTCTGCATATTGCAACATAATCACGTACAAGTAAGGTAAGAGAAGTAACGTGTTACAACTAGTCCAGACTCTGCCTTCTCAGACATCATCACTCTATGAATGTCTGCCATCTTGATTCCATTTCAGCAGGTTAAACAAGACAAAGAGTCCAAGCTCTCACTGCCTGTCGCCAGTCCCCAAACTGGTCTCCTTGCTGCCCATCTTTTTCTTCTCCAGGTCATCTTCTACAATGTAGGGAATCATCCTTCAACATGGAAACTTCGTCATACCACTTCCCTGCATCCCACTGATTTTAGAATGAAGCTCGAATATGGCTTCCAAGGTTGTTCAGGATGCTGCTCTTTCTTAAGCCTCATCTTTAGCCACTGCTCCTACCCTACTCTACATCCCAGCTGTCCTGAAATTCAGTTCTTTGAAAGTACCAGGTGTTGTCACCTCAGGATTCACATAGTCATTCATTCCCCTCCCCCTGACCTGGCTAATTCATCCTTCAGGTGTCAGATTGGACAGCATTTCCTCTGGGAACTTTTCTGGACCCTCCCTGTCAGGGTTAGGTTTGTTTTTTTTTTTTTTTTTGTAATTGACAGCACCCCGCAATTCTGCAGTAACAGCCTTTGTCATTCCCGTGATGATCACTCACTTAAATGTCTCCCCCACTCCTTTGTAAGTTCCTTGAGGGCAAGGACTGTGCTCTCCTATCCATCTCTGAGCCCTAGCAAGAGGTGCTCAAGAATAATTATGGAATTAATGAACAAATGGACTAATGTGTGAATCCCACCAAAGACAAAAGAGATAATTCTAGAGGGTGTGTATGTGGTTAGCTTTGATTGTTCTATTTTCTTTAATCTCTTTGATTCTTCCTAATTCTTGCATTTCATTTTCAACATTCTTGCTTTTAGCGTTCTAGTCTTTACTTGCATTTTGAATCAACATACACTTCTCCCTTATTTTGTGTTTTTCATACCAAGCAGAAATAAACAATTGTTCTTTTTTTTTTACAGATTTTTTTTTGATGTGGACCTTCTTTTAAAAAGTCTTTATTGAATTTGGTACAATATTGCTTCTGTTTTATGTTTCGGTTTTTTGGTCGCAAGGCATGTGGGATCCTACCTCCACAACCAGGAATTGAACCCGCACCCCACACACTGGAAGGCGAAGTCTCAACCACTGGACCACCAGGGAAGTCCCAAACAATTGTTCTTTTTTGTTTTGTATTTTATTTATTTTTTTATACAGCAAGTTCTTATTGGTTATCTATTTTATACATGTTGGTGTATACATGTCAATCCCAATCTCCCAATTCATCCCACCCCCCCCCCCCCTTTCCCCGCTTGGTGTCCCTATGTTTGTTTTCTACATCTGTGTCTCTATTTCTGCCCTGCAAACTGGTTCATGTCCATACATTTGTTCTCTACATCTGTGTCTCTATTTCTGCCCTGCAAACCGGTTCATCTGTACCATTTTTCTAGATTCCACATACATGTGTTAACATATGATATTTGTTTTTCTCTTTCTGACTTCACTCTGTATGACACTCTCTAGGTCCATCTACGTCTCTACAAATGACCCAGTTTCATTCCCTTTTTATGGCTGAGTAATATTCCATTGTATATATGTACTACATCTTCTTTATACATTCGTCTGTTGATGGGCATTTAGGTTGCTTCCATGACTTGGCTGTTGTAAATAGTGCTGCAATGAACATTGGGGTGCATGTGTCATTTTGAATTACGGTTTTCCCTGGGTATATGCCCAGTAGTGGGATTGCTGGGTCATGTGGTAATTCTATTTTTAGTTTTTTAAGGAACCTCCATACTGTTCTCCATAGTGGCTGTATCAATTTACATTCCCACCAACAGTGCAAGAG
>NC_041223.1:68724089-68778548 GCF_002837175.3 Physeter macrocephalus
TCACAGGTGCGTGGGTTTATCTCTGGGCTTTCTATCCTGTTCCATCGATCTATATTTCTGTTTTTGTGCCAGTACCATATTGTCTTGATTACTGTAGCTTTGTAGTATAGTCTGAAGTCAAGGAGTCTGATTCCTCCAGCTCCATTTTTTTCCCTCAGGATTGCTTTGGCTATTCGGGGTCTTTTGTGTCTCCATACAAATTTTAAGATTTTTTGTTCTAGTTCTGTAAAAAATGCCACTGGTAATTTGAGAGGGATCTCAATGACTCTGTAGATTGCTTTGGGTAGTATAGTCATTTTCACAGTATTGATTCTTCCAATCCAAGAACATGGTATATCTCTCCATCTGTGATATCTTTGATTTCTTTCATCAGTGTCTTTTACTTCTCTGAGTACAGGTCTTTTACCTCCTTAGGTAGGTTTATTCCTAGGTATTTTATTCTTTTGGTTGCAATGGTGAATGGGATTGTTTCCTTAATTTCTCTTTCTGACCTTTCGTTGTTAGTGTCTAGGAATGCAAGAGATTTCTGTGCATTTATTTTGTATCCTGCAACTTTACCAAATTCATTGATTAGCCTTGGTAGTTTTCTGGTGGCATTTTTAGGATTATATGTGTATTGTGTCATGTCATCTGCAAACAGTGACAATTTTACTTCTTCTTTTCCAATTTATATTTCTTTTTCTTCTCTGACTGCCATGGCTAGGACTTCCAAAACTATGTTGAATAATATTGGCAGGAGTGGACATCCTTGTCTTGTTCCTGATCTTAGAGGAAATGCTTTCAGTTTTTCACCATTGAGAACGATGTTGGCTGTGGGTCTGTCATATATGGCCTTTATTATGTTGAGGTAGGTTCCCTCTATGCCCACTTTCTGGAGAGTTTTTATCATAAATGGGTGTTGAATTTTGTCAAAAGCTTTTTCTGCATCTATTGAGATGATCATATGGTTTTTCTTCTTCAATTTGTTAATATGGTGTATCACACTGATTGATTTGCATATATTGAAGAATCCTCGCATCCCTGGGATAAATCCCACTTGATCATGGTGTATGATCCTTTTAATATGTTGTTGGATTCTGTTTGTGAGTATTTTGTCGAGGATTCTTGCATCTATGCCCATCAGTGATATTGTTCTGTAATTTTCTTTTTTTGTAGTATCTTTGTCTGGTTTTGCTATCAGCATGATGGTGGCCTCGTACAATGAGTTTGGGAGTGTTCCTTCCTCTGTAATTTTTTGGAAGAGTTTGAGAATATACGTATACATATATCTCCATATCTCCTCCCTCTTGCGTCTCACTCCCACCCTCCCTATCCCACCCCTCTAGGTGGTCACAAAGCACCGAGCTGATCTCCCTGTGCTATGCGGCTGCTTGTTGGAAGATTTTTAATCAAAGTTTCAACTTCATTATTTGTGATTGGTCTGCCAAACAATTGTTCTTTATCTTACCTAAGTTTAGGCCCTTTCTTCTAAAGTCTTTTTCACCTTCACTTTCTCCTAGTCCATCCCATGTTTACAAGCATCTACATTTATACATTAAAGTACTCTGCAGTGTTTATTATTGACGATAATAGTTTTCTTTTATGATTCTTACAGTTCCATTTATTATATGGCTATGTTTAAGGATAGTTAAGTCTAATAGACAAAGTTCCTTAGAGCAATTAAAATTCAGGCTAATAGCTTTTCAAGTATTTTCGAAGACATTCTATGGACATTTTCCAGGAGTGTAATGCTAACCAAGAAACCTGAAGGAGAAGCATCTATCTTTTAAAGGGAAGAGGGGCAGTGCCTTCACACAGCTGACTTTTCGTTGTTACTGACTGGCTTTTTCTGCTCCGTGAAGAATACAGACAAGATGAAAGGGCCATGATATTCCATGAATAAATAACTCTTTTAAGTACTTGAATTGCAAGTTAGAAAAAAATTACTCTCCAGTGATTAAAACAGCTTTCTAGGAGCCCGTGTTATTGCATCCAAGTATATCCCTAATCCTAGTGGGGGAGTTTATTCCTTTCAAGGATTGAGCCACACAGCTGATCAGAGTTTTGATAAATAATTTCATTGTATCTGTATTTGACTTCTGTTAATACAGGCATTATCAATGATCAGTACACAAGAGCTATAATGAACCCATTAATGTTAATACATTCTCCTTAATTCAAAAGATATGCATTTCATTGATTCGTTATGGAAAGACCAATACGTACTCTTAAGAAAAGCTGACAGTGTTAAGCCAAGAGGGTCACTGTAAGTATCTAAAATAAAAGTGGAACAAACAACGGATCATTTGTTCTTCTTTGCAGGTATCCAAACAGGTAGCAGCATAGTACAGTGATTGAGAGTGTGGGCTCTGGGGCCTAAGCAGGCCTGGGTTTGGTTCCAAGCTTTACCATTTACTGCCTATAAGGTATCCAGAAAAAGATACTTAACTCCTCTAAATCCAATACTATAAACTGGGAATGACAGTACTTACCAAATAGGGTTTTTGTGAAGATTAAAGGAGATAATACATATAAAGTAAAATTCGAGCTCAGTCCCAGGTACATAGTAAATGTTCAGAACATTTTACCTAAATTAACTATTTTCTTTTATCTTACATTAATTACCCTTTGTACAAACATGTGACATGTAAAAACATTATTTACATGTAAGGCTTTATGTGATACTTATAAGCCTCTATGTGTATATGACATTTAGGAAATTTTATCTACATGCTGTAGGAACTGTTTGAATTTTTACCTGTCAGGTAGCTACGTCTAGTGATGGTGATTAACTCATGATCCTTCCAGGGTCTCCTGTGGGCCCAGTCCTTACTGCCCTTACTTAATTAGGTTAGTTTCAATCAACAACTAAAGTGATGACTTAATGAAGAGCATACATATGATTAATTCACACATACAAAAATAAACTTAAATACATTAATATAATGTCCAAAATTCATTATGTAAAATATTGTACACATTATAGAGAAATGCTTAATGATAGGTCAACCTCTCACTTGATTTGCGATATAAGTTTACTGAGCTATCAATTTAAACTAAAAAAGCCTCAAATTTGAATATACAGAATAGACAAACAGCTGCAGAAACAACCTTCTGAAACTATATAACATTATCCAGCAGCTGGAAAACCAATTATTTATTGAAAATATTCAGAATTTGATATTACCCAATAACTGCAAAAGTTGCTAGAAAGATATCATTAACATTTATTGAAGATTCTTAGTGGGTTAAAATGTTTTAAATAACAAATGTTTAGTAGTTTTAGTTACTGGCAAAAACAATCTCTTAAAATATGATGCTCATTCACCTTGAAAAGAAAACGACTAACTTGGACGTTTCTAGATAATCATGAAGCCGCAGTTTTAAACTCCCAGACATGTGTGTGAAAACATACATGATTTGCCTGTTATTGAAACACTGCGTTGGTCAAAATTGGGAGTTGCTTTTCTTGCTTTATATTATTTGTTACAGTCTGTCTGTGTCCAGGTAAATGGGTCTTGTTCAGGTCTCGGGAACATTAAAAACCCAGAAAAGCCAGCACAGCACTAGGAAATCCTGATGTAACAGAAAGACACAGGGTGAAGAGTCAGAAGATGCTGCTGTAAGCATAATTCGACCTTTTGCTAACTGTGTGACCTGTGTCATTCATTAATTCACCTACTGAAGATATCGCTGATATCAATGGACAAGACAGATATTCCCCTTGGAGAGCTCACTCAATAAGGCTTACTAGCACCCTAAAAATGGGGAGGACCACAGAGATGGCAAGGAATTTAAACCAGGCATCACAACAGGAAGTCCATGATGATTACCATTTCCATGGAACAGACAGCCTCTGGGTCTGTTCTTTGTCCACAGAACACAATAGAAACAACTGCTTTCTCTACCTCAGTAAGGCTCAAACTCTGTGAGCACTTGTTATGGGGTACACATTTGAAATTAAAAGAAAAAAATACTACCTTATCAGAATAAACCATTAGGCAAACCAATTGTCTTAAGTTCAAGGTTCTCAGAACAAAGCTTGCCTACCTTCACAATATCTTCATTGATACATTTATTGGCCCTTCAGAAGAAGCCAAATATTTGCATAACTATGAGCCTTCTTCAAATATCTTAAGTCTTGGTACAGATTTTAATATCCCTAAGTGGGTCCCTATATTTGGCAGAGAACTCTTCAAACCATTTTAAGACTACTTGCTTTTTGAACAGGTTTTTACCTATGAGTTTCTTGGAGTGAGTCAGAATATATCCAGTAGAAAGTCTCTTAACGGATGGCCCTTAATTGACTGGATAGATTAATCAGACTTGTCCATCTCCTCTATAAAATATACTGACTGACACTGCACGGTCAAATGAAGGCTGAAAGCTGCCCTCTGGCACCGGGGAGTACTCAGCTCCCTCCTCGGAACTTCAGGCTTAAACTGTTAATGCCACTGTACTTGTTATTGTAATTATGGAATATATACGTATAGATATATTATGTATATGTAATATAGATGTTTAAGTATCATGTTGGCTAATGAAATATGAGTGTGAAAATAAAGTTATTTTTCTGAAAGTTTAGTAAAATCAAATGAAAGAAGCAAGTTGCTGAAGGAAATCTGCTACTGAATTAGATATGAGTAAGATAACTTGAAGCCTGGAGAAACAGTAAAAATTTACAGTGATTTTTGCACTCAGATTGCATGACGAGAGTCTTTAAAAATTCTTCCACTTTAAAGAGACTGAACATGAAAATCTTGCAATAACATGCATGGAAGATGACACAGAATTCCAATCAGTAGAGCCACTCTCCAAGAAAAGGCCTTGGGCTCACATCAGATTGGCAAATAACTGTTCATGTGTAGCTTTAAGTTAAACACATTCCTTAGGCTATGTAGTATCTTTTTTTTTTTTTTTTTAAATGATTCACCCTTTAACTGATTTTTCAACTAACTAGAAAACTTGTGGTCCCAATCAGGTTAGCTAACAGGGCTATGACTGACTTTCTCATTTTTTTTTAATTGTCTGACATTTATCAATGGTCATTCATTGCTTATTTAATTAAAAATATTATATTTTTAATGGAAAAATTATATATATAAATTTCAGGTATCCTGGAGCAAACAGAAAAGAAGGTCAAATATATTCACTCATGTGTTGTTTATTTAGTTAGTAATTTTAATTTTGCCTTTTGCATCTCTATTTCTGGTGTGAGGACACCTACTTATTTGTAAAATTGGTTTAATTGGGGTTCAATGAACATGAACCTCCCAGTAACGGAAGCTGGACCTCTCCAGTGTAAAGGTTGATTCTGGGGCAGCGGAACTCTCGCATGTGTGAACAAGGTTTCCTTTTACTAATCTGGTTCTCCTCCTGTATATTTTGGGAAATGACACAAGTCCAGGAGTAGCACATCATGGGCAAAATGCACATCTCTGTCTGGGCCTTAAAGGGGCTGTGACTCAAAGCACTTCGTTGGGGATGCCCAGGGGTTGTGCATGACCAGACACTGGCAAAGCATTTTTGAGAAACCTCCTCAACTGAGAAATCCACTATGAGAAAGCTGTAGCTTGTACTGAACAAATAACTCAAGTTAGTGAAACACCAAAAAAGACAGGTTTGTCTCAGTCTCAGTATCAAACACAGGTCACCCTCCTTTACCAGAACGATAACAACCAAAAAAAGGTTTATAGGAAACGACCACTTGAAAGCAGTAAGATGGGATGTCTGGCTAAGACTCGTTTTAGCCTTTACTTTTATCTTTCTCCCTGTGGGTGGGGGTGGGGAAAACTGGCCCCGAACCTGTCCAAAGTCCAGTTCAACAGCCAACAGACTTATGGTTATTCCTCAGTAAACGTATCTCTAACTCCCACATGCCAGGATGAATGTTGGATCACATCTCCACCACAGAGCAGGCAAGCAGTGTGGATGTGCTTAGAGAGACTGTGGATGTGCCTGGCTCTCCTAGGCCCTTTGATGGCTGGGGGACTGCTAGACAAGAAAGGGACCCACCCGGACACAACCCTGAGCTCTATAGGCAGCTGCATCGCTAGTGTAGACACTGCCCACAGCAACTGTTCAATTGTTTTCATGGAAGAACTTCCTATAGCTATACCTGAAAAAGGGAAATAAAACCAAAAACTCAACCTCAGAGAAAAATAAAGTGGTAAACCTTGAATATTTTGCTTAATTTCAAAACTGCTATTGATCCGCATAGAAAACGTAGTGGGTGGAACTGTGGCCCCCCCCAAGAAGACACATCCATGTCCTAACTCCTGGAACTATGAATGTGACCTTATTTGGAAAAAGGGTCTTTGCAGATAGAATTAAGTTGAGGGTCTTGAGATGAAATCATTCCAGATTAATTGGGTGAGCCCTAAATCCAAGACAAGTGTCCTTGTAAGAGACAAGAGAAGACACGGAGGAGAAGGCCATGTGAAGATGGAGGCCAAGGTTGGAGGTATGCGGTCACTTGCCTTGAAGCCTCCAGAGGTTCCCCAGAAGCTGGATGAGGAAAGGAAGGATTCTCCCCAAGGCCTTGGGAAAAAAGTGGGACACCTTGATTTCGGACTTCTGGCGTTCAGGACTGTGAGAGAATACAGTTCTGTCGTTTGAAGCCACCCAGTTTGTGACAGTTTGTTACAGTAGCCCTAGGAAAGTAATACAGAAGGCTAGTAAGATAGCCTATCAGGAGACTGGTGGGAAAACTTCAAGAAACAGCTCCTGAAATAGAAGTCTATGTGTCAGTATCATCCCCCTACGCCCAAAGCACAACGATTCTGAAGGGAGAAGCAAGCAGGACAGAGGGTGGAAACCTCCTCTAAATGCATGCTTGAGCCCCAGATCTGATGTTTAAGAATCTGAAGGCTGGGGCTTCCCTGGTGGCACAGTGGTTAAGAATCTGCCTGCCAGTGCAGGGGACACGGGTTCGATCCCCGGCCCGGGAAGATCCCACATGCTGCAGAGCAACTAAGCCCGTGTGCCACAACTACTGAGCCTGCACTCTAGAGTCTGCGAGCCACAACTACTGAAGCCCACGTGCCACAACTACTGAGCCCGTGCACCTAGAGCCCGTGCTCCGCAATAAGAGAAGCCACCACAATGAGAAGCCCGCGCACCGCAACGAAGAGTAGCCCCTGCTCGCCGCAACTAGAGAAAGCCCGCGCACAGCAACGAAGACCCAACACAGCCAAAAATAAAAACAAATAAATAAATTAATTAAAAGGGAAAAAAATCATTAAAAAAAAAAAAAAGAATCTGAAGGCTGGATCAGTGGCCAAACCTGGTCTGTGTCAGAATCACCTGGAGAACTTTAAAAAATGTTGATTTCTCCACTTAAGGATGGTTGAATCAGAATTTCTGGGGGTCAGGTTTGAGAAACTGGGTTTCTGAAAAGTTTCCCATGTGATTCTGATAATCCAGCCTTCTTAAGAATGACTGACGTAGATGGTCTGCCCCTCCCTTAAATGTTTGAGAGGTAAATCTGAAGTCAACTTCTTTTAAATAGACATGTCTTTAACAGGCTCGTTTTTTTTTTTTAATTGGAGTATAATTGCTTTACAATGTTGGCTTAGTTTCTGCTGTATAACGAAGTGAATCAGCTGTATGTATACATATATACCCTCCCTCTTGGACCTCCCTCCCATCCCCCACCCCCCCATTCCGCCCATCTAGGTCACCACAGATCGCCGAGCTGAGCTCCCTGTGCTATACAGCAGCTTCCCACTAGCTATCTGTTTTACACATGGTAGTGTTTTTACGTCAAACCTAATCTCCCAATTCATCCTACCCTCCCCTTCTCCCACTGTGTCCACACGTCCATTCTCTACATCTGCATCTCCATTCCTGCCCTGCAAATAGGTTTACCTGTACCACATGTACCTCAATGTTCACTGCAGCACTATTTACAACAGCCAGGACACGGAAGCAACAGACTAGTTCTTATTTTAAAAATCACTTCTATTGTTTATGTAAAGTCAATAGAGATGCATTATAAAGTATTAAGCAATACAGGGAAGCACAAAGATGAAAGTAAAAATCACCCGGATTCACCACCTTGTGGAATCTTCCACGCATTTATTCCCAGCATTTACTGGCACACAGATGTATCTGTACAGTTTAACCTTGTGACTCCAAGTGTGGTCCACAGGCCAGCAGCACTGGCGACAGTGGGGAAATTGTTAATAGGCTCAGAAACTCAGATTCCAGAATTCAGAATCCAGTCCTTCTGAATCGGAATCTGCATTTGCATATAAGTATTTGAGAAGCACTCGTTTCAGATAACTGAAAACATCCCATGTTTCTTGTTCCGTAACTTTTTTTTTCACACATCAAGGTGTTAACCTCTGTCCTCAGCAATAAATACAGACCTGTATGATCTTTCTTAATGGATACATAGTATTCCTTTATGTACCAGAATTTATTTCATCTGTCCCCTTTCGATGAGTTCTATTTTCACATTTTTTTTTCGTACAACTGCAAACAGCACTGATATAAGAATCCTTGAGAATACATCTTCCTGTCTCGCCAATATTATTTTTGGGCAAATCCCTAGAAGTGTGTTTGATAAGTCAAATGATGGCCACACTTCTCATGTGGATACGTCATGCCAGATGCCTTCCCCCAAATACTACACCAGCCCACAGGCTGTATACACCACCAACACAGGAGTTTTCATAATAATTTTAATTTAACCTCTGCCTATCTGATACTTAAACATGACAGTTCATTGATATTTTTTCCTGCATTTTTCTAAAAACGAACAAAAAGCTGAATATCTTTTCATACATTTATTGGCCATCTGTATTACTCCCTTTGTGAACCGTCCAGAGTAATTTTGGTTATTTAAAATAGCAGTTATAGAAGAAACTGCGGAATTATAGAGTTGCGAAATACGGTTTAATCACAATGAAAAGACACGAAGAAGAGAAAAAAGAAGGAAGGGAGCAGAAAACGTGCCATAGAGAAGGATAATCAAAAGATTAGTTTGTGTGTTTATTTATAGACACTGGTTACAGCATCCAGTGATTAGGCAAATTAATGCAGCTGTGTGTGATGGCAGTTCTGGGCTCAGCTCCCACATCCTTTTCAAACGATGCCACCTGTCACTTAAGTATTTTGCATTTGCCTTTTATGTTACATACATTTCATGATGATTCCCATTTTAAGAACATCATTAGTTAACCCTTTGGAGGCTGGCATGATACAGACTTCTCTCTACTATCTCTCTTACAGTCGGGAACGGAGAGCAAACCTCCCCCGCTCCCCCTGGACAGGCAGGAGAAACAGGGTGTTTGCCTCTGAAAAAGAACACTCCTCTCCAAATGGTCACTTTTTAAGAAAGAGAACAGTTGTATCCACATCACTGGGTGCAAGTTCCTAGCTCAGCACCAAGTGAAAAAAATGGGGGTCAGAGGTGGTGCATCGGCTGGATGGGAGCAGGCTGTGCAGACCAGGCTTCCCTTGCAGGACACATGCAGCCTTCACGCGCCCTGGGTGACCTCAGGCCTGCTCTGTCACAGAGGTGTCCACCGAGGGCTCTGCACCTTATGCACAGACCCTCTTGCCCTCACAAACGGCAGGAGTCTTCTCACAGGACCCCCGGAAACCTCTTTCAACCTGATGATGCCTAACGGGTGAAAACCCATCTCATTCGCCCCTACCACCCTCTGCTGGCCACAGCTTCACTTGTGGAATGAAAGGAGACAAATCAGCCACCTTCGTTTACTGAGCATTTTCCACGAACAGCAAGAGCAGCGGGCCGGGCTCTGGGGAGGTAGGAACGCGGGGAAGCGGAGGGGAGAGAAAGCGTCCGGACCCCACTCTGCAATCTGAGGAATGTGAACGGGGGCTGATCGAGGTCTTAGTCTACACAGTTCAGGGTGTGAGAGCAAGCGGGTCCCACTCTAAAGCCTGAAGAAAGGAATTTTCGGATCAAAAACGAAGCCTGACCTTCTACAGCAGGTCCTATGTAAACATAGGAAGCACACAAACCTCCAGGGCTGTGCAACCTCAAATAGATTTCAGTAGCTGCTAGAATGAGAGTGTTATGCACAACAGAGTCTTCCAGGTTTTAAAGGGATGGGGAACCCTGGAACCCACCTCAAAAATGTGGGTCAGAGGGAGCCCAGCGCCCCTGTCAGAGAGACAGGGCAACAGGAGGGGAGGCCTGGGGGCTGCCCGATGCAGACTTGACTCTTTGGATAGGGGATGCGAAGAGCAGAAAGAAAGAATGAAGATATTTACACAAAGAGAAACAAAAGAGTAAAAATGAACATTTCATAAATATAAATATATATACATATACGTGTGTGTGTGTGTGTTTGTGTGTATTGACCTGAGTGAAGTGAGTGGCTGTTCTACCTGTGTGAATAAGGTTCAATCGGATATTTAAGTTCACAGTAACACAATGTAGAAGCTGAGAAGTACCTCTCAGTGTTTGGCACATGTGCTGTGTGCTTCATGTCCTGCTCTTAAACGGTGGTATCTTCTTTGGAACAACATAGGGGCAAAAGTGATGTGGCGGGCTTCCCTGGTGGTGCAGTGGTTGAGAGTCCACCTGCCGATGCGGGGGACACGGGTTCGTGCCCCGGTCCGGGAAGATCCCACGTGCCGCGGAATCCCACGTGCCGCGGAGCGGCTGGGCCCGTGAGCCATGGCCGCTGAGCCTGCGCGTCTGGAGCCTGTGCTCCGCAACGGGAGAGGCCACAGTGGTGAGAGGCCCGCGTACCGCGAAAAAAAAAAAAAAAAAAAGTGATGTAGCCCATACATTCTAGAACCAATTCTACAATAGTAACAGGTGGCCAGATGCCTGGTTTAGGAGAAATTGCAAGTTTGCGTCTGAAAAGGAACGCCGCTCTCCGGCTGCTCACTTTTGAGGAAAGAGAAGAGCTGCATCCACCTCACTGAGGGTAAAACTGGCTCCCCGCTAAGAACCAAACGAAAACAAAAAACCGGGGGGGTCAGACGTCTGCAGATTCTCAACTCAGACGTCAAGGCTGTCCTCCAGTCTGAAGATCTAACAGCCTACTGGTCAAAAGAGAGAAAAATCACAAGGTGGGCGTGGGTCACCTTTCTGCTCCTCGAGCCGCAGCCAACCTGACTGGCCAGGGAGGAGGCATCTTCTGTCCCCTTCCCCGCTTACAGTGGGGACAGCGAGCCGTTGACAACTCCTCCCACGCAAAGAGTTGTTCACGCTGCAAAAGTGTTTACTGCTCGCAAGTGCCGCTCAAAATTAATTCACAGAGGCAACACCAAGCAGAAAGCTTTGACAGACTGTCTTACGTGTTGACACAGCTATAAGTTGTTAGATAAAAAAAGTAACACACTTTCCCTCTTTTCCAGCCCATACAACAACCAAAGCTGCTTCCAAGAGAAAACACCAACTGTGTCTGAGACGCTGAATGCCATTCCGCAGGTGAGGATGGCCGGTTCTAGGGGTGATGGCCTCGGGCGTGAGAAGAAGGTGGACCCTGCTTTTGAGGGGAAGTGGGGTGGTGAGCCTCTCAGCCAGCCTCAGTTACAACCGGTCATGGCGGTTGTTTTCCCTTCAAGAGCCCGTCCCTTTAGGGCCAGCCTCAGGTACCAGGGTGGGAAGCGGGCCAGGGCTGTTCCTGTACCTACTCGGGTTTCACAAGACACAAATAATTGATTTACCATGTTGTGTTAGATTCAGGTATACAGCGAAGTGATTCAGTGATACACAGACATATATATCTTTTCTTTTGCAGATTCTTTTCCATTATAGGTTATTGCAAGATATTGAATACGGTTCCCTGTGCTATACATTTAAGTCCTTGTCGTTTATCTCTTTTATATATAGTAGTGTGTATCTGCTAATCCCAAATTCCTAAGTTATCCACCCCCCTTCCCCTCTGGTAACCATACAATTAAAACAACACTCCGTTACTTACTAGGGTTTCGGGGAGGCTGGGGAGATACCATTCGTTAGTTCATGGATGATTTACATTCAAAAGTCATAAAGAATGCAGTGTTATTCAATGAGCTCCAGCCACTTGAGATAATTAGAGTAAAAAAAGAAGACGGGTGGGATAGCAATGGGATAGCAAATATTTGGCCTTCTCTCCCTGATGTTTCACAGACCCTGGCTCGGCTCAGTGCTGTGCTGTGTGGTCAAGGTGCTGTGTTGGAAGATTTTTTTGGTCGGGCAGAATGTCCTCTCTGTGGCGTCACAGGCCTTGGAAAATGAAGACTTCTACAGTCAGCATTCCGGATCTGCGGGTTCACCATCTGTAGAGTCCACCCACCGCGGACTGAATATATTTGGAAAAAAAAAAAAATTCCAGAAACTTCCACAAAGCACAAAACTTGAATTTGCCATGCGCTGGCGACCATTTACATAGAATTGACATTGTACTAGGTATTATAAGTAATCTAGAGACGATTTAAAGTACTCAGGAGGATGTGCGTAGGTTAGATGCAAATACTATGCCACTTTCTCTAAGGGACTCTGAGGGTGTCCTAGAACCAACCCCCCGTGGATACGGAGGGACAACAGTAACTGTGCTTCCCGGGATGAGAAGTTGCCATTCACATCAAAACTGAGCGGTGCAGCAGGAGCTGTCTTTAGGTAGGCTACGTTGACGTAGGTATTGAAAATAAACTCTGCATGGAGCTGACCCAAATCAAAGCTGTGAATCAGGAAAATTCTCTGACTCCCCGTGGATCTTCTTCACCCAGCTCACCCATCTCTACTGCTCCAGCCACAGTCCACAGGTGCCCAGAGAGCTCTTCTGATTTTCCTCCTCACCCCCTCCCTGGCCCATCCTTCTCCCTCCCTCTCATTCTTCGTTATCACCAAACTCCCCTTTCGTTTGGGGTCAGGAGGAAGGCAGAGGAGAGAGTCCATATTAGTATACAAATGACTGGTGGTATAAGGCAGCCATCCCCCTAAGTCTTGAGGGGGAGGTTTCTTAGAATGCACCTTGAGTTGGTGGAATTCCTGCTGGTGGATGAGATGCAGTGAGAAGTCTTAAAACACTGAGTACAGAAGGGATGGCAGGGTGCCTGGAAATCGAGTACAAAGCAGGTCTGCTTTACCTGAATAGCCCAGCCCAGTATTCAGGAGTTTAAATCTGTAGCCAGCAGGAGGGTCTACCTGACCATGAGCGCCATATGTCGGAAGCACTGGTCCCACCAATGAAGTGGATGCTGACCCAGCACTAACACTGCCAAAGCATCTCCTCTGTGCCGGGCATTGCGCTATGTGCTTTTACGTATGTGGTCTCATTCAATATGGGCACACCTTGTTTTACTGCACTTCACTTTATTATACTTGGCAGATATTGCCTTTTTTACAAATTGAAGGTTTGTGGCAACCCCGTGTTGTCAGATGATGGTTAGCATTTTTCAGAAACAGAGTAGTGTTTAATTAAAGTACATACATGGTTTTATTAGACATAATGCTATTGCACACTTAATAGGCCACAGTATAGTGTAAACATAACTTATAGGCACTGGGAAACCAAAAAATTTGTGTGACTTGCTTTATTGTGTGCTATTCCCTTTGTTGTAGCGGTCTGGAACCGAACCCATAATATCTCTGTGGTCTGCCTCTACAACCTCGAGAGCGTGTGCTTCCGTTATTCCCATTTCTCAAGGTGGATACCGAGGCTCAAAGAGGTTAGGTAACCTGCTTAAGGCTACAACAGCTAACAAAAATGGCAGAACTGGAATTGACAGCAACTGAGTCTGGAACCAATGCCCTTCTATTGCCTCCAGTGGTTTCATCCCAGTGTAAACCATCTACTGTGAACCACCAGCTCCATCCAGCACCCTGATTTACCACAATGGAACACCCAGAGCCCCTACCCCAGACAAAAAAGGCTTTTCGCATGTGAATGCGAAGGTGTAAGGACACGAAATTTGAATGCAGACAGATCTGGTTAGAATCCTGGCCCTCCAGCTGGCTAGCTTTATGACCTGGGGTAAATCTCTGAACTTTTGTTTTCTCACCTGTAGAGTTCATCTGATACTTCCTGGTTCATGGAGTTGTTTGTGAATGTTGAATAAGGTAATACACACGAAAAATGTTTTCAGATACACATACTGCTAGATGTTATTATTACTGTTAACAGAGTCTTTTGATGGGAAGAGCTGTTCCTTCGAGCAGAAGACTGACCTTCACGTAGATACCAACTAGCCCAACCTGAGAAAATCCAGAAGAAGGTTCTCAGGATGACCACTGGGGAGAAGGGAGTAGAAGCAGCTGATTATACTTGCATTTACCAGTAATAATGAAGTTTGACCCTGAAAGCCAACACATGAAGATGGATTCTGTGATACGTGGATGACAGACATGAATGTTAGATGAATTCAGAGTAGGTGATCCTTTTCACATTCACAGGCTGCTTGGAGACCCGCGTGTCAGCTGCTGAACTAGATGAGTATGAGGCGTCATTTTCTTTCTTTCCTTTTCTTTTTTTGGCTGCACTGGGTCTTCATTGTTGCAAGCAGGCTTTCTCTAGTTGCGGCGAGCAGGGGCTACTCTTCGTTGCGGTGCGTGGGTTTCTCACTGCAGTGGCTTCTCTTGTTGCAGAGCGTGGGCTCTAGGCGTGCGGGCTTCAGTAGTTGTGGTGTGTGGGCTCAGTAGTTGCAGCACTCGGGCTCTAGGGCACACGGGCTTCGGTAGTTGTGGCACGCGGGTTCAGGAGGTGTGGCGCATGGGCTCAGTTGCTCCGTGGCATGTGGGATCTTCTCGGACCAGGGCTCGAACCCATGTCCCCTGCATTGGCAGGCGGATTCTTAACTGCTGTGCCACCAGGGAAGTCCCTGAGGCGTCATTTTCTTCTTGGGACCAGGGCTCGAACCCATGTCCCCTGCATTGGCAGGCAGATTCTTAACTGTCAGGAAAAATTCTCTGACTCCCCGTGGATCTTCTTCACCCAGCTCACCCATCTCTACTGCTCCAGCCACAGCTCACCCATCTCTACTGCTCCAGGGAAGTCCCTGAGGCGTCATTTTCTTCTTGGTGATTACACTCACGCCTTTGAACACTGCAGACTGGGTTCAAAAGAAAGGGTCACCTTTGTGCAGTCGACTCCTCATTTTGTAACAATTCCAAAATGCAGTAGCTTCTCCCAAAGTAGTTCAAAGACATGAACCTGCTGAGACTCAGGGGCAGCCATCAGGGTACTAAACCTTCTGCTTCTAATGGCCCAAATGTCAGCAAATACTTCTGAATAGATAGGTGAGCTCCAAAAGGACAATCTGTGGTGATTCATCTAACCCTTTAGTATGGAGAGTCCCCAGCCTTTTTCCACCCATGAGCTCACCCTTCAAACCACCACATTTGTGGCCACTTTGGGAGGGATGAACTAACGTGTAAAGCATTATGTCACTGTAAACAAACAATCACACGTAGGCCACTCTGTGGAAAATACAGCATTTCGCTTTTGTGGTGTTGGTTCCGCTGCAGGAACAGGGAATCCAAATGATGAGGTCAGTGGGCCAGCTGCCACGCCAAAGAGAATGCAAAGTCCACGCACACGGAGCAAGCTGCCTTCACTAGCGACTAAAAAATGAAGATGGCATTATTGTAATGCCGGCCAACGAAGGGGACTGCTTTCCTAAATTAAATGGAAACAGAGCTTCAGAGACTGCTTCTGGGGGCATTACCGTCACCCCAGGAGGTCAAGGGGGATGCTATCCTTGCTGATGACGGACACGGTCACATACAGGCTTGATGACAACTGGGCACACTGCTGGCTACTAAAAAGTAAATGAAAACATGCTACTACGACTGAGCAGCAAGAATGGATATGATAGAGGGGTCAGTGGTTAAGAGAGGAAGTTATCTACATCCTAGACACCTCCTCACCCAGTCAAAGAGGGTAAAGTACACTCCTCTCCACGTGGCTATGAGTTCCAGCTACAAGCAATGGGTGAACAGGTATGTGCACTGTTACGGAGGTCAACCTGACTTGGTCTTCATCTATTCCTTCCTAAGGCAGAATACTGTTCTTCTAGTATGCAATAAAGCTGGTAACAGCCCCTACACAGTTTTTTTTAACAAATCTCATGGAAGGATCAGAACAAGCCTGCATTATATACAGGCCACACATCTTACCTGCCTATGTTTACCAACCATTCTTTCAGGAATCCAGACTTAGAGCCCCTGGGTCTTCTCTGATTTCTCTCTCTCTTGTTCCGTCCTGACTTCGTCAATATTTGTAGCCAACTATTCACCAAAGTCCCACTGATTACTCTTTGATATGTGCCTAGAGTTTATCTCCATCTTTCTACTCCTACTGTCACCACTTCTGTGCAAGGTCCTTCCCCCTCCTCTGGTCCCTCCACCCATGGCGACACCATCATAAGAACTTCCTGACTGGTCTTGAGCTTTGCTTCTGCCCCGCCCATCTGTCAGGGACACCACCACCAAGTCATTGCAGTGGACTTCCAGGGCTTACAGGGGCAACTCAAAACTCAGCTTGTATTCGTGGCTCTCAACAACTTGGTAACCAACCTGCCCCTCCAATCTCATTTCTCACTTTGGCTCTGCACTAACCTCCTCCCCTGCTGACATCCATGCCTTTTCCCACCCAAATGCCCTCTTCTACCTGGCTACCCACCAAGGCCCAGTTAAGGCACGTTTCCTCCAGGATGACAGCTCTGGCCACTCCAGGAAAATGTGCAACCCTGATCAGTCACTTGGTGATAAGCAGTATACCTCCTCATGACCCCTTTTATAATATTTATTGCTTTTATTGCTATTCAAGTACAAATCCGTTAATTTCTTATCTCTTCAGCTGGATTTCTCATGGCTCCCAGAAGACTATATTTTCTACTTGTCTGTATCATCTCTGCCTACCCCACCCTTTGTCCTTCTCCTCCCCCTCCTTCACAACCAATGTGGCCACTGCAATAAATAAGGACTTGTCTTTATTTATGTCCTTAGGGGAAATCAGGAAGGGAATCTAAATGCAATGCAAGAGTAAACTCAGGAGAGACGTAACTGGCCCGCTCGGGATGGATGACACAACAGAATTCAGTGAACCCAGAATTAAGTACTTCTGCTGTCAGCAAATCTGCAACACTGCCAAACACCCTCACTGATGTTAAGTCTAGTAACAACTCCGGGGTTAAGATACAATTCAGTATGTAAGGTAGAGATGGGAGGACATAAAAGAATTCCTCTACAGAAATGCATTTTTCCCTAAACGCTTTAAACGCGTGCCTTCATTTTTTAACCAGTTTTTATTTAGAACCATTTCATATTATACAATTTTCTTTTTTTCTGATGATGCGTATCACTGCCCTGTTTGGGGAAAGTATCAATCTGGGCATGGAGAGAGACAAGGGGAGTTCTTTTGTTACAAAAAGATGGACAGGCAGGAGTCCTTCCTGGTGGATGGGTTTCTAGGAGGCAGGAGTTTACCTGGAATGAACGGTGGAGCTGGGCTCACACTTCAGGTGGTCGGGGGTCCGAGGTCAACGTTTCGCTGGGAGAGCAATAATTATGCAGCAGGATAGGCAGTGCACAGGAGAATAATCTGAGTGGCAACCATCTCCAGAATGGTGGCCTCCACAGTGAAGCTTTTTATATTACAGAACTCATATCTGCTTAACTGAAAGGAAAGGCGGAGGGGCAGGGGTGTTGCTAGATGTGTTTATGTCTAAACTGAAAGTTGTGTGCTCTGGCTGAATGGAAGCCTGGTGCAAAGTACTGGTCAAGGCCTTTGAGGGAAAGGGAAAAAGCTGGGTCAATTCCTTCCTATCAACTTAGTTAGGAGGGCTATGTGGAGATCTGGGGCCTTGGGTTTCTAACAGTCAATTGTTGGGATATATGACAGATGCAGACACAGAGCAGATAGTATGAAATGTGGAATAAATAGGTCCTGAGATTGACACTTGTACAATAATTTTAACAGCACCCTTACTTCTGAATCATTTGTCTCCTCTCCCAGTGGAGTGATGCCCTTGTAATACCATCACCTCTCAGGCAGCATGCTGTGGCCACCTTTTTGCAAAAATGAGACTGAAATTAAGGAATGAAGGCTACGGAAGCAGCCCTGCCTTCCTTAAAGAAGTTTTCTCATTGTACAAAAATTTTCTGTTTTGTTGCTGTCATTGTCCTCCAACGCAACACAGCCAACCAAAACAGTATCTCTGGCTTGTTCATCATCAACACAGTGAAGCTCTGTTCCCTCCTCATCCCCTCAACCCACCCATCTCTCTCTCACATCAGATCTTGAAAATCTGCACCAGGAGTTCAGAAAATGATGCAGCTTCTGCACTCATGACCTCAGGCTACAATTTTCCTCCAAGTTTTACTGAATGTTTGATGTTGATGAGAATTCTGGTCACAAACAACCTTTAAAATAGAGGGTGAAATGCTATGATCAAGATTACTAAGACGGCTCGTATTCTCTTACATTAACCCTCCTCCTGTTGATTCCCTCATTCACCAAACATTTATGCACTGACTCAGGTCTCTTGGCCGATGGGGCACTGATGAGGCAGAGTCTCCATGATGCACTCCCACCTAGTCCACTGCCACTGGGCCTGTGGCCCCCTCCTCTGGGGCTTCTTGTCTTGGCTACGGCCAGCTGATCACCCCTACTCTTCATCTTGGCTGCTGCTTGCTTTCCAGTGCTCTGCCCCTTCTCTTTTCTCTCTCATCACTTCGCCCAAGCTTCCTGAATCCCTTTAAGACTAGTTACTCTTCCACTACACCACCTGTAAAGAAGACCCTCCTTTCCTGTGATCAGCCAGTCCTGCAGACACAGTCCCAGGCTGTAAATCTCGCTACATTTTGCTGTCGCTATTGCTCATGCTGTGTTTCTTCACCTCCAGAGGTATGTATCTTACTTTCTTATGCTTTTTTTTTTCCTTTTTTTTTTTTGACACTTTCAGGATCAGTTCTACTATAGATAAATAGGACTGTTAAAATAGGCAACTGTCATGTGAACGTGGCCGTGTAGGAAACGCCTGGCTTTGGAGTCAGAGAGACCTGGTTTCAAATCCTGATCATTTGCAGTGGGAGATGAAAAGCCTTTGGCAAATCACTTAACTCTTCTTGGCCTCTACTGCTACATCTGCAAAATGGGGATGGCAATTCTTACCTCATATGTTTGTTTTGATAAGGGTTCAATCTATAAAATGCCTTACACATAGAAGGCACCCTAGAAGTAAATGTTCCTTCACAGACCACCCCCATCCCCTTTTCCTCCCTCCTACACAGGTATAACAAAAGATGGCCACAGTAAATAGGAAGGAAAGGGGACATGGCTGGCAAAATTAAGCAAAGCTGATAGTAATGAACAGAGTAACTGCAAACGATACTTAATATCACCAGGACTGTTCTATTATAAAAATCTAAAGATTAAGAAGATTAAAAAGAAGAGTAACTAAATTAGTTCTACAGAAGCAGCAAAAAGCAGAAGAAAGAGGTCGCCAGGCCCTACAACAAAATGAGCACTAAGTCATGTTATTTTTTTTAAGTGTCCTACAAAGAAACAGGATATAAGGAAACTAGTGTGTGAGAAAGACTTGGCCTTATGCACAGAGCTAACACATATGCAGAAACCTAGACCAGATTCCCATTTTAAACAGGAACTTGCAGAGTAACTGGACCCCTTCTGAAAATGAGGCAGTTCTTGTATGCCAAGTCATCCTGTGACCCCAGACCGTGACACACACACAACGCCTGCTTGAGTGAAGCCACGGGGAGAGCAACGTGCCACAGACAGACAGAGGACCAGGCTGGTCTGGCTGCCACATGCCGTTTCAAACCCAAGACACACTATCAC
This sequence comes from Physeter macrocephalus, assembly GCF_002837175.3. Classification (NCBI taxonomy): domain Eukaryota; kingdom Metazoa; phylum Chordata; class Mammalia; order Artiodactyla; family Physeteridae; genus Physeter; species Physeter macrocephalus. The sequence goes on from NC_041223.1 coordinate 68,743,844, forward strand.
CTAAGGAATACGCACACTAACATTTTATTCAACTCCTCCTCGGCTGCCAGGAGAGTGAAGTAAATCACACAGGGGCCGTGTTCTCCACACTTAGGTGCTGTCAGAGAGGTAAAGCAGCTCTCTCTCTGCAAATACCCAAGCAGAGCATTCAGCTTCCTGCTGGACTGAGGAAAAGCATGTGTGTCTGAGTGAAATGGGACGGCTTTCAACTGTCTAAAGATGTCATAAATCTACTAGCTTGAACTTCAAAGGAACAAATTCTGAGAAAATTGAAAATGAGGGTGGGCCCAGGAGAACAGGATCCACACCATTTCTCGGCTCCTTCCCAGAAAGACAATGGGAACCAAACGGGACACCTCATCTCTTTTTTCTCATTTTTACTACGGGTCACACTTTTGAAAATACCTTCTACATAGTTCTCTCTCTGGACCAACAGATTTTTAGTCCAGTTTGTGGTTAAACACTACTCCTTGAGCTCATTTTTTCTATGATTTGTTGGACATTTTTATGCGGCTTTTACTGAGAACAGTTGAAAGTGAATTATCTTGGAGAAGCCTGTGGGATTCTACAATTCTCTGGTGCTCTCTTCCCCATCAGAATGATATATGCCAAGACAATTCTAAACCAGGAAGGACCTGATGCCCAGACTTCTAATAAGCTCTGGCTACTGTCTTGCAGAGCCAGGTGGGACAAGGGGCTCGAGGCTTAAATCTACTCTGTGTGATGGGGACAAACGATCCCACCTCTCCAGGAGGTGACTACGAAATGTAAGAGGTGGTGATGGCTTCTGAGATTCTCTGAGCCTGACAGTCTATGATGTTACGACTTCTGCTCTAACTGCCCATATACAGATGCCACGAAGCCCAGGACACACATTTGCAGAACCAAAGGCTCATTCTAGATTTAATCGGAGAGACAAGTGGGAGAAACACAGACATGAACTGGGCAGTGAAAGTCAGTTTAAATCACCAGGGACATACAGACAAGGATAATAATGGGTAGAGACAAAGGATCTACTTAAGCCTTTCTCTTGAAAAAATCCTTGAAAAATCATTACCATCTCTTGGAGACTATATGCTAATATGAATAATTGAGGTGAATTCATTAAACGCACCAGAGGACACTTCCTAGGAGCTTAATCTAAGGAATCCTTTTCTAGGCTCACCCCTCCAGCTCCACCAACCCCTTGCTACTAAATAATAACCCTCAACAGTGCTATCAGGAAATGAAACACACACCGAAGTAGGACATAAACATGGTGCCCGTAACCCACTTCAATGCCTGTATTAATTCACCCCCTGCATGATCTAGTAATAAGAAAGCAAGGGTGGGAAGACTGGTGGGGTAAAGTTAATCCTGCCGACCTTGAGTAGGAGGCACCAGAACAGGACTGGGTTTGCATTTTGGAAGGAATACTCTATCGGCTCCGTCAGCTTTCCCTGCACACACACTTAAGAAGATGCATAAACAGGATATGCCTACTTGGCTTCCTTGTTTGCTTTCAAGGTGTCTTCACTGAAAAAGAGGCATCAAAGGCCTTTCTTGCTACGTCACCAGATTAAAAAAAAGTCTGTTTACGGTGCTAATGTAAGTCCGTGGCTGAAATCTGGAATTTTTCTGATCTTCTCTCTTTTCTCCACCCTTTCTCGTCTATCTTCTTTTATTTATTCCTTGCCACGATTCTCATGATTCAGCTTTATAATAGTAACGTTCTGTGTAAAACACTGTGTGCCCTGAGCTGTTGGGTAAAACAGCTGCCTAAGCCTAACAAATACTCACAGATAATGTTAGTAAGAAAGGTGAGGGCAGAGGTAGACAAATGCTTCTCGCAGCTGGTTCACAGCCACGGTGACATGTCCCACGAAGACACAGGCTCACAGCTCGGGGCTGTCAGTTTCAGCAAACTGCTGCCTCATACTCCAGGTGGCCACTGCCCCTCCTGTTTTCTGATAGAGCAGAGCTCTGGTGAGTTCTGCATATGGACTTCTCTCCTTTCTTTTCTTGGGGAAAAGGGGAGGAAGGGAGGGGACATTCAACCAACCAGCCAGCCTCAAACTGCACATGTAAATGAACATAGGAAACATGACTTTGTAATGCAGTGTTCTGATGCCACCCTTATTTGCCATATGAACAATACCCATTGTACTTCCCCATGGGTGAAGGGCCTCTACATCTGCTAAGGAATACCTTTTAGTTAATAAGACAAGAAGAAGGAAATGAATATAAGAAAGAGAATAGGAAGACAAAAGGCCATCAAATTGATAAGATCATTGTTTCGGACAGGATTAAGCCAGACTCCAGGCAACAGAGACCCCCCCCCCCCCAAATAGGGGTTTAAATAACAGAGAAGTTTATTTCTCTTTCATAGAAAAGAAGCCAGGGGCAGAAAGGACCGTATGGAGGTTGCTCATTCTTCAGGAGTCACGCTCTTTCCAGCTGTCCTTTCCATCAGTCCTATCATGTGGTCCTCCTCCTCTAAGTCCAAAATGGTGCTGGTGCTCCAGCCATCACACTGATGTTCCAAGGAAGAAGATGGAGGAAGGGGCAAATAAGGGTGTGGCCCATCCCCTTTAAGACTTCCTAAAACTCAAACACACACTTCTTATGTATCATTGGACATAACCTAGCCACATGGTCAGGGAGGCTGGGGAACATGCCTTTTAGTTAGCAGCAATGTGGTTTTCTGGCCAGCAGCTCAACTACAAAAGGGAATCAGTTAACTGGTGAGCAAGGAGAAGAAGACTCCCTGGTGGCCAACTAGCAGTCTCTCTCTGATATAAAGGCTTTGCAAGCTTCCTTATTTTCTGAAGCTGTATAATATAAAGATTAGCAACACGTGCAAATGGAAACAAACAGAGCACCATTATGGTAAAGTACTGTAATAGTATTCTACAGAATTTAAGAAAAAATCATATGGGTCCTCTATCTCATAAGACTCAGTGATGTTTTCTAATGATTTAATGTCATGCACAGGAAAGAGGTAATATATCACATGGCACTGCCGAAACACCTCACTGAGCCCAGGGGTAGCAAACATTTTCAATCAATAGCTTTGGACAATGAAATAGACATGAAATCCTCTAACCTGTATTTAATACTAATCCAGTGGCATGAAGCGGTGAGGAAGGAAGGAGGGAGACAGAACAAACATTTTGGACAGCAAAAAAAAAAAAATGATCTTGCTAAAGAGTTACTAAGAATTAATTAAGGCACTGTCACAAGGGGACAATAATTGAATAATTCTCTAAGATATAACGAAAGTATTACTGGTGGGTGCAACTCAGCAATTTATATTAAATACCTTAAAAATTTGCAAGGCCCTGACCCAGCAATTCTATTTCTAGAAATTTAACTTCAGAAAAATAGCCATGGATATACTTAGAGACTTATCTATGCAGATATTCATCAAGGTTATTTATACCAGTAAATAAGTGGGAAAAAACCCGTCCATATCTAGCAAGAGGGGATTGGTTGAATAAATGCTGATCCAGCTATTCTAATGTAACCATTACAAATGAGCTGGTTAAGAAAATTAAGTCATGGAAAACGGTCATAATTATATAAAGCATAAAAAATAATTATGAAACAAAACATGTAGTGTGACCCTGTTTTTCGTTTAAAAATGGAAGTACACACATTACCGTATATACCTGAATATAAGGTAGCCTCAAATAAAAGATCTGCAGGACTTCCCTGGAGGTCCAGTGGGTAAGACTCTGCACTCCCAATGCAGGGGGCCCGGGTTCGATCCCTGGTCAGGGAACTAGATCCCACATGCTTGCCACAACTAAGAAGTCCACAACCCCGCGTACCGCAACTAAGACCCGGTGCGCCAAAATAAATAAATAAATATTTTTTTTAAAAAAGAGGGCTTCCCTGGTGGCGCAGTGGTTGAGAATCTGCCTGCCGATGCAGGGGACACGGGTTCGTGCCCCGGTCCAGGAAGATCCCACATGCCGCAGAGTGGCTGGGCCCGTGAGCCTTGGCCACTGAGCTTGTGCGTCCGGAGCCTGTGCTCCGCAACGGGAGAGGCCACAACAGTGAGAGGCCCGCGTACCACAAAAAAAAAAAAAAAAAAAGAAGATCTCCCATTTTATCAATGAGAATACAAAAACAGTAAACAAAACAGTTTTGCTAACTTGAGTTTATAAACTTTTAGGAATGTGATGAAATAATGATCTTCTTATGATACTTCATATTCGTATTACAAACAGAATAATAGATTGGTTTGTAAATTTTTCTGGAATCATATTTTATGCAAAAACTTTATCCAAATGTTTTACACTCATCTTCAATGTCTCCATCATTGGTAGAATTCCTTTCTAATCATCCAACACCTCTCATTGTCAGAGGGAGAATCTTTAACTTAGTAGGTGATGCTGTCTCTGAAAATTTGATCCTGAGTGAGAAATATCCATTTGCATCCTATTAAGAAAGCTGGTGTTATCATTTCATCTGTAGGTGATCTCCACTATATAACCACTTATTGTATTGCTCTTAAAAGCGCTCTTTAAAAAGACTTGTTTTTAATGGCATCCAACCCAGGCTGTGAGGTCATGCTTTCAGGTAGGATGGCTAAATTTCTGTTGAATTTCATCATTTACTTTTAGAGCAATTCCATCAGGTGACTTCTACAAAGACCGAAAACTTGCACTGACTGAGGTGATTTCAGGATAAGTCTTTGCCCAAATCGTACTTTGTTGTTCAAAATAAAATTATAGAGAGAATACCCATTATCTGAGAAATTTTGTATGAACCTGAACATAAGATGACACCCACTTTTATAAAGGATAATACCTGGCCAAACAAAACCCCCTTCTGGCCTTCTATTCAGATATAGCTCATGTACGTATAGAGAGTCAAAGATGAGAATGACAGTTTCTATAAAGTCTTCAGTGGTTACTGCTGGGTAGGGAGATTATTCTGAGAGATTTAAGCTTCTTTCTGTTTGCTTCTCTTTATTTTCTAAAGTTTCTTCAATGAACTACAATGACTGTCATAAGCAGAAAAATAGTGTTATGAATAAAAAGGAAGCAAAGAAGAGGCATTTCATTTGTTTATTTATTTATTTATTGGCCACACCACGCGCGGCATGCAGGATCTTAGTTCCCCGACCAGGGATGGAACCGGCGCTCCCCTGCAGTGGAAGCACGCAGTCTTAACCACTGGACCTCCGGGGAAGTCCCAGAAGAGATATTTTTTTTTTTTTTTATAAGTAACACTTGGGGCATATGAGTAGAGGCCGGCTAAGTCAGCCAGAGAGTGTGATCTCAGCTCAAAAACAATTCCCTATTGGCTTGAAATTGGTCACTTGGCTAGTTGCAAGTTAGTTAAAATGAGATGTGTTTTCTAGAAAGGTAACTCAGTCAACTCTCCCCCTACCCACATTTATAGCAGATTCATTTATCAGATTCGTTTCCGTGCCTGGACAACAGTCCTGAGGGAACCAGTCAGGGACAGGATAGGGACAGGTCAGCGGCATGCGAAGAGAGATGATTAGAAAGATAAGGCACCGGACACCCCATCTCTCTTCCTCACAAAATCTCGGCAGCCAGGGAGCTGGGGAATAGGACTGAGACAGCTAAATAAAGGCTACTAATAACTGATAACGTCTAGAGGCAGCGGAGCTGCAGTGAAGCATCCAGCCTCTGGAGCCTGCCTGCCGGCTTCAAATCCTACCTCTGCCCTTTACAAGGTGAGCTACCTTGGGCAAGTTACTTACCCTCTCTGTGCCTCAGTTTCCTCCTCTGCGGGATAAGGATGATAACCCTTTCTTCTTCATGAGGTTTTGTGAGGCCTAAGTAAGTACATGTAAAGCCTTGGTCTGAGTTCAGTAAATGCTGGTTATGACTGCAGGCTGGGACCATACTAAGTGCTTAGACCACCATTCTCTCAGTTAATTCTCACAACAATGCTACCAGGTACATACAACTGTGCCCATTTTACAGATGCAGACAATGAGGCACCGGGGGATAAAGGGACTTGCGGGAGTCTGTGCAGCTAGTTAGCGGGGGGTGGGGTCCTTTAAAAGCCACAGTCACCCTTGCCCCCTCTTTGACATGGAATGTGCCTGCAGTTCCTCTCAAGTTTGCTTCCCTTTTTTCTATGCCAACTGTGTGGCTGGACCCCTCCTCAACCCTCCCCCAGGCTTCCTCTCCCCAGTTTCTTCCTACTTAAGAGAACATCCTGGGCAGGGCAGGAGGCCCCAGGGCGGGTGGTTCTACACCCAGAACTGATGTAACTTCACTGCTCAAAAACCATCAAAGTCTCCCTGTCTTGCTGACCAAAAGGAAAATGGCCAAAGCTTTCAAATCGACTCACCCTTTCTGGAATCACCTCTCCAACTCCACCCTCTGGGGCACTCTGTGGCTCCTGTGAGCGCCCCCCAGGCACCTGCACATCTTCCACCTTTGCTCACCCTCTCTCTAGAATGTGCTCCTCCTGCTACACAATGTTTTCCTCATCTTTCCTGGAACAGCCGAAATGTCACCCCCATTAATAGGCCCTGACTGAGGCCTCACCCACTGTTTGGTCAACAAACACTTACAAAGAGCCTACTGGCTGTCAGGCACTGCCTCAGGCACTCTGAATATGGCCGTGAATGAAACCTCTGTCCCCACCTGGCTTTGTGCTCCAATCTCACCCCGCAGCGTGCCCAGGTGGTCCGCTATGCCATTAACATACACTTTATAGAGCTCTCTCCTTGGCTACCACATGAGTCTTTGGAGAAAGGGATCAGGTCTCACCTAGCTTTATATTTCTTGTGTCTGGCACAGAACTCAGCACACTTAGCACTTAATAAATATTTGATGGATGAATGTTGTTCTGAAAAATCTACATGCGAGACCATACTCCCCAGTAACTACTTTGTGGGCAACCCTACCTAGAAATACGGAGCTGATTCAGCTAAAGGTAATATTTTCCCCTTCATCTAAGAAAACTGATACCTACGGTTTGCCCCTGTTTGTCACTTGTGAACAATACAAAGAAAGGTCTATTTATTTAGCTCTGGATTCCTGGGACTTTGTACAGTGCTAGGTATTCAGTAGGCACTCAACAAATGTTTACTGGAGGAAGGGAAGGAAGAAGGAAGGGAGGGAGAAAGGAGAGAAAAATGAAAGTTTGGTGCCAAGAGAAGAGTGGAAATAAGACCATGGCCCCTGAGGTTAAGTGAGGCACAGCAAACAGGGCCTGCCCCCAAAGGAGGAAGGTGGTGTCAGGCCAGGAGAGGGACATGGAGCTAGGCCTGCTGCAACTGGGAGGTTTAACTGCTCGAATTAGGGAAAGCACCTCTGAGAACACCGTTGTTCTGGAATGACAGGCCTGAGAGATTTAAACGCTGACTGGGTGAGTAAGCCCCGCTGAGGAGAGCAATAAAACCGATTTCTTACAAATATTCGAGACGCAACCATAAATAAATCAGTACTCCTTCCTGATACACTCCATTTGGCCAGTTGAGTCTCCCATTCACCTACAGTGCAGGTGAACAAACACAGATTTTGTGAAAGAAGCAGAAACAAGCTCACATTGAAACTTCCCAGAGCGCTATCACCCTTGATTACAAAGCACTTCTGTCAGTAACCAACCAGGATTTTTACCAACCAGACACACAAAGATGGAAGAAGCAATGCCCCCTGCAGACCAAATCACCAATAAAAATGGATGTACCACCCGGGGATCATGACCTCTCTTCCTTCCTCCTGCAAACTGGCCCCCCCATCTGTACCTTAAACCTCTTACAGTGGAGATTCAAGGTGCAGATCCAAGGGAAGAAGAAATTAAGTTAGATAATGTTTGTGGAAGTGTCGAGAACATGCTGCCTGACACATAGTGGGTCCTCTTTAAATGTTTAAAAAATTAAAAAAACCAACAAAGGAAAGAACAGCTCATCTAATCTATACTTGGAATTTCTCAAATTACTCATAAGAGCACTTAAAAAAATTCCAGAAAGACAGCGCATGCAACCCCTGTCAAAATAGTATTAAGTGCCGAAATGCAGACAAAGATAGGCAATTAACTGCTACTAGCTTAGATGAAAATGTCTGCAATCTTGTTTAAGTGCTTAGGTGATATGAAGCATTTAGAGATAAACTTAGGAAGATGTGAGGGACAGGGAGAAAAGGGGTTTACAAAAGCAGCACACAGTCAGCTTTTTATAAAACTGGTTCACGCAGAAAACTTTTTAAGTACAAGACACTTAAAATACAATCCAAGCTCACTCAGAATGATGGGAAATGCCTGACAAGGTTCCCAGAAGGTCCCTAGAGGGTCTCCTTCTGCAAGTATATCCTCTCAGAAGTGCAGGGAGTGACATTCTCCTAAATATGACTGATGCGCCAGGACTTGAAATCAAATTCATATTGAAATATATGAATTCATCATTAAGTCTCCCTTTGACTAATTGGGACCCACCAAGTTACAAGGAATGATAACCCCAAGAAAAAAGAATGTAATCTTCCAAAAGGACATGAATGGATTTGCATATAGAGGGAAAACACCTAGGCTTAAGCAAGAAGATAGGGTGTGTGTAGAAGGCAGCTGGGGAGAAATGGATGGAAACTGACAATGTTCTTGAGTGACTGGCTGAGCCATTTTGTGACCTTTTCTCTTTGACTTCCAACACATTTTCAACTGTGGAATTTCAGTCATGGAATCAGGAACAAATGAAACTTAAATAAGAGTTTGACATTAAAACTTTGCTTTAAAATTTTTACATTAAATTCTGTGTATATAATATGATATCGCTTATATGTGGTATCTAAAAAAACGGTACAAATGAACTTATTTACAAAACAGAAATAGAGTCACAGATGTAGAAAACAAACTTATGGTTTCCAGGGGCGGGGGGGGAGGGATAAATTGGGAGATTGGAATTGACATATACATACTACTATACATAAAATAGGTAACTAATAATGAGCTACTGTATAGCACAGGGAACTCTTCTCAATACTCTGCTATGACCTATATAGGATAAGAATCTAAAAAAGAGGGGATATATGTATATGCAAAACTGATTCACTTTGCTGTGCAGCAGAAACTGACACATTTTAAATCAACTATACTCCAATAAAAATTAAAAAAAAGAAACTGAAAAAAAATTCTATGTATAGACTTAAGTGCACAGAAGGAGAATTCCAAAAAGTTGAAAGATGAAGGATTTTTTAAAAAAGATACATTTAGGGGTACTGAATTTGGGGTTAAATTCTGCTATTCTGGAAGCAATATTCTCATATTACCATGTGTGACCAAAGAAGATTCCACAGAAACACTGAAGTGATGCAGTAACACCGTGTTCAACTCTAAGTCATGGTGTACTGACCCGGTCATGACTCTGTGTGTGTGTGTGTGTGTGTGTGTGTGTGTGTGTGTGTGTATGATAATCCTTGTTTTCCAGCAGTATCTGCCCTCAAGGACTGAAGTTGATGATTTTATACTGAGGCACTGATTCTGTCATTGACAGGGTGTAAAATTTTCTAGATAAAATATAAAGACAGAAGTGTCTAAAATGGCTTTAACTGCTCCATGATCCAAAGCAGATGGGCAACACGTGCAAAACCTTGTTCTAAACTAGATGGCCAGACATACTTAAATAGACAACTGGTCTCAACACAGAAAGAAATGGAAAACTGAAAAAATTAGTAGATGAATTATTTCAACATAAATAATCAAATACCTTAATATTTCCAGGTAAACCATTTTTGAGTTCTGTTTGTTGTTTTTTAAGCACCCAGGAAGGATATTAGTGTTGAGATTCACTAAAAGACTGGATCATGTTAACTAATGTGAATCGGAGAGTGAACAATAAGAAAGGACATATAAAATTAGCTCAAAAAAGTGGTTTGGGAATGAAGATTTACAAATTTCAGAATTCAGAGCCAATGACAGTAGAAGAAATAAAAAGACCTTCAAGGCACCAAAAGATATAAGTCAAAGAGAACACACCCTAGCTTGTCCTCAGTCTCACATTTCTACCGCTATTTTGAAAAAAAAAAAAAAAAAAAAAAAGAAAAGAACATGACCAAAAAAGAATTTTTCCCAAAAGGGTAGAATATGGCAGAAATAGTAAATACCAAACCCAGAAAAATGAGAAAGTTAGAAGAAATGGGTGGCTTGCTATATGTGATATTAAAAATTGCCATAACAAGAATGGGGCAGTAATAAAAATAAATCATTTCATTTTTTGCAAAGTATGTGAGGGTAGGAAATTGACCCAAACTGCCAGAGAAATGAGGAAGCACTCTTTTCATGCTGTGTTCAGAACACTATTTCATAATTTATCCCTTCCTCGGATGCCCTTTTTCTGCCACGTCCGTGCTCTCTGCTCTTCAGCTGTCCTCTTCCCAAGCTCCTCAATTAAATTATCTCACGTTTTTCTCTGATCCGCTGTTCACAGCTTGTCACATCTCTCCACCATAAGCCTTCCCACAAGCTGCTGAAACAGTACACTAAGAGAGCCGCTGTTACTCTCTCTAGCTGCTCCCCAGTGCTCTGGATCCCAGGCAGGAGGCGGGTGCTTTCTCTAACTGCAAGGGTCACCCCCAGAGTCTTCTTCTAAGGAACGTATGTATTCACAGCTTTAAAAAATTATGAAATGTGGTATGATCAACCTACTGAAGCCACAACCTATGTCCCAGAGAGACATTTTTTGTTTTTTAGAAAAAGATGATTTTTTTTTAAGAAAAAAATCAAAACTGTGCTCATCCTTATCCCATTGGAGAAGAGAACAGGCAGTTTCCTCTGGAGCCCTTGGAATCACAAGACTCAAGTTGTATAGTTACCACAAGTGCTCAGCTTTTTCTCTTCGGTTCACCCTTTGAGTCTGTAAGACATCTTTCACAAAACAATATTTCACAAACATTTTTACAGAATATTCAATCTAGACTGGCATGAATTATCCACAATGGTAATACAAAGAACCTACACGTCAAATTAAAGCAGTAAAACAAAAGGCCAATAACAGAGAGAAGGGAAAATATTGTTGCAAAATGAGATGAGATGAAAGAAAGAGACACCGATGAGATTCTCCAGTTTGCTGAGACGGAGGTGAAGAAGAAAGAAAGGCTTTTCCCAGAGGGTTGGTGCTTCAGAGGAACAGCGCGTTGATTTAAAGGTGGCAACTTAGAGGAAGCAGAGGAAGCTAGTGGGTGATAAATAAGAATCCCATGTGAGCCAGGGAGACGCCCTATTCAAGGAGAGTTTAAAAACATAGGTGACTTGAGGAGGGAAAAGCATTATTTTTCTTTCTCTCTTCCTCTCATTTTTTTCCCCAAGTAGGACTACTGGTTCCATCAGGAACCAAGTGGTCCAAGCCACATGAGCCCTGATGGGAGGAGAGAATGGATCCATCCTTTCAGCAGGGTAACTTGACAGTATGGTACCAAAACCCTTGAAAATGTGCATGCCTTTTGATCTGGTAATTCCATTTCAAGGATATGTGAAAAGTTATATGCATGGGGATGCTATTTGCTGCTCTTTCTATAATGTTCTGCCTTGTTTATAACAGTGGGGAAAAAAAGCAGAAACAACCTCAATGTCCAGGAATAAATCAGAATACATTCATACATGGCATTCTAGACAGACATTTGAAGTGATGCTGTAGGAATATTTAGTGACGTGGAAAAAAATATTCAAGAAATTAGGATATTTAGGAAGGATGTTACCAAAAAGTGGGAATGATTAGGTTTTTGTCACACACACACACACACACACACACACTCTCTCTCTCTCTCTCTCACACACACACACACACACACACACACACACACTCAGGACTGTAAGATACAGTCAGGACGCACACAGGAGTTTCCAGGGATGGTAATATCATGAGTGCTTTAATTTCTTCCTTACTTGCTTCTTTTTGAAAATATCTTTTAAAAAATGTAGTGCTTTTTGATACAGAGAAAAACAAGTAAATGTTTTTAAAAAGGAGTAAAATCAGGTGGCGGTCTTGTGTACAGAAACCTATCAAATGCTGGGGCTGAGGGGCCTTCAGCTCCCCGAGTCACCCTCTTCATTTGATAGACAAGGAGCCCAAAGTGTTCAGAACAGGAAGGCTCTGACTTCAGCAACACTCAGGAAAGGAGTTAACAGCAGTCACAGCAAGAGGGAGGAGAGGCTGCTAAAGGTCGCTCCCGCAAGGCTGAGCGCGTGCGAATGATGAGCATGTATGATTTGGGAGTCGGGGTTCAACAGAGTTGAGAGTCCCACGTGATGCTGGGTTTTGGAACAATAACGAATGGGAACTTAGGAAAATTAGGAGACTAGAGATATGGTAGGGGGCACGGAATGAACATTTTTCCAGCACCTCCACGTAAAAGGCTCATGCAAACTCATGTAATCTTCTAAGTAACTCAGAAAATACCAGCACTCCCATTTTACAGATCAGGACACTGAGGTTACAATAGCTAGCACTGGTCACGGATCTAGCAAGGAACAGAGCTATGATCTGCTCTCTGGATGGTCTCCAAGTCCTTCCTCTTTCTACCGTGCTACACATTTGCCTCCTTTGTTTTGTCTCCTGAGAGAAAGAAAGACCTCGATTCATACAGGTTACTTATCAACCGAGGCATCTGGAGTTTTGATGGCAACAAAGATCTCAACTGGTGAGTCAACGACGTTGGGGCAGCCCACAGTGAGCCCGGCACAAACTCCCCATCCATCCAGTGATGTACTCCTGGAACTGGAGAGGCCGGCTCTCCCCAAGCAGGGCAAGGGAACGCGGAGGAGGGAAAGAGTGGTATTTCAAAAGTCTGTTTTCTGGATCTAGGGGCACACCAATGTCTTTTTATCCTGCCCTTACAAATATCAAGAAATCTGTGCGCCTTTCCTTCTAATACGACCCTCAGAGTTCCAATTAGTGCTGTCCTTGAACTACCAGGAGTCCTCAGCTGAGACCTTATATAATAACAGCGCTATCCTGGCTATTACTTATAGGCAAGCATAATAGCAGGCAGTGCAACACCTCCTCTCTTTTGGCCTGGGAAAGGGACAGCCGACAGTCCAGATCCCGTTTAACGGGAGGTCTTAACCACCTATTAGCTACTTGCAGAAACCACGACACGATCGCTCTCCTTCAAGCCTACAGTGCTTTTCTCATTGCAGGGTTAGTGTAAACATTCCGTCTCTTCCTCCTTCCTTTCTCACTGCTCTGATCGCCTCACCGGGGTCTGATCAGGATCACAGCCCTCTCTGTGCTTATCCCTCATTACGGCGATTAGCAACAAAGCCTACCAGCTTACGTACAAGTAAGTCATAGCAGTACAACAGGCATTTGTGAATAAAAGAGTCAACTCTCATTTTGCAATTACTATTAGTTACTTAGTACTTTGAGATTTAGGCGATACTTCTAAACGGTAGCCACTCGCCACACGTGACTATTCAAATTTAAATTGATGAAGTTAAAAATCCAGTTCCTCAGTCACACTAGTCACATTTCACGTGCTCAAAACAGCCGCACGTGGTTAGTGGCTATTGTACTGGTCAGAAGAGACAGAAAACATTTCCACAACGGCAGAAAGTTCTACTGGACAGCGCTGCCATAGCGCAATGCGCAAACACAGGAACACTTACTGAACTCCTAAGTGCCAGCGCTGTTCTAAATTTTTTGAATGTATTAACTCATTTCATTATTATTTTTTTTTTTGGCCGTGCTGCACGGCTTGTGGGAGCTTAGTTCCCCGACCAGGGATCGAACCTGGGCCCTCGGCAGTGAAAGCCCGGAGTCCTAACCACTGGACCACCAGGGAATTCCCTCATTCCATTCTCAATATGACTCTATGAGTGATGTAGGGCTTGGTACTGTTCCCATTTCACAGATGAGGAAACTGAGGCACAGAGTGATTAAATAATCTGATTCCTCTCTCTGCCACTGTCTCCGAACCCACAGCCCTTGCCTCTGCAATGTGTCTCGTAGCCACGCCAGTGTTTGTCATCACAGGCACTATTCTTATTTAGGCTCTTGTTGGACAATGGCTGGACCTTCCTAACGGATCTCCTTATTTCAGCGATCTTTCTCTTCATTAACAGCACCAAATACTTAATAATTAAGCCTCATAGTCCACTGAATTAAGGTCAAAGCACTTTTCAAAGTTGCCTACAACATGGTCCCAATGCTTCTTTCTCATCTTCTCCTCATGCAGTAGCTAGTTCTTATCAATAACCAGGGCCGCTGCATGAGCTCAGGTCTGCTGAGGAGCAGACACTAACATGGGATAAGACATGCAAGAGAGAGCAGCAGGAGTAGGCACAGAAAGCTTGCAGACCGAGATGTCCGTGTGGCCCCTGTGCAGGAGAGGAGAAGGGAGGGGAAGTGCATGGAAAGCGTCTTAGAGTGCAGCACCGTTCCAAGAAAGGTGTAACCATGCCAATGGGCAGTTGTGAGCCAAAGCTGCTCGGTGGAGGACCCCCCCGTCTTGCTGGAATGGGCATGCCCTAGTGCTGCAACCCTGCCCTGGCTGGGAGCTTCCCTGGGAAGCATGGTCGAGGGACCAAAGTGTGGTGGGTCCAGAGGGGCCACAGCTAGGGATGTTGGTCAGTTGTGCTCCCTTAAAGCAGGAAAGCAGAGCGGACGTTTTCATGGCCACCCCGGTCACTGTGTAATTTACCATTTTACTGGGATACTCTTAAGAGTGAAAGAGGGCACTAGTAATCATGACACTAGGCAGCAGACGGACCCAGGGAGCAGCCTAAGCAAACTGGAATTTGTGGTCACCCTGTTAACAACTTAGGTAGCAGAGAGCCTACCAATGTTCACCAGGTCTTTCCACTCTTTGGCATTCCTTCCAGTCTGGAACTGCTTTATAACCCACACTGTGGCTACAGAAATCTCAGGCATCTGTTAAAACTGACCTCAGATTTCACCTTCTGAATATCATCTTTTCGTTCTTGGAACCACTTCACGTGTGTCTTTCTTAAAACACTGATCCTCTTCCGTAATATATTTTAATTAATTCTGAATTATCTTCTTCCTGCCATCAGTCAGTAAATCCCCAAGGGCTGGGACAATTTTTTTTTTTTTCAGTTTTGTCTTCCCTTTGATGACTAGCACTAGCACAATGTCACCAGGTAGTAGAGGCACCAACAGTAACACCTACCGAAGGCTGTACTCTCCACTCTGTAGAGCCCTCCTATGGCTTCTCTATCTTAAACAAATACTTGAATCACCTTGTATTTCGTAAATGCAATGTTTTCTACGTCTTTACAGTTCAGACAGAGAATTCAAATATCGGCCAACCTTGGTGAATGAATTCTTTTACCATTTGCTAATTACTTTGTCCTTTTTCTGCTGAAAGCCTACACTGAATTACTTCAACTTCGCCTCCAAAGGGGACTAACAAATTGCTGAATATAATCTGCACTTGAAACAATAAAGCTGTTAATGGCATTTGAGCAAGAACACCCATTATTTTCTTTGCAGCAATAAATCAGCATTTCATCTGTTATAAATTGCTTGGTCAGCGTCACATGGCTTCAGAATAAATCTCTTTCTCCTTTGTGCTTCTGCTATGATAAAAGAAGACGGCAGAAGGTAACCCCGTGTTCTGCATTCCCGGGCACATCATTTTCATGCTGCATGACTCTGTAATTTATTTCTAGTGATAAACCTCTTGTAGTCCTACTGACTGAAGCTCACATGTGTCCAAATATGCACAGGAAAACACAGGGACCTCTTCCACATTAACACTGAAATGAAGGGGCTGACCGTGGAGGGCAGAAATTTGATGCCTACTACAGATTTTAATAAGTGGGTGGCTGTAAAAATAAACAGAAATGCTCTAATCATTAGACTATTTTTTTTTTCAGCCATGCCTCCAGATATGGCTGTAAATATCACAGGTTCATTAGATAGGACAGAGTTACCCTCTTAAGATCAGATTATTCTAGCTTCACATTTCTGAGAAATATACCTAATAAGTTCTACTTTTAAAAAATCCCTTGCCTTGAAATCATCTCAACTCTATGATTTATCTTTTCTTGGGTACTTCTGAACATAGCACAATATCATAAAGTAGGTGCCTAATAAAATATTTAAGTGAATGAGTTAATAGATGAATGCTTTTCATTCAGTCTAAGTCACATTAGTTAACGGTATTATTCATTCATCAAAATTAAATAATACTATGTCATCTACATTTATTATGAGCTGTTCCCTCTTCTCTATTTTAAAGTGTACTGATATTTGGGAGTTATTCTTACTGTCAGTTATAGTGCTAACATTTCAAATATATGGAGGACTTTATGAATATTATTATGGATAATGGTGATTAGTTGCTTTTAATATCCTAGGGAGAGTGAGAGAAAACAGACTTAAGCTACAGCAAGAGAGATTTAAGTTAGACAAGAGTGTTCTGGCATCAGATCTAATTAAACAGTAGAGTCGATTAATGAGAGAAGTTATACAATCTTTAAAATAAGATGGACTCTCATCAATATATACATTATTAAGTATACCCCTATATAAAAGACAGACGAATTGGTTCCACTCTTCTTTGAGAGACAGGTATATGAAGTGTATATCTATAATAATATAATTTTCCAGAGTATGAGCATTTCACATGACTGGTATCAATTTATAACATGAATCATAAGGACATAAATTTAAGGACATGAATCATATACCAAAGAACTGACTTCTAGTTCTAGTGTCTCATATGTTATGTAGCTTTGGACCATTTTACCTCTAAGATAAAGATTCTTTTCTCATTAAATAGGAATAATCCTATTTCTAAGTATGTATTCTTCCAAATAAATTATATAAGATCTTGTTGGGTAACTTATATTCTGAATAAATAAGCAGTAGGAATATCTGATTCCTATTATTTTAAGTTATTTCAATACTACACCCTCATTTATTGTAAATTAGAATATATATATGTAGTATACATATACATATAATTATATTATAAAGTAAATTATACTATACTATAAATATATATACTAAATTATACTATATATATAAAGAAGAAAGTTTATCACACTGGTAACAATTAGAAAAGAAATACTAATAGATAAATTTTAGATTGTGGTAATTATGTGATAGCAATCTGACACAGGATTCATCTTTAAAATCAGGTGATTTAATGTATTTATGTCAATCTCTCTCCATGTTGATATTCTTACTGTGGAGCTTTATTATTAGACCATGAATCTATCACTTCAAAATTCCCAGGCACGAGGCATTGAGAAAATGAAACACGCTCCCTCTACGGTATGGGATTTAGAGAACAAAATGCTTTCTTAACCACTGGAGTACATTTTCCTCATCAAGGTTCGTATGACAAACTTTGAAAAATTCATGGAGTAGACTATGCAATGTATGTTTAAGTGTTGTAACTGCTTTTGTGTTAGGATTCACTTTATGAGAGAATTCATACTTACTACCTTTCTATTGCTTGGATATGTATCTATTTTGATTGTGGTCAATGCAGCCTGTACAGCCTAAAAAGAACATGTAATTCCATTCTCTTGTCTCTTTTGAAATAGAGACTTTGGGCTACAACATGTTTTTCTCAATAGTCCAACTCCCTACCCAGAGATACCAACGCAAACGTAGTATTTCAGGTGAATCATGAGTAAAATGCATTCATGGGGAGAATTAGAGAAGGATAAAGAGTGAAGAAGTGGAGCATGTCCAAAAGGCCAACTTTCAGGAGAAGGGCAGTCAACAGTGTCCTTGAGAGCATGAGAAGTGGGGGCAATCTTGAAGTCATTTGGGAACGAATCTTCCCCTTTCACAGATGAGGAAACTGAGGCTTAGAGAGAGTATGCAACCTTCTCAAGGTCACTCTGTCCTAGGAGATGACAGAAGAGCACTGCACAATTCTGAATATGAGTGGCAGATTCAGACCTCGCCATGAGCCAGGGTAGTCACCAGCCCCTCTGGAGGACCCGCTCTCTTAGTGCTCCAACCTTGTTTCCACACAACACCACCCCCTCTGAATCTGGTGAGTGACCGGGAACAACAGGCGAGGGATAGAAGGACATCTGCCAATGCTCAGAATGCATTCACTCTGATGGCCCGAGCTCCAGTTTACCTTGTGAAGAACACTGTCCTAGTTGGTACTGGACAGGAGGCAAAACAAGTGTTATCCTGACATGGTCCTGCCCTGGAGAGACTCAGACGATGGAGGAGCCACATGCCAGCCCCTCCCAAGGCTCAGCTGCTTCCAGGAGAAAACGAATGCAGCATGAAGCCAAGGGGAGGCCAGACAAGGGAGAGGGTACACATACACTAAACTCCGGAATGTGAAGGAGGCTCATCTACGCTTCAGGTCACACAGCAGGTCACGTGGGGAGAAGAAGCTCTGAGCAAGGAGATCATATATACAGTGCCATTCCGGGTGGGGCTGTCTGTGATCTGTAACTTGTATGGATATAATAAGCACCATGCCTACGACACAACAGCCCCAAACCACCACCACCAAAACACAAAACACATGTTTAAAGGGGAGAATTATCCACAACATAGGGTTTGTTTTTTTTTTTCCTACATGGCTGATCCAGGAGCGGGTTGAAAAATCCATCATTGTTACAGGCTGGAAAGCCAACCAGGGGAGCCTTCTTAGAACTTTTAAAGGGAAACATTGTGGATGAGGCTTTTGGTCTTGCAGGAAAGATGGCTAGTTATGTTTAACTACAAACACATGGCAGTAGGTGTCAGAGATACGCTCCACTAGAAGACTATATAAAATAAATACTGTTTTTGGCAAAGGACACTAAACTCAGAGAACCTGAGAATTCCAGACAAGGACCAGTGCAGCTTCCCATGCTTTCTCCAGCATTTAGCAACCAGATTTAGTCTTCAGCTGAAAGGCTTTCATTTCAGGCGATATGTAATTCATGCAGATGATTCATTTGCAATATTAAATCATTACAACATTCTGTAAAATCTACAACAGCAAAAGACCAAAAACACAGGAGGTCTGCTTTGACTACCTAATTTAAAACTGCAACCTCACCCTGTCCCCAAACTGACACTCCTCTTACACTGCTCTACTTTTTTCTTTTTTTTTTCATAGCAGTTATCATCTCCAAACATACTAGAATTTGTTTATTTGTTTACTGATTATTTTCTGTTTTCCCCCAGTAGAATATAAGCTCCAAGAGGGCAGGAATGTTTGTCTGTTTTATTCACATCTAGATCCATGAGTGGCACACAGCAGGTGTGCAAAAATGCTGGCTGACCAAATCAGAACAAGACGTAGATGAGCTGTCAATATTGTATAAAGCCTTTTTCTCAGATGAGAAGGAAGTTGCCTCATCACTAACTACGAGTATATATATATTTTTTCTTTTTTTGTGTGTGTAGAGAAATTTTTGTTGCTTTTGCTCTCACTTTTTAATGCACAATTCCATTAAAGTAACAATGATAGATCAATAGATATTATTGGAAGAGAGTTATGATGGCTAAGCAAAGTGCAGTGGTAGGAAGTAGGAGGTGGCAAAAATACCCAGAAAAAAGGAGATGAATAGCTAGCATTATATAAAGTCAGATGGAATTATAAACCAGAATTTCCTGACCGTATCCTCCTTTCACTTCATTATCTTATAAAATATAAGATATTATATAATATTCCTGCATTGGGAACCTTATGTACCACTTAACTCAATTCATAAGAGCCAATTCAGTTGCCCTTTTTGTATTTTCAGTATAAATCACCAAGTTAAAAAAAATCAAATTCAGACGTCAGCAGGGGCATTCTGCTATCAGAAGAAGCAGGTGACTAAGGCTAATGGTTCCAGGGTGACTAACCCCCCTTGTACGTGAAGCCACGATGATGACCTGCTTCTGTACATCTCTGGGGGTAGGAAGGGAAACTGAGGTAGGTACTGGGCAGTGTGAAAAGATATTTCACGAGGGTTTGTCTTTATAGCCTTATAATATGAATACTTTTGTATGGCACCTCCCCAGGCATAAGAAACGCTCTCACCGTACACCTTGCTCTGCTCTCATAACAGCCTTTTGAAGTGGTTAGGCTTATTTTCTGAATCTTGGAGAGTGTGTTACTTGCCCGGGGTTGTGGGCCAAAGTGGATCATTCCTATCTTGGTTTAAGAAAGCAAGTACAATATATAATATAGATAAACAACAAGGATCTATTGTATGGCACAGGGAACTATATTCCATATCTTGTAATAACCTATAATGGAAAAGAACCTGAAAAAGAATAGCCATATATATATGTGTGTGTGTGTGTGTATATAACTGAATTGTTTTGCTGTACACCTGAAACTAACACAACACTGTAAATCAACTATACTTCAATTTAAAAAAAGAAAGCAAGTACAAATTCAGTACTTTTTTCACATGGCATGGCCAAAAGTAATACTCTGAAAGATCGGTTACCTAGCTGTCCACCTCTCGTGGTTTATTACCAGGAACGCATTTTACGAAAGTGGATGATTGTCTCGTCTCCGTTGCCACAGTGCTAGGAGATCAAGGAGGCACCACAGGTGGTATTTATTTAAGACCCTGCATTTCTTAGGTTATGGCGGAGGTCTGTGAACAAGAAAGGCAGCGGACTTACAGGGATCATTTAAAGCTCTGCCTTACCACCACCAACAAAAATGCTAAGAAACAGACAGAATTCCTCTCCTGTGTAGAAACGTTCCATAACAATGGAGACGCGTGCGCGTGTGTGGGGTGGGGGTGGGGGTGGGGGTGGGGGGTGGGCGGGAGGCGGGGAGGGCAGGGGCTGGCAGCTAAAATGCAACTTGCCCAAACCCAGAAAAGACACAGCATGTACAGAATGGGCAGATCTTGAGAGCCTCATCCCCACACAAAGAGAAACTGGGCAGTATCCAGAGAGAAGAGCTGGTACAGTAGCTGGGGAGAATTAACTACCAAAGGGGATGAATCAGCTCAGCGTCTGAAAACATCTACGGGTTCCGTCAAACCTGCCCGCACTCTTCAAGAGTTTCAAGGCTCACAAACAGGAAATCGCTGGGTATGACTTAACCTGACTCTCTACCTCCTTAGAGAAGAGCTTGCCCTGAAGAGTGATGAACAAAGTTTGGAGCCAAAGGGTGAAAGGTGAAGAAGAACATGAGTTCAAGTTCAGGGTATGGGGCATTTAGTGGAAGGAAACAGTCTTCTAAACATAGAGGAGTTAGTTGGGGTTCAGCACTGGGCTCAGTACTGGTTGACATCTTCACTATAGCAGCCTAACACTTCATAGAAACGAAGAGAGAGAAAACTGCATTACAAAGGGGCTTGTGAAGACGTGAGATTAAGCTGTTCATTATTCATGGGTTCATTCACTCATGACATTCTGTATCAGGATATTCTCAGATACAGAAAACTCTGAATTTACCTAAACAAATACAAGGATCTTGCACAACAGAGTTGCCTGGATAGGGTGAAGCTGTCCCAGGACTGGTTTATTTAGCAGCTCTCCAACATCATCAAGGTTCTAGGTTCTTTCCATCTTTGTCTATTTTGATTTGCTTAGATTAACTCCAAATTTACTCCCCTACCCCGGATCTGGGACTGGGGCTGGGGTGGGGGCCAGGTGCCCTAAAGCAGCTGGAAGAGAGTAAACACTTCACCCAACTCAGGGCTATACTAGCAAGAAAGGGGCCACTGGCCATTGGGTGGGTTCCCAGAGATATGTGTAGATGGTCACTCAGCAGTAGTCACTGAGTGCCTTCTATGTGTCCACTCCTGTGCTGTCATGGAGACAAGGAATGGCCTCCCTGGAGGAGCTTAGAGATAATGGCGGAGACAGACATTAATGAAAATAACCATGTAAATAAAGATAAAGCTGCAACTGTAATAAGTGCTCTGTTGGAAAGGTCCATGGTACTTAGGTACCATAACAGGGGACCTAGGTTAGAAAAGGAGGAGGTGAAGCCTCCCTGAAGAAGGGACGCTGAGCTTTGGGGATAAAGGATGGAGGAACCTTTCAGACAGAGGGAACATATGGAGTGACAAAGTGGAAGGATGGAATATGACACATTCAGAACTGTCCCCAGATGGAGAACAGACCAGGAGGGTGAGCCTGGAACAAGATGAAGCTGAGGAGGTAACACAGGAGCCAGACCATCTGAGTTGTATGCAATAGAAGAAAATATGAACACATACATTTTTTAAAACTGTTAAAATCTTAGACCTTTTGTTCACATCAAGTTTGATACAAAACAGGGTTCTAAAATGCCTTGGTGCACAGATGCTCTGAGAATATTAAATGACCATTCCCTGTCCTTTCCTTTCCAAGAGAATATTTTCTGGTCACTTTGCTTAGAGTGGCCCCTAGGAAAAGAGCCGGGTGTAGCGGGTAAGGGGGCACGGCCTGGGCTGACCTGGAGCCTGGGTTGAAAGGTGAAGCCACATGGCAGTAACTCATTGAGAACGGAAGGAAATAATTAAAGAGGCCAAGATAGGAAAAGGACGGTGGCCTTGAGACAGGGCTGCATAGGATCA
The DNA here is from genome assembly GCF_002837175.3 of Physeter macrocephalus. Taxonomy (NCBI): domain Eukaryota; kingdom Metazoa; phylum Chordata; class Mammalia; order Artiodactyla; family Physeteridae; genus Physeter; species Physeter macrocephalus. Next base: position 68,766,266 of record NC_041223.1, read on the forward strand.
GGGGCCTGAAGAGGGGTTCATGGTGTGTAGTAGCAAGAGATGGGTGGTTCGTCTGGGGATGTGGGAAGACCCAGAAGCACAGTGAATGGAGGGAACCCGCTGAGGGGCAGTCTTACCTCCATGCCCCACCTTCAGCTAAGAGTCTAGCGTTTACTCTCTTTCCATATCCTAGGGAGGTAACAACAGCGAGACCTCGGCATTCAGTTTACCTCTATGCTTTTGGGGGGTGCGCTTGCTTACTTACCAAGACATGATGAGAAAATTATTCAAGCCAAAGTGCCAGAGAGTCCTCTTTCAGCAAATGAAAATACGCAAATACGCTTTAGGAATAAACAGCACTACCACTACCTCGTGGGGCTGAAAAATGTTATCTCTTACGTTGGTTTCTTATCACTATAAACTAACTCACAATCTCTCAATAGCTGAGTACAAATGGTCTAATTAACCATCTTCTGCCCTTCAAATACTTCAGAATTTCCATGGTGCCTAACCATGCATTTCTTCTACCACATGGATGAGCATGGAGCTAAAAGGGCTCTCAGCCTCCCAAGCAGACATTTAAAGTGTGACAAAGTCATCTCAGAGAAGCTTGGTCCTTTTGAAATGAGATAAATAACTACCCAGTGAAAAGGCAGTCTTTTCCCCATTGGGAAATCAACTACTGGTCTAGCAGAATGAAAGGCAAGGACAATGGCAAATCGTCTGCAAAAACAGTAAACAAAACAAGCCACAGAACAATTAGCACATGCAGAAAAGCAAAACAGCACCAGCCACAGAGCTGATTTGATTTTAACAAACTGAATCTGTGTTTCAGAAAGAAAGGCAAAAGAGTGAAAATACACAACAGTATAAAAAAAGAAACAAAACACCCTGAAAGCAAAGTAAGACAACTAAAAGCAAACTAAAGCTCATATACACAGAACTCACAGACTTCACAAATTACGCTGTCTGAATTATCCTACAAAATTAGGAAATGGTCGTTATATAGGTTTTTATCACTCAGGAAAACAGCCCACGTCTCTTCCAAAATCCCAGCTGCTAACAAACACAAAGCATTGAACCATGGAGACGGTCCTCCTCTCAAAAGAGGGACATAACCTATTTTCTCTAGATCAGATGTAGCCGGTGACTGAAAACCCATAGATACTGTAGCAACACGGAGAAAAGGAAATGGATGATGAAAGCAAATTTAATTCAATGTACATTATAATGTACAAAACTGGGAAGGGGAGAGAGGCAGGGACAGACCCAATAAACACACACAGTGCCTACTTGGCTCCTTTTTAGTTTCATCAAATTTCATATCTCTTTGTGACTGTTACCCCTAAGAAGCATGAAAAATTGACAATAAAAGGTTATCCGAATGGAACGTTGGCCTTTGGTTAAGTGTCAAGCACAAAAAGAATCATAATTTTTTTCAACAAGCTTTCAAAGTGTGCGTGCTCTTGACATCTGCTGATGAGCTATAGTTTCCTCTTCTTCAAAACTCAAAGCGTCTCTAAATTAAACATAAGCTTGTTTTTGGTATCTGCAAAATATATGTGGATAAAATTCAAAGTTTTAGAGAGGGAGTTGCCATAGAAACACACAACTCCCTAAAAGAGCAATCCGTTGTCTCTTAAGGGGACCTGTCATCATAGAGATTTGTTCATTGTCTGTGCGCGCGTGAGGCTGCAGACAATGCATAAAGGACAGTCAGCATAGACACACTGGACAAATACACAAATGAAATAAGTTAAGTACTTTAAGTAAGGGGCCATGAGCCCTTTGTGTGTGTGTGTGTGTGTGTGTGTAGTGGGGGTGGAATCATGTGAGCTGAACCCTTTGGTACAGCTGAAATGCAGCCATCATAAAAAGATTTATTCAAAACACAATTCTGCAACAATCTGCGCATTGCACACAGTTCTGGACTGTCTTCTGTGAATTCTTTTAAAATGTGGATGTAAGTACTACAAGCAGCACTTACAAAAATAGCTTTATTTTTACTAGCAGAGTAGACTCAAGCTAAAAATAAACCAAATGGGAATTTGGTACTGCAGACTTTTCAAAAGCATAGTGTCAGTATACCTAAGACAAATACCACCTCTTCACTAGAAACTTCTGTGCAACATTCCAAAAAAGCCACCTTTTAGCCAGAGTACAGTTCTTCAGACTTGGTGTTTCTGGAGACAAAGGAACCCCATGGAGCAAACATCTAAGAAGGAGTCCTGAATCAAACCACTTACTGGTCCTTAGAGAAGGATTACTCCTCTCAGGCTTTCACCAGAAGCGGCCAAATTATCACACAGCCCTTTGACGATGGGATGATCTTAACTGGGAGGAATTAAAAGAGATATTTTTGAGGGCCTATGACCCAAAAAACCCTGTAATGAACGTTTGGGATTCAAAAAAGTTAAAGCCATCTGAGTCATGATTTGTCTGAAAATGTGATTTTTCCGCGGCTGTATTCATCTATGATTGGTACTAATGATTTGCAAATCGTATGATCGACCATAATCATGATATTTCTAATGAAACACAAGCATTCCATAAACATTAAATATTTAATCTGTTAGGTAAATACAGCTACTGTTAACCAAATCTGACAAATGGGAGAACTGATACCACCACTCATATCTGCCCCAAATCACAGATGACTAACTTTTGAATTCATTTAAATAAATATAAACAATAAAGTACACATGTGCTTATTTACATATGTGAATAAACAAAGTATCAGGATTAGGCATAGTTACACAACTGATTAAAAAGTCATTCAAGGGCTGACTCAAAAACCGATCAAGTTACATGTAGGTAACATGGCCCTAGTATCATCAGTTGGCATCATTCTTAAAAAAGAAAAGAAAAACCAGAATGTTTAAAATCTCACCTTTCTATTGCTAAGTGTAACAGATGAATATCCAATAGTGGTTAGTGGACCACAAGACAGTGGTACAAACTAGCATCTGGGTGTCAGTTATAGGTCTGAAAACGTGCATTGGAAAAAGTGGAGCATCTGGCCAGACGAATGTACTCTACTCGGATTTCACAGTAGTAGTACTTTGACTTCTACTCACCCTTTAAGATTCAGACCAACCAAGAGCTCCTTGGGGAAGCTTCTCTGAGGCCAGGGACTCTACTCCAAAAGATCTCCTGAATCTCTGTAGCACTTCTTCATTGATATTCAGCCACTGGCTTTCTCAAAAGCTTCCGATTCAATCACACACTTCTCAAGGGCAGTGACCATGTCTATCTTGCTCATCTCTGGAGCCCAGAATTGGTGGAGCTCAATAAATGTTTGCTGAATGAATGAATGAGTGTTAAAGACTGGATTTATTTAAGTTACTAATGCTCTTATCTATCAGATAATTTATTAATCTGGTAAAGATCTGATAAAAATGGTGTGGGGTTAAAAGAAATAATGTTCCTGGTTATCTCAAAAAATTCAGAGACCAGAGATCTGTCCCTTAACATGGATTTTCATTTCCTATGGACAAGAAAGCAAAGAATGATCATGATATTCTGTACTAAAAACCTGGAGGGTTAAGGAACTATCCACATATTACTGATGTTGCCCATTCTTTTATCTTGAAGGAACCCTGCTCTGGGAATGACAGATGAGGTTTACATAATTACAGTACACTCTTTGACATGTGGCTCTTAGGTCTGTACACACGTCCAGTGCTCTGGAAGCAGATCAGCAATTAGTTGCTTATTTTTCCTAACCATACCAGTCACAAATGCAGAAACTCACCTCTCTCTGAATACAATCAACTTCCCTAAAGCTGACACATACATACACACCAGACTTTGGGAGAATTCTCCAGTGGGGCTTTAAAAGGAAATATCTTGTGGCAGTGGAGTCACATGGAGGCTTCCAACAGTTCAGATATTTGCCATCTACACAAAGAGGGAAAGGTTCTCCATGTTGTAATTGTTTGATAAACATGCCACAGTGGGTTTTTTACTTCTGCTGATATGAGTGAAAATAGCTTCTTGTTGGTATGCAGTGAAGGCATCAGGTAAAGGCAATGAAGTGATAAGTATTTATAATACAGATTTAATTTTTCTCTATCAACATTTCTGCTTTAAGTAGGATCATCCTACTTAATATCTTGTCCCACTAATTTTTACTTCAAGTTGAAAAGAGTAAAGTGTGAATGCCTAAAAGAATCCACTCACTTTTTTAGAATCAGCAATCGAAGCACTAATCTTTCAAACAGCTTTAATCGAGAATGTTATTTTAATAGGAGTTTATAAAATTATCAAATTGAATTGTTTAAAACTTTTATAAATCAAGATCAAAGGTGGATAATGTCTTTATTTTTTAAAAAGTAATACACATGACCATCATGTGAAATTACAAAAATCTTAGCCATTCATGATGCTTGGGGAATGAGTCTTTCCATACAACACAGTTTCCCAGAAAGCTGAAGGACTCCAGGGTTTACTTAAAAGAGAAATACTTCCAAAACGTACCACATATTTTTGTACCTCATGATCAGAGCCTACATACATAATACACGTTTTTCCTTGGTAACTTACAATTGAAAATACTAGCTCATTTGTCTAAACTGAATGTAGTTCAAAATGTGACAACACATGTGGCTGTATATGAAAATGTATGTGCTATGATCCAAGGAACAGGAAGCATCCCATTTGACCCTCAAAATACTCTGAAATCTGTCCTCTTAAAAAAAAAAATTCCTGAGGTCAACTTCTCTTTTGGCCATTTGCCTCCCTCCCCCGCCCAGAGGTAGGGTGAAAGCTATGCAGTGCGGTATGACTTTCTGGCGAGTACAGTGTCGTTTTGAAAAACTAGTTAGTGAACCTAAAGCTAAAGAAGTTTCTGGACAAATGGTTTTTCTGTTCTCTAAGTGCGTATCTGCTTAGATGTTGCGATCAGCTACCTCTGACTTTAGCTGGAACTTCAGCCTGTAGAGGCTCCCAAAAGCTCTGGACCAGAACGCACTTACCCAGCTTTTTCACTGGCACTAAGTTTATTTAACAGCTGGGGAAGAGCAACACCTTTGGACGATTCACAAATCTGAGTTCTGATGGTTAGGAGTTCTCCAATGCTTCACTTCTTTAAACTGAGGTATTCTTATAAACTGTTGGTAGAAAGAAACTGGCACAATCTCGTTGAAAGGGCAATTTGGCTCTCTCTCTCTCTTTCTCTCTCTCTCTCTGGATATCAAAAGCATAAGAAAGTACATATTCTTTGACCCAGCAAATTCCTTTCTAGGAATCTAGCCTAAGGAAATCATTGGATATGTAAACAAAGAAGATGTGCAAAGGGGTTGACCACACCACTGATTATAAAACGAAAGTTCTGCTTAACTTCTAACCTTAGGGGATTGGTTAATAAAATAATGTAGTCAAACAATGGAAAACTATTATGCCATTAAATATTGAAAATAATGGTATAGCCCCATATTAAACTGAAATGCAAAGATTTCCACTAGATATTGTTAAGTGAAAAAAAAAAAAGGTTTCTAAAATATGTATGGTATACATAGGAAAAAGTCTGGAATGACATATATTAGAGGTTCCCAAATGATTCTGGAAGCTCTTAAGAGTCTCAGTAATTTTTTAACAATGCCTCCAGACCCAAACAGATATCTAACAGTGCTACTTGTTCAGTAGCTAGATCCAAACAACTTAGTGTTTATACCCTAATGACTTAGTAGCTATTTGGAAAAAACACACATAAATTAAAAGAACTACTTTTTCTTTCTTAAATAACTTCCTAATAACTTATTAATAGAATGTATGCACCTGTTGGTCAAGCAAAACTTAAAATCTTGGAATCAGATTGGATACGACTATCCTCATTTCCTATTCCATGCTGGTTTTCACTTTTTGTCACTAAAAACTCAGCAATCTCTGAAAACCTACTTTTGCAAAGGTATGATGTCATCAGAAGGAATGTAGTATAATCTAATTTTGAAACTGTGAACTACCTTCAACACAGTGTTGGACAGACGTGTTTCCCTTGATGATGGAAAATATCCTGTGGCACCCTTGTGAATTTGCTGTGCTGTCCCAGTGCACCTTGGCACAGAGCTTGGGAACTGCAGATCCTTAACAGTATTAACAGCTGCTTTCTGGGACTTCCCTGGTGGTCCAGTGGTTAAGACTTCACCTTCCAATGCAGGGGGCGTGGGTTTGATCCCTGATCGGGGAGCTAAGACCCCACATGCCTCACGGCCAAAAAACCAAAACGTAAAACAGAAGCAATATTGCAACAAATTCAAAAAAGACTTTAAAAATGGTCCACATCAAAAAAAAAAAAAAGTTGCTTTCTCTCTGGTATGGGTGATTAAAAAAAAAAAAAAGATTTTCTGACTCTTTTCCCAATAAACATCTGTTACTTTTTACAATGAGAAAAACCATTAAACTGATTTACATGTTTTCAAAAGCTTTTTTTCCTTTAGCTTTAACAACAAACATTGATTTCTCACTGATCTCAAGGCTGATAAGTCCAAGTTCAAAGCCTCAGCCAATTAGATGTCTGGTGAGGACTTCTTCCTGGTTCACAGATGGCTCCTTTCCCGCTGTGAAAAGTTTTTTTGTTCTTAAAAGAAGATAGATATTCTGCTGTCCTCAATTTTATACTCAGCATAAACACTAAAAATTTAAAGTCTTACTAAATGTCCATCAACAGATGAATGAATAAAGAAGATGTGGTAGTACATATACACAATGGAATATTACTCAGCCATAAAAAAGAATGAAATAATGCCATTTGCAGCAACATGGATGGACCCAGAGATTATCATACGAAGTAAGTCAGAAAAAGACAAATACCATGTGATATCACTTATATGTGGAATATAAAATATGACACAAACGAACTCATCTATGAAACAGAAGCAGACTCACAGACATAGAAAACAAACTTTTGTTTACCAAAGGGGAAAAGGGTCGGGGGAGGGATAAATTAGGAGTTCGGGATTAGAAGATACACATTACTATACATAAAATAAACAACCAGGTCCTACTGTATCGCACAAAGAACTATATTCAATATCCTGGGATAAACCATAATGGAAAAGAATATGAAAAAGAATATATATATAACTGAATCACTTTGTTGTACACCAGAAACTAACACAACATTGTAAATCAACTATACTTCAATAAATAAAAAACTGAAAGTCTCAGATGATGCCCTAATGATAGAAAGCTCAGTCCTGAATAACGTTCTGCGATAACTCTTACTATTCTGAACCCTTCCTTGATACTTGCACAGATAGGACGGATGAAGTCACTGGTGTCAGGACACTAACCCAGACATTCATCCTACTTCCTGCGGTTAGCCACTACAATTGTTTGACAATAGACTCTGTCTCGCAGCTGATGTGCTTGTAGCAGAGCATGGTCATGCCCTCGTGGGAACTGAGCTGCAAATGGTCCTCTGCTCTTGGTCTCTTTTCAAACAGTACCTGCTGCTTCTCGCCCTGGTGTCCACCGCTGCTGTCTTCAAAGGTCTCCACTGCTCTCTTTGTTCCCTTCTGGTTACTTCTGCCCTGTTTGTCAGTTTTCACACTAAAGAAATGAATGGCCTTTTATAACTTCACCAACTGGGGCTTTCAGAACCAACCAGAGTGAGTTAAGTACAACAGATATTTAGCCTCCTTTGGTATTTAGTTGTTGGTGAGTATTTTGTTTGTTTTCTCCCTTGTAGGGGTTAATGGGTAGAAATGATCATTTTCCAGTTTAAAGCTATTTTTAAAACCTGAGGATTTAAAAAGTTTTGGTGTTGAAGTTTTCTTGTGGTTAATATTTTCTAATCATTTCCTTTCTTACTCAAGAAGTGCCCAAGGAATTATAAAAAAACAACTTATTTTTCCAATATGGGAACATCTACAAACGTATACATCATTTTCAACTTAACATTTACAAATGTAAGTTAGAATTAACAATGCTGCAGTAGTGGAATGTTTCAAGCAACTTCTTGCATAAACTTTAATTGAAATGGCCCCTCTTTAACGATCTTTAATATATTCTTTTAAAAATGAAGAAGAAGAATAACATTTCTGAGTCCTCCTTTACCTGCCTAATTGTTCCCTACAGCACTTAACACATTGTAACATACTACGGTTGATCTTTGAACAACACGGGTTTGAACTGCGTGGGTCCACTTATACGCAGATTTTTCCCCATAAATATGTACATATTTTCACTTTACAGATCTTTGAATTAACTAAGTGTGGGGAAAAGTTTGTGTTCAATTAGAGATCACAGTATGTGGAATCACAAGAACTAGGGTTTGAGTTCTGATTCTATCCAAACTGCTTCAGTTTCCTGCCTTTGAGTCAGCCACTTATCAATTCCTTTGTTTTCGAGGCAGAGATGGCAGTACACAGATTTTCAGCTGTGGTGGGGGGAGCCCCTAACACCTGAGCTGTTCAGGGGTCAACTGTATATACTTTACCTATTTATCTTGTTAATTGTCTGTCTCCTCCAATTGGAATGTAAGCTCAATGGGGGCATGCTTTTTGTCTATTTTAATCATTGATGTATCGCCAGCACAGAAAACAGCCCAGCAAAATGTAGGAGCTCGACAAGTATTTGCTGAAAGGTAAATGAATGAGTGACAGATTCTTAAAATCTTTTATAATTCCACTTCAGAGGGAAATTTTTTAAAAATGAACATTAATGTTTATACAAACCAACTATTACTTTTTTGAAAATAAAAATCAAAGTCAACTTTTGATTTCAGTAAAATCCACAGACTTTAGGATCTAACTAATTTAGTATTGCTCCCCTTCTGGGAAACATTTCAACTTTCAAGTTAAGAGGACTTCTGATTGTCAAAGTATGGCAAATCCATGTAGAACACCTAAAAATGCTGGGGTGAGCATTAAAAACACTTTTAAAAATTCATGGCTAAACTGCAAGAAAGTAACAGCAATTGTTAAAGGTTGGAAATGACAAGGAGACAGAAACCAGGGAGGTAAGTAATCCCTGAGTTGGCATGTACCCTGGAGACATAAGCTAATCCCAAGGTGTTTGTGGGACAGGAGACAAGCCTAATGCATGCACAGGGTGTGAGGGTTGAAGCCCATACCCTTGAAAGGTCAAATCCTTGGTGGGTAAATTAAAAAAAAATCTCCCCAGGAACAGAAGAAAGAAATGATAAGCAATAGTGATGGGAGAGGAGGGAAAAAAAGAAAAAGTTTCTTCAGAAAATTCCAAGCCCACTCTTGCACTGTTTGGGATCAGAAATTACATATCTTCTCCCAAATACAAACATTTAGGGTAAAAAAAGTCCTAGGGTGGCAATGCCCCCAAACATACACCAGAAACAAATTCAAGGCCTCTCTAGAATAATGAACTTTAAATCTGAGTTTCAAAGGGTTTTCATACATATTGTTCCAAGTAATTGAATTCACAATCAAAAATCTCAAAGCACAAAAAGAAGTAAGCTTCCAAGGACAAGAGAGAGAAAAAACAAACTGCAGAATCAAACCCTCAGAGGATGGAGATTCTGTATGTATCAGATACAGAATATAAAACAGATATGTTTAATGTGTTTAAAGAAAGAAAGCAGGATCTTAAAATCTGGAAAAAGAATAAGATATGAAAAATGACTAGGCAGATTTGATAAAGAACCAAAAATAACTTCTAAAAATGAAAATAATTATAATTAGAGATTCAATGGGTGAGTCCAATACCAAAGTAGACACAGCTGAAAAGGGAATTAGTGATTTGGTACCTAGATATAAAGAAATTACACATAATCTTGTACAGAGATGTGAAAAAAAGATTAAAATATGACAGTAAGATGAAAAGTTATGGAGGGTGGAATATGAAGGAAAATACAGAGAATGAAGGGAAAGGCAGCATTAGAAGTGATTATACTTGAGATCTTCCAGAACTATCAATCATCAAATTCAGAAAGCCAAATGAATGCCAAGGATGCTAAATAGAAGTCTTCACCCAGATAAAACCTGGCAAAACTGCAGAACACCATCATCAAAAAAGACCTTCAGGACCGCCTGAGGAAAAAAGCAGATTATCTACAAGTAAGTGATAACTAGATTGATAGTTGATTTCTCAAGAGAAGAAGAGAAATCTGGGGAAGATGTGTTTAAAACATTAAGAGAAAATAATATTAAACATGGAACTGTATACTCAGCAAAACTACCTTTCACAAGCAAGAGCAAATAAAGGCATTTGCAGTCAAAAAAATAAGAAAGCTTATTTTCAAAAACATTTATTAAAGGAACTTCTAAAGGACATACTTCAGAAAAAAGTAAAGTGATCTGAGATGAAAGGGAACGGTGAACCAAGGAAACAGTAAACATATGTCTAAATTTAAATAAACAAAGACTATATAAAACAAAGCTGACTATATACAAACTGTACTAATGTCTAATATAAAAAAACTAAGATAAAACTGAAAGCTGGGCAACAATGGCATACTAGGTTGAAAAAGTATGATCAGAATTAAAGAATTCTAAGATTCCTAAACTGTCTGGGAGAAGAGGGAAGACACTATGTAGAGTGAGACTTCATTAAGTTAAACAGAATGCTAACATCTCTAGGGTAAGCATTGAAAGAGAATAGTGTGTACAACTGCCAAACTAGTAGAAGAAAAAACATGGAACTATAAAAACAAAAACAAAGCAAAACTCATTCAACCCAGACATAGGCAATAATGAAAAAAATAAAGCACAGAAAAAGCAGGACAAATAGAAAGCAAAAATGAGACAATCGAAATGAATACAAATGCATTATTATTTTTTGTTTGACTAAAAATGCAAATGTAATCAATGCAATCTAGCAAACAATAGAAATTCACTACATATTCTGGTTAAAAGACGGATTGTCTGATTGAATTAAAAAACAGAAAACACAGGCTTCCCTGGTGGCGCAGTGCTTGAGAGTCTGCCTGCCAATGCAGGGGACATGGGTTTGAGCCCTGGTCTGGGACGATCCCACATGCCGCAGAGCAGCTGGGCCTGTGAGCCACAATTACTGAGCCTGTGCGTGTGGAGCCTGTGCTCCGCAACAAGAGAGGCCGCGATAGTGAGAGACCCGCGCACGGCGATGAAGAGTGACCCCCACTTGCCACAACTAGAGAAAGCCCTCGCGCAGAGACGAAGACCCAACACAGCCATAAATAAATAAATAAATACATTTTAAAAAAAACAAAAAACCCCCCCCAGAAAACAGAGATGACCTTCAAGATGGCAGAGGAGTAAGACATGGAGATCGCCTTCCTCCCCACAAATACATCAGAAATACATCCACATGTGGAACAACTCCTACAGAACACCTACTGAACGCTGGCAGAAGACCTCAGACTTCCCAAAAGGCAAGAAAAATCCCCATGTACCTGGGTAGGGCCAAAGAAAAAGGAAAAAACAGAGACAAAAGAATAGGGATGGGACCTGCACCAGTGGGAGGGAGCTGTGAAGGAGGAAAAGTTTCCACACCCTAGGAAGCCCCTTCGCGGGAGGAGACGGGGGGTGGGCAGGGGGGAAAGCTTTGGAGCCACAGAGAGCGCAGCAACAGGGGTGCGGAGGGCAAAGCGGAGAGATTCCCGCACAGAGGATCGGTGCCGACCAGCACTCACCAGGCCCGAGAGGCTTGTCTGCTCGCCCGCCAGGGCGGTCGGGGGCTGGGAGCTGAGGCTCATCCCCATGTACCTGGGTAGGGCCAAAGAAAAAGGAAAAAACAGAGACAAAAGAATAGGGATGGGACCTGCACCAGTGGGAGGGAGCTGTGAAGGAGGAAAAGTTTCCACACCCTAGGAAGCCCCTTCGCGGGAGGAGACGGGGGGTGGGCAGGGGGGAAAGCTTTGGAGCCACAGAGGGCGCAGCAACAGGGGTGCGGAGGGCAAAGCGGAGAGATTCCCGCACAGAGGATCGGTGCCGACCAGCACTCACCAGGCCCGAGAGGCTTGTCTGCTCGCCCGCCAGGGCGGTCGGGGGCTGGGAGCTGAGGCTCGGGCTTTGGTTGGAAGCCGGGAGAGGACTGGGGTTGGCGGCGTGAACACAGCCTGAAGGGGGCTAGTGTGCCATAGCTAGCCGGGAGGGAGTCCAGGAAAAGGTCTGGACCTGCCGAAGAGGCAAGACACCATTGTTTCGGGGTGCGATAGGAGAGGGGATTCAGAGTACCGCCTAAACGAGCTCCAGAGATGGGCGCGAGCTGCGGCTATCAGCGCGGACCCCAGAGACGGGCATGAGATGCTAAGGCTGCTGCTGCAGCCACCAAGAGAGCCCCCGAATCAGCTACTCCTTTAACCCCGTCCTGTCTGAGTGAAGAACAGACGCCCTCAGGCGACCTA
>NC_041223.1:68778730-68779246 GCF_002837175.3 Physeter macrocephalus
ACAAAGAAGAGAAAGGGAAATCTCTCCCAGCAGCCTCAGAAGCAGCAGATTAAAGATCCACAATCCACTTGATATACCCTGCATCTGTGGAATACCTGAATAGACAACAAATCATCCAAAATTGAGGCGGTGGACTCTGGGAGCAACTGTAGACTTGAGGTTTGATTTCTGAAACTAATTTGTTTCTATTTTTTTTCTTTCTTTTTTTTTTTTTTTTCTCGGTACGCGGGCCGCTCACTGTTGTGGCCTCTCCCGTTGCAGAGCACAGGCTTCGGACGCGCAGGCTCAGCGGCCATGGCTCACGGGACCAGCCGCTCCACGGCATGTGGGATCTTCCTGGACCGGAGCACAAACCCGTGTCCTCTGCATCGGCAGGCGGAGTCTCAACCACCGTGCCACCAGGGAAGCCCTGTTTCTAGTTTTATGTTTATCTTAGTTTAGTATTTAGAGCTTACTATCATTGGTAGATTTGTTTGTTGGTAGATTTGTTTATTGATTTGGTTGCTCACATACATA
>NC_041223.1:68779352-68780134 GCF_002837175.3 Physeter macrocephalus
TTTATATATATATATTTTTTTTCCTTTTTCTCTTTTTGTGAGTGTGTATGTGTATGCTTTTTTGTGTAATTTTGTCTGTATAGGTTTGCTTTTACCACTTGTCCTAGGGTTCTGTCCTTTTTTTTTTAAGTACAGTTTTTAGTGCTTGTTATCATTGGTGGGTTTGTTTATTGGTTTGGTTGCTCTCTTCTTTTTTTAATTACTTTTTTATATTTTTATTTTAATAATTTAATTTTTTAATTTTAATAACTATTTATTTTATTATTTTTCTTTCTTTCTTTCTTTTTTTCTTTTCTCCCTTTTCTCTGGAGCCGTGAGGCTGATGGGCTTTTGCTGCTCCAGCTGGATGTCAGGCCTGAGCCTCTGAGGTGGGAGAGCCGAGTTCAGGACATTGGTCCACCAGAGACCTCCTGGGCCCTCATAGTATCAAATGGCTAGAGCTCTCCCAGAGATCTCCATCTCAATGATAAGACCCAGCTCCACTTAACAACCAGCAAGCTCCAGTGCTGGATACCCCATGCCAAACAACTAGCAAGACAGGAACACAACCCCACCCATTAGCAGAGAGGCTGCCTAAAATCATATAAGTTCACAGACAGCCCAAAACACACCTCCGGACATGGTCCTGCCCACCAGAAAGACAAGATCCAGCCTCATCCACCAGAACACAGGCACTAGTCTCCTCCACCAGGGAGCCTACACAACCCACTGAACCAACCTTACCCACTGGGGGGCAGACACCAAAAACAATGGGAACTACGAACCTGAAGCCTGCAAAAAGG
>NC_041223.1:68780475-68781151 GCF_002837175.3 Physeter macrocephalus
TAAGAAAATGGTAATAGGAACATACATATCGATAACTACCTTAAATGTAAATGGATTAAATGCTCCAACCAAAAGACATAGACTGGCTGAATGGATACAAAAACAAGACCTGTATATATGCTGCCTACAAGAGACCCACTTCAGACCTAGGGACACATACAGACTGAAAGTCCGGGTTTGGAAAAAGGTATTCCGTACAAATGGAAATCAAAAGAACGCTGGAGTAGCAATTCTCTTATCAGACAAAATAGACTTTAAAATAAAGATTATTACAAGAGACAAGGAAGGACACTATATAACGATCAAGGGATAGATCCAAGAAGATATAATAATTGCAAACATTTATGCACCCAACATAGGAGCACCTCAATACATAAGGCAAATGCTAACAGCCATAAAAGGGGAAATTGACAGTAACACAATAATAGTAGGGGACTTTAACACCCCACTTTCACCAATGGACAGATCATCCAAAATGAAAATAAATAAGGAAACAAAAGCTTTAGGTGATACATTAAACAAGATGGACTTAATTGATATTTACAGGACATTCTATCCAAAAACAACAGAATACACTTTCTTCTCAAGTGCTCATGGAACATTCTCCAGGATAGATCATATCTTGGGTCACAAATCAAGCCTTGGTAAATTTAAGAAAATTGAAATCATATCAAGT
>NC_041223.1:68781804-68890461 GCF_002837175.3 Physeter macrocephalus
AAAAGGGAAAAGACTCAAATCAACAGAATTAGAAATGAAAAAGGAGAAGTAACTACTGACACTGCAGAATCCAAAGGATCATGAGAGATGACTACAAGCAACTATATGCCTACAAAATGGACAACCTGGAAGAAATGGACAAATTCTTAGAAAAGCACAACCTTCCAAGACTGAACCAGGAAGAAATAGAAAATATAAACAGACCTATCACAAGCACTGAAATTGAAACTGCGATTAAAAATCTTCCAACAAACAAAAGTTCAGGACCAGATGGCTTCACAAGCGAATTCTATCAAACATTTAGAGAAGAGCTAACACCTATCTTCTCAAACTCTTCCAAAATACAGCAGAGGGAGGAACATTCCCAAACTCATTCTATGAGGCCACCATCACCCTGATACCAAAACCAAAGATGTCTCAAAAAAAGAAAACTTCAGGCCAATATCACTGATGAACATAGAACATAGATGTAAAAATCCTCAACAAAATACTAGCAAACAGAATCCAACAGCACATTAAAAGGATCATACACCATGATCAAGTGGGGTTGATCCCAGGAATGCAAGGATTCTTCAATATATGCAAATCAATGAATGTGATACACCATATTAACAAATTGAAGAATAAAAACGATATGATTGGGCTTCCCTGGTGGTGCAGTGGTTGAGAGTCCGCATGCCGATGCAGGGGACACGGGTTCGTGCCCCGGTCCGGGAAGATCCCACATGCCGCAGAGCGGCTGGGCCCGTGAGCCATGGTCGCTGAGCCTGCGCGTCCGGAGTACAGGGAGCCTGAGCCGCATAGCACAGGGAGATCAGCTCGGTGTTTTGTGACCACCTAGAGGGGTGAGATACGGAAGGTGGGAGGGAGATGCAAGAGGGAGGGTATACGGGGATATATGAATACGTATAGCTGACTCACTTTGTTATACAGTAGAAACTAACACACCATTGTAAAGCAATTATACTCCAATAAAGATGTTAAAAAAACAAACAAAAACAAAACAGAAAACATGTCCACCCAAACACGTGAATGTGAATGTTCATAGCAGCTTTATTCATAATAGCCCCAAACTGGAAACAATACAAATGTCCATCAAGTGATAAATGGTTAAACAAATCGTGGTATATCCATACAACAGAATGATACTCAAAGATGAAAATGAATGAAATACTGATACATTTTGCAACATGAATCTCAAAAGCATTATGCTAAATGGAAGAAGTCAAACACTATAAAGCCTACTTACTGTATGATCCCATTTATATGACATTCTAGAGAAGACCATAGTACAGTGATAAAAAAGCAAATCAGTGGTTTCTTGGGGCTAGAGATGAAGGAAAGAAACTGACAGCAAAAGGGCATAAGGAACTTTCTGATGTGATGGAAATGATCTATATCTTTATTGTGGTGTTGGTTACATGCCTTATACACTTGTCAAAATTCATCAAACTGTACACTTAAAATGATTGAGTTTTATTGTATATAAATTATACCTTAATACAGCTAATAAGAAAGACAAAATCTAGTTATGTGATTTACAAAAGACAAATCTAAAACCTTTTGCGTCCTTGAATAAAAGGAAGTTGGAGAAAGATATTTGCACACAAATACCCAGAAATCTGGTTTAACTGAATTAAACCCATACAAAATTAATATTAGGCAAAGAGATGAAAAGGGTCATGACATAGTAATAGAAACATTTAACCCACCAGAAAGACATATGTCTAACGACATCTTCAAAATGTATAAAAACAAGATTCACATAACCTCAAGGAAAAACTGACCATAGGACAATTTTACTTGTGAACATAAATGCAAAAATCTTGAACAAAATATTCGCAGTTCAAATACAGTAATTTATTTTAAAAAATGCCTAAGTTTGAGTTAGTCCCATGATACAAAGTTACTTCAATATCAATGTTATTCATCACATTAGCAGATTAAAGAAGGAAAAACATATGATGATCTCAAGGGATGCAGAAAAAAGCTTCAATAAAATATAAAAACCACTCATGATTAAAACTCTGAGTAAACAAGGAATAGAAGGAAACTTCCTCAGTTGGGTAAAGGGTGTCACAAAATAATCTTACATCATCTAGCAAACATCATACTCAAGGGTGAAACTTTAAATCATTGCCTGTGAAGTTAATGAAAAGATAAAGTCTGCTATTTATTATCACTTCTGTTCAACTCTGGAGATTCTAGCCAGCTCAATAAAGTAAGAAAAGGGAATTAACATTATATAGAACGGAAAGGAAAAAAATCAAAGCTATTATTTCTTATAGATGGTATAATAATCTAAATAGAAAAACCTAAAGAATCTACAAATTATTTTTATTAATAAGGAGGCCAATGTTACCATATATATGATAAAATGTAGGGCCCTTCAACAGTGAAATGGCTAACTATTGTTTTATAATAATAAAATATGATACAGCAATGAAAATGAATGAACTAAAGAAGTTACACACATCAATACAGATGAATCTCAGAACATATTGTTTTGGCAGGACCAAGTCACAAAATAACCCGTATGATTCCATTTACATAAAGGTTAAAATAATATAGTACATTGTTTAGGGATACATACATATGTGATAAAACTAAAGAAAAGCAGGACGGTGATTAACTCCAAATCCAGGAAAGTAGCTAGGGAGAGCAGAATGTGATAGGAGAAAGGTACATATTGATATCAACAGTAGTGATAATATTCTCAAGGTAAGTGTTATAAATGTGGATGTCTCCTTCATTTTATTCTTTAAAATGTACCAACATGCTAATACATTCCCTTCTATATGTGTGGTATACTTCCTAATTCAAAGCAGTAAATGAACCCAAGTGAACTTGGTCACAAAGTGCATTTTAAAGTACCGTAGGGACTTCCCTGGCGGTCCAGTGGTTAAGACTCCGCGCTTCCACTGCAGGGAGTGCGGGTTCCATCCCTGGTTAGGGAACTAAAATCCCGCATGCAGCATGGGGCGGCCAAAAAAAAAGAAAAGAAAAGAAAAGAAAGTACTATACTATTATTTCAAGTGGGAAAACACAGGCATTTAGGAACTCATTTTTCTATATCTAAGTTTTGACAGGGTCCAGTCACCCAAGCCAGACCCAAAGCCTCAGTACCTCCTAACAGCCTGCATGCTTCCCCCTCCTCCAATTCGTCCTCCACTTGCCCCCAGAGCAATCTTTACAGAACGTAAACATCACCATGTTACTTCCCAGCTTTTTTTTTTTTAACATCTTCATTGGAGTATAATTGCTCTACAATGGTGTGTTAGTTTCTGCTTTACAACAAAGTGAATCAGTTATACATATACATATGTTCCCATATCTCCTCCCTCTTGCATCTCCCTCCCTCCCACCCTCCCTATCCCACCCCTCTCAGTGGTCACAAAGCACCAAGCTGATCTCCCTGTGCTATGCGGCTGCTTACCACTGGCCATCTATTTTACGTTTGGTAGTGTGTATATGTCCATGCCACTCTCTCACTTCCCAGCTTTAAAATCTTTCAGTATTGACCCATCCCTAAACAGAATAGCCTCCAAGCCATTTAGAATACAGCCCCCTTTCTACTGTCCTTTCTGGCTGCTCTGTGTGTACACTTCAGATCACAGCATTGTAAACCAACTGCAGCTCTATGGTAATAGTAATATGTTAATTTAACATGCTGATATTAAAATATTATCTCATGGGTCCATATATTAGCATACTGTATGCTCTTCGCCCTTCTTGAAAAATCCTTGCCTGTCTCAGAATTCTTCTTCTTCTTCAAACTATCACATATAGAGTGGATAAACAACAAGGTCCAACTGTATAGCACAGGGAACTATATTCAATACCCTGTGATAAACCATATGAAAAGAATATGAAAAAGAATATATATGTATAACTGAGTCTGTACAGCACAAATTAAACACATTGTAAATCAACTATACTTCAATAAAATTTTAAAAAATTATTATTAATCTTCAGAAAATCTGTGAAACAGCTCCATTCTGAAGGCTTCCCAAACCACCCCAGGTCTGCACTCCTCATGGACCACGTTGCTATCGTTCCATTGAACACGTGCTGCTTTTTAAATGTCTGCCCTCCCAACTGCACGCACACTATTGAGTGCAGGAATAGTATCTTATTTTTCTTTATATCTCCAGTGTGTAGCACAGCACTAGTCCCCCAGAAGCTATCATCTATTGAGCATCTACTGTATACCAGGCCTTGCACCCAGCTTTTCACCCATTATCACACTGAACTCTTATGACAACTCAATGAACTATTATTAGCCCTTTTTTTTTTTTTTTTTTTTTTTTTTTTTTACAAACAAGGAAACTGAGATCTAGGGATTAACACCCCCAGGATCCTCCAGGTAGTAAGTGGAATTCTGATGAGAACTTGGGTCTCTGGAACTCCATTGCTTAGGTCAGCACCTTACACCTCTGGTGAAATGTAATGCACTCAAAAGTAAAACATGTCCTGTGAACTCTCACGCCCCTCGTGCCCTGTGCAGTTTATGGAGCGCAATGCAGGAGGTGTCAGGACCTCCGGTTCTGCCACTTGCCAGCTGTGACTCAGGGCTGTCCCAGGCTGTCTTTGGGCCTCCCTTTCCTTACTAGGAAGGGTTCCACACTTAACAGATTCCACATCACATGCTCTCTTCTAAAGCTGATAAGAAAGTCTTGTGGATCGAAAATTTGGGTACTCCTTCCAGTTATTGGCCCTGAAACAGCTCCTCTTTTACTGAAAAACTGTTTCTGCAGAAAAGATGCCAGAAGCCACTTTTGGGCAGGGGCAGGGAAGTGTTCACTTTGGTTCCCAGCCCAGAGCAGGCACCTGGCCTCCCCCTTACCCCAGGGCAGGAGATCAGAGAAGCAGCGCACCAGCATGAAGTCAGCCAAAGATGCACTTTCTATAAGCGCTCTCCACAGAGGAGAACATGAACAACATTGTGTTTAAATAACGTGCAGGGTGTTATACCAACCAAACCTCCACCCTTCTTCCTGGGGAAATGCAAGGTTAGCTGTGGCCTTTTCACAAACCTCAGAGAGGATGAAATGTCAGCTGTAACTGAATTTCCTGGCTTCACTCCACGTACCTCACCACCTTACTATTATCTACAGTGACATTTTGGATATTAATATACCACATCTAAACATCAGCCCTCGCTCAGACATCATGTTACAAACAGCTGAATTCTACAGCTGTTCCTGCCAGAAACAGAAAGATTCCTAACATTTTTGAAGGGAAAAAAATCTGTTTGTTCACAGATGTCTCCCCAGCCACGTTTACGGGGGCTTGTCCATTAGCTATAGTGCGTCAATGCTAACTATACTTGTCACTCCTATTTACACACACTACTGGTTTTAAGTAACCACTCCTTCCCACCTCCCAAAACAGACAGCTAAAAAAAAAATGTTCGCTTGGAGGAAGAGAAACTAAAATTCTTCTTGCTGTTCCTCTCAATCAGACCCTTGCAGGGGCAAAAGTATTCACTGTGGTTTATACACTTGTCACTCAAAAACATGGTACCTAGAAATGCCATGAGCCTTCCTATAATTTTTTTTTTTAAACCCCACATTTATTTTTTTATTTATTTTTGGCTGTGTTGGGTCTTCGTCTCTGTGCGAGGGCTTTCTCTAGTTGTGGCAAGCGGGGGCCACTCTTCATCGCGGTGCGCGGGGCCTCTCACTATCGCGGCCTCTCTTGTTGCGGAGCACAGGCTCCAGACGCACAGGCTCAGTAGTTGTGGCTCACGGGCCTAGTTACTCCGCGACATGTGGGATCCTCCCAGACTAGGGCTTGAACCCGTGTCCCCTGCATTAGCAGGCAGACTCTCAACCACTGCGCCACCAGGGCAGCCCAAGCCTTCCTATCATTTGACTTCTACTTAAGGAGTTGCATCAATACTTGCTTTGGGCACAAAATGCAGAGCAGCTGAATGGCATGTCAGCAATGGTGTAGATGAAAACTATTTAAAAAATACATCCCACCCCTTGTATTTCTGGGAGACAGTGCTAGATTGTAACATGTTCCTAATCAGTAGAGTCAGCCTAGCTCCATGGGGACCACACATGCACATGCGTGTACTGAGCCCTTGCTGTGAGCTACATCGTGTGCTAAATGGTCTACATTTGTGACTCCCTAAAATAATAGCCTTAGGCGGTATAGGTATTTTCTCCTTCATTTTACAGGTGAGGAAACTTGAGTGCTACATGAACTGCCCCAAATCACACAGTCAGTAAATTTGCAAAACTGGAATTTGAACAGTCAATCAGACCCAGAATATGTAACACAGAAGTCCTTTCAGGGAACCAAGGAAACAATATTCATTCTTTTACAACCCTTGGAATACAGTCTATTGTGTGTTTTTAACTTTTTTTCTTAAATATCAGAGGAAATTGATCATTGATGAAATGTAACCATCAAACCTTAATAAAGATTTCAATGATCAAACAAACCCAAACTTTAAGTTTTTTAACTGTAATTAAGACATTATAAATGTCAAAAGAAATAAAATATGGCTCTTAAAAGAGGCTGGGGGGACTTCCCTGGCGGCGCAGTGGTTAAGAATCCGCCTGCCAATGAAGGGCACAGGTTCGAGCCCTGGTTCAGGAGGATCCCACATGCTGCGGAGCAACTAAGCCCATGCGCCACAACTACTGAGACTGCGTTCTAGAGCCAGCGAGCCACAACTACTGAGCCCGCATGCCACAACTACTGAAGTCCAGTGCCTAGAGCCCGTGCTCCGCAACAAGAGAAGCCACCGCAATGAGAAGCCGGTACGCCGCAATGAAGAGTAGCCGCCATGCACCGCAACTAGAGAAAGCCTGTGTGCAGCAATGAAGACCCGACACGACCAAATATAAATAAATAAAATTGATTCTTAAAAAAAAAAATAGAGGCTGGGGGTGCGAATTTTAGGAAAATAAATGTATTTCAACTACTGCTCTCTCCTGGTGGCATAACCAAAGGTTATGTGGCCTTTGCTTAATTCAATCAATTTAGAAGCTTTTCATCTAACTGATCTATCAAGTCCAAACATGTAGGTAAGGAAAGACTGTATGGGGCTTCCTCAGGATGAGACTTGGTTCTAGACTGAAGTCAAGTACTTTCCACCTGGGTAACTATGAGAAACCACTTAGCTTCTCTGTGCCTCCATTTTTTCATCAGTAAAATGGGAATAATAGTATTTGCCTACTTCAAAGGTTACTGTGAACGTCAAAGATAATGCGTATGAATGTTCTTTTCAAATACTCTAAAACTGAAGGCATTCTCATTAATCTACTAGAGCCATCACAGCAACATCCATTAAAATTAAAATTACAGTGGACCCTTGAACAATTTGCGGGGTAGGGGTACCAACACCTCATGCAGCTGAAAACCCAAACATAACTTATAGTCGGTCCTCTGTATGTACGGTTCCTTCAGATCTGTGGTTCCCCATCCGTGGATTCAACCAACTGCAGGTTATGTAATATTGCAGTATTTACAGCTGAAAAAAACCTGAGTATAAGTGGACCCACACAGTTCAAACTCACGTTGTTCAAGGGTCAGATGTACATCTACTCTTTAATGCTGCAGTCCCATTCCTGGGAACCCATGCCATAGAAATACCAATACTTCTTTGCAAGGTTATGTTCCGAGATGTTTATGACTACAATGTTGATAACAGCCAAAAGGGGGGTGGGCAGGACCAAGATAAATGTCCATCAGCAGAGTAATGGTGGAATAAATTATAATAATTATACTACAGCATAATATGCAGCCACTAAAAAGAGTGAAATAGAGCTTTATCAGTTGAATGAAGAGATTTCAACATGGCTTTTTCAGAAAAGCAGGATGTAAAAAAATGTAATGAGGAGTCCCAAAAGTCATGTAGTGCTTTCAAACTTTAATAATTTCATAAGTATAAATGCTATATGCTTACAAAAAAATAACATGAAAGGTTCATCATTTAATATTTTAAAATACTGTTTCTTATTAAAATTCAACGTAACAGAAACCACTGCACACAAAAAATTAAAAGCAAAATTTTTCACTCAAAATTCACAAAGTAAAATAAATGCAAATAATTAAATGTTCAAATGTTTCTTTTGTAAGTGTATAGCAATTATAACCCTGAAGTTATTAACTTAAAGCTGTACTAATTCTTTGAGCATACTCCATATAATGTTTTTACTTCTGTAAAACAAAATGACAACCCTCACTCCCACTTGTGTGCTGGGGTGTGTGTGTGTGTGTTTCTATGATTGTGCATTTATGTAACTGATTATATTAACACAGAAAAATAGGGAAGACTACCTGGGCAGTTAAAAGTGGTGAAGAGGGAATAAGGAAGTGAGTGATCTGGTGCAAAAAGGAAAGTTTTAAAAAAGGGGTCGTCTAAACAGTGTGTGTGTTGGGGGCTTCCCTGGTGGCGCAGTGGTTGAGAATCCGCCTGCCAATGCAGGGGACGCGGGTTCGTGCCCCGGTCCGGGAAGATCCCACATGCCGCGGAGCAACCAAGCCCGTGAGCCACAACTACTGAGCCTGCGCGTCTGGAGCCTGTGCTCCGCAACAAGAGAGGCCGCGATAGTGAGAGGCCCGCGCACCGCAATGAAGAGTGGCCCCTGCTTGCCACAACTAGAGAAAGCCGTCGCACAGAAATGAAGACCCAACACAGCCAAAAATAAATAAATTAATTAATTAAAAAAAAATAAAAATAAAAAGTGTGTGTGCTATTATCACACTCATGCACTAATAGAAAATCACTTGCATTATATAGATATATAAAACTTTAACTTTTTTTTTAAAGAAAGGAAAGAAACTTGCCCCAAGTCCCACACTTAGTAAACAGCAGAAGAGCCAGAACTCGTACCTAAGTCTCTCTGGCAATAAGGCCTGGGCTCTGAACCACTCTTGTGACCTGTATAACTAGCAGGGTCACTACTCTGATCCACCAGGGCTGGGGATCACCAGCACTGCCACGGACAGCTTCAAGATGGGGCTACAGACCACTACTTGTGGACCTCTGGGGCTCTTTTCAAAACCACCAATTGTCTTTCGAATCTCTCATTTCCAGGCTGGAACAGTACAGCCCGGTTGATGGTGTAGCCAGAGCTCAGCCTTGTGGTTGATGCCGATAGCAGCCCTCTGTTTCGTAGACATATAATTTTAATCACCACTGCAATGAAATTCTTATTGATCGTTTCATCTCTGAATCAAAGACACCTTCCCCGCCCCACACCCGCCAAGTAAACCAGAAGTGGAAACATCTTGGCAGTCTCTAAATAGGCAATTCTCTTCCTTCCTCCAGGCTTGTCACATACTGTGCCCTCTATCTGGAATCCCCTTCCTCTTTTTCTCTGCCTGGGAGACTCCTCCACATTCTTTGAGATGCAGCTCAAATGTCATCTTCTCCATCAAGGTTTTCCTACCTCTTCCAGGCAGAACTGCTTTGCCCTCTGCATGCCCACACCGCTTAGGGCAGGCATCTCCCGGCACTTCTCACCTTGCCTTTGATTATGGGTTTAGGCGCTGCTCATCCCAGGGGACGCCTGGGATGGTGATGCCTTATTTATCTCTGTACCACTTCTCACCCTCACCTTGTCCCGGGAGCCAGCGTGGTGCTTGGCACATCACAGGCCTTCAACAAAATATCAGTTTCATGGAACTGTGACCTTATGAATTCACAAGGTGAATTAGTAATAGGGTCCATTAGGCCGGCAAATCAACATTCCATCTTCTACAAACGGGGCTAAGAATTCCTGTCCTTTAAGTAATCTCTAACTAAACCTCTACCAGGAAATATGATACAACTCAAACAGGTGTAGCTTCATTTTTGCCTCTTCCCAACTCAGCAATAGCGGGGCAAGCTACTACCCTTCCAAATGTTGGCTTTAGATGTGAAATCACACCCAGAGCATGAAGTGTGTGTATGCACATGTATGTATTCACATACAGAATGCTCTTCACTAATTCAGACCTACCTTTACCTCCTCAGGGTGAGATTATTCAGAGAAATAAGAATGGCTAATGTTGTATAACACTTTGAACGTATTTGCTTTCAGAGACATTATCTGATCTGTGGTATGGAGCAAACAGCAAGTCAATCAACCTGATGTATGTTTATGGTGACACTGATTTTGCGGTAGAACATCCTTTGTCGAGTCTGCGTCTTCCTTACATGTCCATGCCTGAAAATGCTGACCGACGGTAGGTCCCTGCTGTGAGAAGCAAGATCTGTTAAATTCAAATGTACTTGATAACATGCGCATCCCTTATTGTCTACCATAAATAGATTTAAGCAAGCCAAAAAGTTTGAACAAAAACTCATAATTCTAGTCAATAATAGTGAAGAGTATCCCAATTAAGAAAATGGTCACTTATTTGTTCCTATTGCCGTCAGGGAAAGCAGGAAAAGCATTTGGCAAATCGTCTTCTGTCATCCTGACATTTCAGAAGGATAAGTTCAAACAGATGAAACGGATGTACTATAGTAACTCACTCTGCTGTACAATTCAACCGGACCAACTCCCAGGGCTCTTGAGCTGCCTATAATCAAGAATGTTTGGCTGAGTTCTCTTAGCTGTCAAGGTTTAATAAGCCAAGCTAGTTAATGAGTGACGGCTAGATTTCATTCCAAGACTTCACATCATCCATGAAGCAATTAAGCATGTACCTCCTGGTCTCCCATGGGAGTTCCAAAGGTGCCTCAGTCTACTAAGAGACTACATTCAGCAAGGTTTGGGGGGAAACAAATAAACCACATTTAACCCTGAGAGGTAGCAGAGGATGCCTTCTCTCAGCATCTGCGTTAAGAGAGAAATCTTGCCAGTTTAATTGTTGTCTGCATAACTCGTGTAGCTATTTCTTCTTTTTTTGCCTGTCTTTCTGAAATTATAAAAGACTTTTATGAGTTGTTTATAGGAAACCAAGTACCCTGACCCACAGGCAAGGTATTCCTGGAACTGCTGAAATAGCAAGCAAGATAATGATATCATTTTAGAAAGTGCCAAGCAAGAAAGCTCTGATTAACCACTGAAACATGCTCATTGGAGATATTTGTAAATAGAATGAATGTCGCTTTAACATCTCTTCTTTATCAAGGCTCCTCCTTCCTGGTATGCCGTTACTGTGAATATTTCCTCTTTAGGGTCCTGCCTATCAGGAAGGTGGTTTGATGTAAAGGAGTAACTAATCTTTTTTTGGAGAAAAAAAAAGGTAAGTGTTCGCGGAGCTAATGGAAAGATTCTGAATCTCATCCAACGTAGCGCGACCTTTCCACTTTGCAGAACTTCCCTTCATCTGCCCTTTGCATTCCCTCCCGACCACTTAGCCCCTCGAGGCTTTCTACTCTGATGCTCACTCCCCACAAGGAACAGACAAGGCATGGAGAAGAGCAGGCTCCTGCGGGAAAGTGCGAGGACCAGAGGGAGTTTCCAGAAAGGGATGCCTTCAGGGCTGACGAGGCAATGCTTCCTAACACAAGGGGTGAGCCCCATTCCAGGGGGCACATCCGTCCTCCGGGAGGTGGGGACTGGTTTCTGTCACTCCCCGCAAACCCCCTTCAGACTCCTCCTGCTTCCACGGGGCTTCAAGAAACATCATCTGAAGCTTGAAGGAGTATGAATACAAGCAGTTGTTTACGGTACAGCTAAGGGGGCGGCAAACAGAGAGTTGATGATTTTTACAAGTGACCCCAATCCTGTCACAGTGCTTTGGCCAAGACGCCTCTTTTCGTTGGCATGCCTGACTATAAGCGCTCGGAGAGTTCGTGACCGTGTTCGCTCTGTGGTCAGCAGCACGTTATGGCAAGCTCCCCAGGGATGGAAGGAGTTCAGAGTACCCAATTTGCTACCAGAAGCTGAACGTCAGCCGGTATGAATGGTATGTAACTGGGCAGTTTTCCAAACCCCACGCCAGTGGCTGCATATCAGGAAGGCTGCTATAAACAAATGTGCATGTGTGCATGGAGGCTGATAAGTCAGTGAGGAAAGATAGACGTGGAACAGCAACCCAGCCTGAGGAAACATGCAGAGCCGGCTGAGTTTCCACTTTAGGTGAACAATAGCTCTGTTTCGGAAACAGGTCTGGATGGGCTCGTTGAACAATTAGAATGATCCTTTGACTTTTTATCCTTTAAATGACTGTTTCAGAGGACCAGAGGCTGGATTCTTAACTTTTAAGTTATCCTAATATTTATAACAAAACTAAAAGTAAGTTTTAAAAAATATTTAACACAAAAACATGCAAAGACATGTCAAGTGAAAACAGCACAAAGCAAAACTGCATATATACATCTCAGTTTTGTAAAATATATAGATACATTTCAAAAGATACATTAAAAATGTCACTATAATATAGCACTGGATAGTTTTCTCCTGGTGATGGAATTACATGTTATTTTGTTGATTTCTTTATATTTTATTTTCCAATCTTTCTAAAATGAACCCGTATTAGTTTTGTAGTCAAGAAAAACACAAGTTCTCTAATTTAAAAAAACCATTATCCTATGGATGAACCAACATAACTTGATACCCATGCATGGGTTACCTGGGTTGAGGAAGTCTGTAAAAGCACAAAATAGAACCATCCATAAGGCTTATAAAATGTGAACATAAATTTGTCTTAATATCTACACACATTCGTATCTTCCGTCTTACATTTAAACTCCTAGAGAGCAAAGGCTGTGTCTAATTCTGTGCAAGGTCTGGCTCAGTTAACAATGCAGATAGAACATGATTTTTATGATGATTATGCAAATGCACCTAGTTCTTGTTCACTCTGGGAGCTAGCTTGGAAAATTCCTCAGCGTTACTGATGCCTGGACAGGGACACAGAATAAGAACATACATCCTTTCTCCTCTTTTAAATCCTATTAAAAACCACTTTTTTATGCAGCATGTACTTTCATAGAGAAGACTGGCCCTCTACCATATTTAAAGTGAAGAGAGAAACAGTACTATAATTTTCTCTGTTCTAGCCCACTTCAGTGTTACATAATGGATGTAATCCTAAGGATTAGTTTAGAGTATGATTTCCATATTAATTCAACTGCTGGACTCACCACTGACTCAGCCTCTGGAATTAATATAAAAGAGAGACACAAAAGAGTTTTTCCACTTAAGAAACAAAACCAAACCCAAACAGCCTTAAGGCAAACCACTCACATAACTCTGGAGCTGAAACCAAGAGAGCAGCTTCCATTCACAGTGTTTTCCAGACCCTCTCAAAGCGCTTCCCAGCGATTCCCTTGAATATGAGCAAGGTTACTGTAACATTTGAAGTCACCCTCCAGATGTACCTTGGTGTCTATAAACAGTAGCTTTTTATTTTTTTAGTGTAATAGCTGCAAGATGATACAAATGATTTGTCAGTATTTGGAGAAGGTATTCGTACTAGAAATTTAAAATACAGTGTATCAAACTTGGCCCAAGTAAGTCAGTTCCTTTCAAGGTTATCACGAAGTAGACAGGCAGGCAAATGTGAAATCCCAAGAGTTTATTAAATTGAAACAGAGAAGTCACTTTTGAGAACCCTGTCACTGCCCCTCCCCTACAGCCATCACAAGGGCTAACATTTACCAAGTGCTCACCAGACAATGAGCGTTAAGTGCGTATGGGCACGGCCTAACTTAATCCTCAAAGGAGCCGGGGGAGGTAGGTGTTGCCATCAGTATTTTAGAGATGATAGGTTTAGAAAGAGGTTAGGGAGATTGCCCAAGGTCTCAAGGCTCCTCTGTGCCAGAGCTGGGATTTGAACCCAGGTTGGATGACACCCAGGGTACAAACGCGTAACCCCTAAGGACATGTTGACTTTAGGGAAGTGTGAGATCAAAAGTAATAGACACAATTACGCCACTTTTAATTTAAGTCTGTTGCATATACATGGTTGGTCTTCCCCTATATTAAGCACGATGTCCTTATGAAAAAAGATGACAAACTCAGCCAGCAAAAATCTCCTGAGGGAAACTAAGATCATTTTCTAAAGTAATAACTCAAGTCTCTAATTGAAAACATGGCCATGCTGAGGCTTGGGTGTGGTCACCTGAGAGATCTGGAGGAAATCTAGAGGCAAAATTTACCGAATTTTCTATTGCACAATAGACTCTGTCTGTGGAAAGCACCCCCTAAACGGAAGTATCTGTCAAAGTAAAAATAAACCCAGTTAACAGCATCTAAAAAATATACCGTGAGTAGGATTCATATTTCTGTCATTTGCTACGGTACATGCATGTATCTAGCTCTTTGGTCCTGTTAAAAAAACAGAAACAAAACACTTAACTTTTCAACCCAATCTACAAAGCTCTGACATGGACTAACACCCATTTTGCAGGAGTGAAGCGGAGGAGGCCTTTTCTGGGGGGGTTAACTTCCATCAACTCATGGGTCACCAGGAGGCCAGGCCCACTGAGGACTCAGCTTTGCACGAAAGAGAAATCGTTAGTATCTCACAGAGAGATGATTGGTTCCACCCGAAGTCATAAAAGCCAGACGGACAGATAACTTGGAATGTTTACTTATCGACTTACACTGAGAAACAGAATTTCCCAGAAGAGCATAATAATATTGCCAGATGATTACTATTTTTTAAACTGCAGCTTTCACTGAAAGCCTACCATGGGTCAAGATCTGTCCTAGGCCCTTTCACATGAGTGGTCTCATTTTACCCTCACAACAATCTTTTGAAGTATCTTTTGTGTACATGTTGGAGCCGAGGATGCTGTGGCCTGCAGAGGCTAAGGGCCTCGGCTGAGGTCACACAGATTGAGCAGCAGAGCTGACAACAGAGGCCAGTCTCCAATGCTGAAGCCAAGGGTCTCACTGTTGGGAAAATGTGAAGTGCAGAAGGTGTTGGCAAGAGACCCAAGTCATCCTGGGTTGGTGTTTGTTTGTTTGTTTGTTTGTTGCGGTACGCTGGCCTCTCACCGCTGTGGCCTCTCCCTGTTGCGGAGCACAGGCTCCGGACGCGCAGGCTCAGCGGCCATGGCTCACGGGCCCAGCCGCTCCGCGGCATGTGGGATCTTCCCGGACCGGGGCACGAACCCGCGTCCCCTGCATCGGCAGGCGGACTCTCAACCACTGCGCCACCAGGGAAGCCCTGGGTTGGTGTTTTTAAGCCTTTGGACTTGAAATATACTGGCAACATATAACTGCCAATTGGTCTATAATAATCAGGGACATTTCTACAACTTTCAAGCTCCCCAACTCCTATTGGTGGCTGACACAGGGACCAGCAGCCGGCTGTTTGCTTTTGATGTGAACATGTTATAATTTCTAACATGTTGTTTAATTAACATTAAACATTAATGTTAATTACTTAATTCACATCTACATTTTTTTGTTTTCTGTTTTTGGCTTTATGGTTCTTTAGTTTCTTTTAATCTAGAATAGTTTCACCTTCTTTTTTTTTAAATTTAAAATTTAACCTTTATTTATGTATTTGGCCGAACCGAGTGGCTTGAGGGATCTTAGTTCCCCGCCGGGGATGGAACCCGTGCCCCTGCAGTGGAAGCGTGGAGTCTTAACCACTGGACCGCCAGGGGAAGTCCCAGTTCCACCTTTTTTATTTCCAAAAAAAATGACATTGACTTTTGGAGGAGTCAAGAACAGTTATCATTATAATTTTCCACAAAATTGATTTCCTTCTTTTCCTGCAGTGGTATTTAACTTCCTTCTCAACCCCCCTGTACTTCCTTTAAACTGGAATGAGGTCTAGAGGCTTGATTATACATTTTTGGCAATAATACCTTCCAGGTATTGTGTCCTTCATACTGTATCACCTCAAAAGGCACCTGATATCAGATTATTCCACCCCAAGCAACACTGTTTGTTCACTTGTTTAAGTATCTATATTTATTTTGATTTTTGTTGATGGGATATCAAAAAAATGGGTAGACAAACCACGGGTCTGTCTGAGTGTGGATTACCTTCTGGGAATTTCACACACAGCTAATCTCAGCCATTTTTCTGTTGATGTCTGAAAGTTTCAGTTTCAAGTGATGATATTTTCTGCCACCGTTCCTTGAAATTCAAATTTTGAGGGTGTTCATTATTTGGTACCTGGGCACTAATTTATTTATATCTATCAAAAATACATAAATATACATGGTACAAAACCATGTGCCATACTGTCTACTCATTCATGACTAAAAGAGACACCAATAATTTATAAAAACCTATCCTAGGAAACTAAGTCAAAGAATACAGGTCAGAATATTTTATACTACCTTTTTCTGTTCTTACTGAAACATGTGTATGGTTACTTCATACTACCGATCCAGCTCAAACAACTCTGAAAAGTGATTACAATCATGAAAGTTTCATGTTAAATAGCTATAATAAGGACTGGTGGTCCTAAAAATGAAAAAATAATGCAACAAAAGGAGGCCCTCTGAGTATGTCTTTAGCATTAAAAAATAAATAAAATGAAATCAGTTTCCAAAGTCTAGCTCTGAGCATTTGGCCTGCTCTTGACTTTGAATTGTGGGCTTGACCTGGAGAATAAATCCTAATAGTGATTGTTCATAGCAACTTTGAAGACAAATAATATTACTGTGGCCTACTATAATTATTCTCTCTTTACAAAGTTCCCAGGGAAAACAGCCAAGATGCTTACATTTTAAACAAAAGTTGAGAGAGTAAATGGTTGTAAAACACACATGTAGACATTTATATTAAGGAGTTAATAGCCAATTTTTAAAATCCACCAACAGGATAAAAAAGAAATAACACTTTTTGGAAAGAAGTAATAACGTAAGTAAACATCCCTGATTTTTTTGAAAGGCATATCCAAGCAGCCAAGAAACGGTGTTTTTGTTTGTTTGTTTTAATCGAACTGGGATTTTCTGGAGAACAGTATGTTGTTTTAATACAGTGAACTGCATGAGTCACATTCAAGAGCGGACTTCCATTAGATTCAAACTGCACAGCTGGCCAGGGGATGCCGCTTAATTCTTTTTCCTCCCTACCCAAAGAGGGAGGTGCCAGAGTGCTCTCCTGATTCCCTCATCTGTTTATCTGCTGAGCAATAGGGCTCTTGCTTCAGGCTGGCTAATCTGCTGAGCCAGAACACATACGAGAAGGCTCTCTGTCAGGACAACATGCTTACCATACTGTAGGTACACCAGCCAGAGAAATGAAGCTGGAGCACAGCTGTCCATCACCGCCCCTCTGGGCCTCTGCTTCCTCACTGCTGGGAATCGATCTCTTAACTCTGAACATCCTTTAGGCACTAACTCTCCAAGTGTCTGCGATTCTAAATAAGTTAAGTGCTATTTCAAATGATTCTTTAAACACCCATTGCAGATAACTACAAGAAATGCTCAGGCCTGAAAAAAATGTTCATTGATCACCAAAAAGTGACTCACTTCAAACTGATAGACTATTTCTGCTCTTCTGCTAATAACAGAATTTTGTCATCCTCCACAAACATTTATCGAACATTCACTGCACACAGAACACTCATCCTAGAGAAGAGAGAAGCAGTTGTCTACAGTAAAAACCCTCCAAGTTTCCCTTCCAGGTCACACTGCAGAAAGGAGATAGAATGCATTAATTGTCTCATCCACCCTGGCCACGATAGCCTGTGCTTAATATAATTTACAGAAAACTAGAAAGCTAGAGTCTCTACAGACTTCTGAGATCATCTGGCCTATTGATTTCTTTGTGTGCTGAAGCCTTGGAGAATCTGATGTAATAACCTATGGACCATTCTCTCCAGAAAAATGCATATGCACACCACATATTGGACTCAATTCCTAGCATTTTACAGACAGCCCCTGAAGCCAACCTCAGCTAAGACACCAGGCTAACAATTCCTAATCTACTCCCATGGCTTCATCTTTTACGTGGAGAGCCCAAGTTTCAAACAGAGGATGTGACTTGGCCACAGTCACATAGCAGAGACCACGAATGGAGTAAATGGAATAAAACTGAAAATGATGTAATCACCCCTCAAAACTCTTAAATCATCCTTTTCACAGAAGTCAGGCTTATCATGTTGCTAGAAAAGGTGAAAAGGTGAAATGTTTTTAGAGGAATATACCTTTCTTTTTATCTTAGGGTTCTAGCTGAGCTTTTCACTGGAAAATAGATAGGTTTTCTTTATCTTGCCCTCAGGCCAGGCCCACCTATGGCTCAAGGTTGCCTTTTCTGTGTTGGTCTCAACCAATCAATAAAGCCTGCATAACCTGAGCACATTCATAAAGGGGGGCAAGTGTGAGAGCATGAATTGGAAACCAGTTTTAAGGAAACTAACATGAGTTCTAAAGAACTCTAAGTTAGTCACATAATGGATGTTTAAGAAATTTTCTGCATCAGAGGCTGCTCCTTTATTTAGGAACTGGTAGTCTACTAAAGTGTTAGCAAGTAAAAGTTCTACAGACTTGCTTTCATGATGAGATGAAACTAATTTCCAGCCACTACATTAATTTGCTCATTTGCAAAGGGCTTGTTCTTTCAAGAACTAAAACATTCATCATGGGATGTTGCATCTACTCTTAGCCTAGCAAATCCATGTAATATATTTTGAATTCAATCCAACAAATACTCTCCTATGAGGCAATGTGACAGAATGAAAATGTGCATGGGTTTTGAAATCAATAAAATCCAAATTCAAACACTGGATCTTCTATATCTAGACAGGTAATATTGGTTTAACAGTTAAAATAATAATTATTTATCAAATACCTACAAAGGATAAACTTCATCCTAGACCCTACTCCAAAATCTGAATTCATAACATCTAAATGAATGAGGACTTAGTTCATTCTTAAAATGATTCAAATATTTGTGTTAGTTTATTTTGACATATTAAAACTAAAACCACTAAAAATTAAAAGGTTACTGTTTAAATGACTATCTTGCCTGAAATACCACTGTCAGGTTTTTTGACCAAAGGGAAATCTATAGTAGCACTGATGGGTTTTAAATCATTAGATGACATCCGTGTTTTAAAATAACAGAACAATAAAACAGAAAGAGAATCGTTTCTTGACAAGGGACTTCACGACTAAAATCTTAAATATCATGGTTCAGTATTCATGTGTTTCCACACTACCTACCAAGTTCTCAGACTGTACCTACTTAATCCTTTTCAAATTACTATCACTACCTTTTTCATGGAAAATTTCTTACAAATTCCTTTGAGAAGCCAAAAATTCACAGTGGAAATTTCTTCCCAAGTCCTTTTTTAGATAAACCTATTCAACAGGCAAATCTAAATAATTTTTAGCAGTTCTAAATGTAGAGAATTCATGACTTCTTACTGTAATTGCAAAGGAACATACAAAGCAATTACTTAGTCACTTATAAAACCCACGTTTCAACTTTCGAAATAATGACTACCCTGATAGGAGAGACAAGACTTTTATAATTAAATACTAAAGTCTAGCCATTTGAGATAAGCACAGCAGGTTATATAATTGTCCTCTGCACTCACAATACCCTTTTCCCCTCTTGGATGCATATCATTTTTCAGTAATAATAGAACATGTAACAAAAAAAAGTTACTGTACTGTAGGAAATCATTCTAACCACAAGTTTTACTTCTGGTGAAGAGTAAAACCTCATTATTTTGGATTTCACTAGTTTTCATAAGAGGAAAAAGTGCTCATTAATAGTGTAAATAAAATTCCCTTGAGAATATATTAGATTCTTAAGAAAACAAAATAGTAAGCAACCTCAGGCACTCATTTACATAAAAATACTTGGAGTGTTAACTGAAAAGCATGCTAGAATGGGATTCTCAAACTTTCATACGACCTCTTTCGGTGCTCTCTGATGAGCATGCTCTCAGGGGCAGTGGAAGTACAGCATACACGGGACACTTTTTCCTAGAAAGATGGGTAGCTCTTGTGCACATGCCTGCTAGGAGCCACCTAGCACAGTCACTACTCATCCAGGGACTACATTTCCTAGGTCCCTTGCACTCAGGCAGAACCATGTAACTAGTTCTTACCACTGGAATATGAAGAGAAAAATGTGGACTCCTCTCAGGGCTATGGGGATTAAGGAGTGTTCCTTCTTCATGCTCTCTTCCCCTGCCCTCAGCTAGCTAGATACAGACAATCATCATAAGCCTTAAAGATGGGAT
The DNA here is from genome assembly GCF_002837175.3 of Physeter macrocephalus. Lineage (NCBI taxonomy): Eukaryota > Metazoa > Chordata > Mammalia > Artiodactyla > Physeteridae > Physeter > Physeter macrocephalus. Next base: position 68,801,878 of record NC_041223.1, read on the forward strand.
TACGGGTTGAGCTGTCTCCTCTCCCTGGAAATTCACATGTAGAAATCCTAACCCCCAGCCTCTCAGAAAATGACCTTATTTAGAAATAGGATAATTACAGATGTGGTTAGTTAAGATGAGGTCACACTGAAAGAGGGTGGGCCTGAACCCAGTATGACTGGTGTCCTTATAAAAAGGGGAAGTTTGGACACAGACAGGAATAGAGGGAAGATGCTGTGAAGAGTCACAGGGAGAAGATGGCCATTGACAAGCCAAGAAGAGAGCCCTGGAACAGATCCCTCCCTCACAGCCTCCGAAGACACCAACACTGCTGACACTTTGATCTTGGATTTCTCGCCTCCAGAACTGCGAGACAATACTTTTCTGTTATATAAGGCATCCAGGCTGTGGCACTTTGTTACAGCGGCCTAGAAACCTAATAAAAAGATGGTAAGGCCAGAATATGGCAGGAGGCTGAGGTCAGGATTCCTGAAAAACTGCTTAATAAAAGCACTTCACCTATCAGAAATACTTACACTGGATCAAAATTTAGCAAGAAAGGAAACTTTCATTGTGGCAAACCACTGAATACTGAGGGCTTATTTGTTATTAACAGGTAAATTACCTAATGAAGGATTTAATGAAGTAATTTAACTGGCAAGTAATTTTTAAAGTTCTTTTACATTAAAAAAAAAAAAAACCCACAGACATATCACAGAGAACAGTGTAACATCCATGTAAATTTTCAGGATTAAAAGGGAACTTCAAAGAAAATCTGAATTTACAGGAAGATAGTTGGGGGTAATTCCCCCAAATCCTCCCCAGGGTACAAATGTACTCTCCTCTGCCAGTAGAAAAACAATTTCCTCAAGAAATTTTAAATAAGCCACAAAGTAAACGTTGCTATACATAGTTTAAATTATGCTATAATTCACTTAAAACAATTATTTTGTAAATTCAGAGGAGCATTTCTCCCACGTGGCCCAAGTGTGTAAAATTTTACTTGGGTACTACAGACAAGAATATTGCAAAATGAGGTCTCAGTTCTTTCCAAAGTTCTCAATTAATATTATATTTAATTACTCTGAAGAGATGTCACCATGTAAAACCTTCTGCCCTCAAATATAGACCCCAAAAATGTACTTCCTTTGTGGTAGGATAACTAACATGGAATCAATGCACCATTTTCCATTTTTTGATTACGTTTTTTCCTTGCATGATGAAAGAGTAAAAGGACAGATATCTGTGTTAAGACACAGAGTTGTAATTCAAAATACCTCAAATGCTGAGCTGGCATCTGGGTTCTCTTGTTTATAGAAAAGCTAAGATGATTCAGCCTGAGCTCAGAGCTCAATTTAGATCATAGCATCTGGATTCCAGACAGATATGTGAGATGCAGCCGCAGGTCTCCAGGTCCTGACTGATCCGGGATGGAGACCAGAGACCACTCGCCACAAGGATTCCAAATGGAGAAAGTGCTTGAGGGAGAGAGAAACCTCAAAGGTGTTTGGAAGATCTGGCCACAGGCAGCCTGCTTGGAACTGCCAGGCACACCATCATTTCCTCAGCAGGCAGGTGCTGGGGAGGCTAAGGGTAAATAGGCCAGAGGATGACACCAAATAAAGAGTCCCCTCGTCAGCTCTGTCACGGTCAGAAAACATCCCTCACCAATGACTCCTTTCCTGAGGCGGTCATTGTTCAGATTAAACTATGGGAATCTGGCAATAAAATGAAAAATCTTAGAGAGCACACACTTCCTGCTGAGATTCGTGCTCAACTTTGCTTTGTTTCTAAGAGAAAAACTGGGATAGTGGAAAGAGAAATTGTTTTTAATTTTATTTTTAAAATTTTATTGAAGTATAATTTACAATGTTGTATTAGTTTCAAGGGTACAGCAAAGTGATTCAGTTATACACACACACACACATATATACACATATATATGTTCCTCTGCCAGATTCTTTTCCATTACAGGTTATTACAAGATATTAAGTATCCTTCCCTGTGCTATACACACTAGGTCCTTGCTGTTTACCTATTTTATATATGGTAGTGTGTATACGTTAATCCCAAACTCCTAATTGATAAGAGGGAAGTTTTTTTCAATGCCTTTTTTTTTCTTGGTGAGAAGAAATCATAGCCTCAGTCACTCTCATATAGGCTACATACTGAAATCTAAAAGAAGAGGGGAAAAAATAGTAGCAAAAAAATCTTCCCTGACCAATTTTATCTCCATTAGAATTCATCTTGCTCCTTCCTTAGTTTTCCTTGGATGTAATCGATCCAGAACGTTGGTGATGTTGCAGCGATGGATTTGATGTGCAAGAAAAGAATCCTTGCCCCGCTGCTTTTCCGCACCGTCCCCCTCCGAGGTCTCTCGGCCTCTCTCTCCTTCTTGTCTCTTTGCTGTGAATGTCAGGGCTGTCAGTGTCACAGCCTGACATGCATAGTGTTTCTGACACTACACCAAGAAGCAGAAGGAGAGCAAGAAGAGCAGGCCAGGGTGCGCAGCCATTTAAAGAAGTCAAAGGGGAAAAAAAAAAAGCCCAACCGCCTTCCTCTGAGGTTCCTTGATTACAGGGCAGCTTATAAATCACCCCGGATTTTTCTCATTTATCCAATTAGTCTGTTGTCCTGCTCCTGGGCAGATCCCGAAGGTGTGGATCTATTCTGTGAGATCAAAGTCAGTGGCTCTAATAACAGATAAGACAGAATTCGTGATTCAGCAGCTTCTAAGGCTGTGAAGGGTAACCCGCGTCGGTGCACTTTGGGAAGATAGCACCAGTCCGTTTCGAGTATCGAGTATCGATTCGCTGCACTTTGTCACTCTAATGATGTTGTCTCATTAAAAGAGATAAATGCCCCACTGTTCTTCCAATAGCGTCTGCTTCTTACTCTTCTCTCTTTTTCAGCGACATGGCTCTCAGCAGCAGCACGTTAAAATCAAATTGAAATCCAACGCAAGGCTTGGCGACAGAGCTGCTTACGGAGGCTTCTTTTTTATTGCTTTTTCCTACTCTCGACCCCCTAGCTGCTCCCCCCCGCCTCCTACCAGTCACCCACAGAAATAAGCAATACAAAGAGAAACAGATGTAGAAAGTAATCATAATAGGAAGCATTTATTGAGTGCCTGTTCCGTGGAGCCTCCACCCCGCCAACATTTCACATCTCCTACCTTGACCTTGTAAGGTAAGTACAACAACCCCCAGTTTGCAAATGAAGAAGTGGGGTTTGATATTAAGGTACTTGCCCAAGATTACACAGGTAGCGAGAGCCTGGACCACACATGAACGAGGGGCCATCCAATGCAAGTCCTGTTTTTCTAATCTCCATTTTCATTCATGGAACAAATAAGTAAATATGATTGTAACTTGATTAGAATAGGTGAAAAAAATGTAAGAGAAGGTGGCAATTATTCTTCAGCCTGCTAGCACCCAGGAACACAATGCCATAGGCAGTGCAACGGTTTCGTTTCAACAGATTTCTTATTAAATAAAAAAGGTTGCAATTTTCCATAATGAATGTTTTATACATTATTCCTTTGTGTATCAGGCCTCTGAAGTACACATTATTAAAGTCTATTAAAGTCTGTATTTAGCAGCATTACTAATGTGCCTTTGGGGAAATTACTACAATGAAACTGCATCAGTCTTTCACAAAATTTCAATTGTTTAATAGTCTTCTTCGGATCTTCAATACACGTGTCTATTTTTAGCTATAATCAGACCTCAGGCGAAATGCCGTAATCCCAGCCTAGAGCTGTCACAACAAACTGTTTATGGGTTGGATTTAAGAAATAACAAGAGAGGCAGATATTGCTAATTTCACCCATCGTTTTAACTGTTGTTTTTTTCCCCAATAACTTGTTGCAGTTTTCCTACTGTTCTAATTAACAGGAGCTCCTTGATCACTGACATGTGATGACACTTTACAGCTGTGGCTAGAGCTGGCTATCTTAATGGACTGCTCATATTTATATCTAATTGAGACTAGCCTCTCAAGATAACGTCACTTTATTAAAGTCTGAGGGTGGTAAAACGTTACGAAATTATTCCATAAAAAAAATAAACCAGAAGAACATATAAACTGTGGTTAATCAAATCTAAATGTTTTCATTTAAACCTAAACATTGTCATTTATGAGAGACAAGAAATACATGTCTTCTGAGCATTAACTGAGGGATTTCTGCAAATTATGTAGTTTTACATACTCTAAATAGGCATCTCTCCTCTAGCACATTTATTAATTTTATTGAACAGTGGGAGGTTTTTAAAACATAAAGCCAAGGATGTACATATATTCAAAAGCACAACATTCTCTGCAAACATCTTATAGAAAACAATAATGCCGGGCTTATTTTTACAGAGAGAAAAGATAACAAGAAGCAGGAAAGAACGCCAGCAAACAGCTCCATGTTATAAGGCCTCTGTATCACACAAAGAGAGGGGGAAAAAGGCAATTCAAAGTATTAGGTACTCAAATTAATAAGCTAGGATTGAAAGCAATCTCTCTATTATGAATTTCCCCTCATACACAGCAACTGCACCGGTGGAGGTGATATGTTCACAAAATCAGGCAAATTGAGTGGATTGTTAATATTCTAAAGATGGACAAGCCACAGATTAACTGAGCAACTAGTCATGTTTCCAATCACCGATGAACTAAATAGGATGTAACTTAATTGTCTCCATTAAGACTGACTAATTGAGAGGAAAGGGGCACAGCTGAGGACTTAAGAAGGATGTCGGCGCATTCCTCTGCCTGATGCACAAGGCCAGGATCCACTGGCCTCTTTGCTACAAGGGGACCCAGCCACCACCAGCATCAAAGAAAGAGGTCACCGCCCACATCATGTGTCCAAAGAACCTGTCTAATGATGCTGTGGGCTGGTGTGGGCTTAGTTCAACACGGTGCTGCGGAACGAGACCATGCCAGTTCAGTCAGCATTTAATTACAGCTCAACATGAAGGCTGGTAGGGCAGTTTGTCAGTTAAAAATTAAAAAAAAAAAAAAAAAAAAAAAAGCAAAACTTGTTTTAATCAAGAAAATCCTAGGCACGCCTCTATAAACCCTCAAGAAATAAGGATGACCAAGATTCCCACACTGACAATCACAATGTGTGTGAAGTGCCACTAAAAACAACGAAGTGGGACCGAGCATCCTCTTTCTTCCAAGTGAAAACTCTTTTACGGTCAGTAGCTGTGGCCATATTTCAAAGAGCTTATCATGATTCACAGCTCAGCCTCTCAGACTTGAAATCAGATTACAGTCATGTCAAACATATTCTTTCTCCTGCTCTGGGCCGTGATGGTCTTAAACCAAAAGTCCAGCCTTTCTGTTCAGAAGCCTTAATTTCCCTCCCACCTGTTTGGATTCTCCTTCATCTTTTCTGACATGATGGGGAGCTGGTAAGTGAGGCTACAGAGCCTCAAGCCTGCCCCTCAAGTCAAGGCACTGCCATGCCCACGTGAATACTGCGGCGGGGCCCCCGGTCTCCTGGCTCCCCAGAATCATTCCTCTAAAGCCAAATTCTCTGTACAGAAGGGTTCAGATTCTCAACTTACACCCCAGACCGTGAAGATGCCTTCTCAGAGAGGCAGGCACCGACCACTGCCCCGCTGTGTGCTGTTCTGAGATGCAGAGGTAAGTCCCACACTCGAGGACCCACTGAAATGCATTCCTGGTTAAAGCAGAAGGAATGAAACAGAAGCACTGATGTTGCTCCTGCAGTAGAAATGACGGTATAAAGGGCGAATTCTATGTTAACTCAGGAAGCAATTCTCAAATAGCAGGTATATGTTTTACATACGTTTACACGCACAAGTTCTATACATGCACACGTTTTAAAGACAAATGAGCATAAACATACTCAGTTAATTCTTTTAAGTTTGTCTTCTCCCTACTTCATGCCAAACTGACCATCCTCTAGGTTACGATTATCTTGATCTTGCCCTCCCTTACCTCTTAGAAGGGAACCGCATTTCCGTTTTTGTCCTAAAAATTCACTGACTTGCCAGTGAGACGCACAAGGAGGAGACTGGAGGTCTAATTTTCTCATTTCCATACACCCCACATTCAGCAGAATTTGACTTACATGTAACCCAGGTGCTACACCAGCCTTGTGCCAACAATGTTTCATTTAGCCACACAAATTCTATAAAAATAAAGTTTTAAAAATAAGGAATAAGGGCAATGTTTCCTTAACGATGTAGGAGGTGAGCACAGATGTGCTACAATGTCCAGGGCCCAGCTTCTTTGACTGCCGAACACAGGACACAGGCACAGTCTAGACTCCTATCTGAAGATATGCTTAAAAATTCCTGTAGACCCTAAAGAGCTTTTGTTCACGTCAGTTATTTCTATCGATGTTTTACCGTATTAAAAATTAAAGCTGAGACATTTTTGGAAAAGGAAGACACAACCACACATTCCAACGGCCGTCAGAGGGATGACGTCATAGCATGTCATGTAGCCTCTTAAACTGTATTGTATACTTGAGAGAGAGTGGAAAGGGCAAAAAACGTCTCAGTATTATTATGAAAATAGTTTTGACCTTGCAGGTGGCCCATGAACGGGCCCCCCAGGGGTCCCCAAACCACAGTTTGAAAACCACTGGTCTAAACTTGGGCACATCAGCAATATCTTGAGTAAGAGGATGTAACAGCCATTTAAAAAAATTTGAGCCACTGAATCAAAGGGCAGTGTCTTTTTCTAGAGCATTTCTCTACTTACTACTGCTTCCAAAACATCAGTACATTAAAACGCTCTTTCCTGGCAATATGTCAAAGAGAATGACTCCCAAATTCAAATCTGTTTGACCAATGGCTCTGTCTCTTTTTTATCCACTCACTAAATATCTCCACCCAGTTGCACCTCAAATGCGAAACAGCTAAAATAGTATTTATTTTAAAATGCTTGCTTTTTTCTGACTGTCAGTCATATACACAAATACTTACTATAAGAAAGTTGAAAATATAGAGAAAAATTTGTTAAACAACAGACATTTATTTTCTACAGTTATGAATGCTGGAAGTCCCTGATCAAGGTCCAGTAGGGTTGGTTCCTGGTGACAGCTCTCTTCCTGGTCACCTTCTCACTCTGTCCTCATCCGGCCTTTCCTCAGTGTGTTCTCCAGATGGGTGAGGGAATGGAGAGAGCTCTCAGGTGTCTCTTCTCACAGAAAAATATTTTCTTAAATAAGAAACATGAATACCATGTACCTGTCCTCTGAGAAAACCATTGCCAGAATTCTGGGCAATATCTTACAGTCTTTTTTATCGTGTATATTTTAAAAATACAGTGAAGTTCATATCTTAAAGATAATTTCATGTCTTATTTCAAAACACTATTTTTAGTATGACAGGATGCATATTGCTAAAGAAAATTTAGAACATACAAGCAAAAAGAAGATAACGCTCTTAATACTTTGATGTGTATCTGCAATCTTTTTCCTGTGGGTAGCCATGTATCTTTCTTAAAAAACAAAATAATGATCAAACTGTACATATTATTATGTAACTTGCCTTCACAATTTATTGAGAACATCTTTCTATATTATCAAATATTACTCCATCCCTCCCTGTCATTTTTATTGTATGGATGTACCATGGTTTTTGTTTGTTTGTTTTTTTGCGGTACGCGGGCCTCTCACTGTTGTGGCCTCTCCCGTTGCAGAGCACAGGCTCCGGACGCGCAGGCCCAGCGGCCATGGCTCACGGGCCCAGCCGCTCCGCGGCATGTGGGATCTTCCCGGACCAGGGCACGAACCCGTATCCCCTGCATCGGCAGGCGGACTCTCAACCACTGCGCCACCAGGGAAGCCCCATGGTTATTATTTTTAAAAAATTAGTATTATAACAATATGTGATGAATATCTTAGCTAAATTTTTATACACATCTATGACAATTCTTACTGAGTTCTAGAAATAGGAGTTTCTGAGTCAAAAGGTGTGTGTATATTTGAGGCTTTGATACACATTAAGTTCCTTTGAGAAACGTGTTCTTTCATTAACTGTCAATGAGAGAGCCTGCCAGTCCTATTCGTACCTTTGATGAGTAACCTTGATGAATCTTCATCAATTGTAGAAAATGCCATCTCATCATTTTTTTTTTTTTTTTTTTTTTTTTTGCTGTACGCAGACCTCTCACTGTTGTGGCCTCTCCCGTTGCCGAGCACAGGCTCCGGACGCGCAGGCTCAGCGGCCATGGCTCACGGGCGCAGCCGCTCCGCGGCATGTGGGATCTTCCCGGACCGGGGCACGAACCCGCGTCCCCTGCATCGGCAGGCGGACTCTCAACCACTGCGCCACCAGGGAAGCCCCATCTCATCATTTTAATTTGTCTTTCTTTGATAACTGTTGAGATTGGATATTTTATTATATGTTATTTGATCATATTTCTTCCTTTATTGGTTTTATCCTTCTGTTCTTTGCTCATTTTTATTAGAGGAATCACTCTTATCTTACGAATTTTCAAGAATTTTACATACATCAGCTAAGTTAACTCTCTGTCATATATGTTATAAATATTGCCTGGCTAGTCTCTTGTCTTTTAGGATAGTTCAGAATATCTTCTGATGGAAAGAAATCTTTAGGTTTTAAACAAATACATTTTCTTCCTTTATCATTTCTGCCACTAGAAATTAATAAAGCTCTCCTTATTCCAAGATCATTTAAGTTTTATCTGTATTTTCTTCCATGTCACTGGTTTTTGAAGGGTGTGGTATTTCTCCAAAGTCGGCCAGGAGGGGAACTTGGCCATTTGCCTTCAGAAAAAAAGCAGTGGAGACTCATTAAATATAGACTGGTCATTGGGTGAAACCACCCAGAGTGTCCTAAAAAGGGGAGGAGAGAGATCTTACATGTTTACTATCTACCAAATCCTATCCTGCGTCCAGTAACTCTGTTAACTTGCTCTTCAAATAGAAAAAGTTTCAAATGGAGAAAGTTTTAACATTAGGTGTATGTTTAAATATTAAACTCTGGGATGGGACAACTCCTCGCCTTGGCCAGAACAGAGGCTTTGGACGGCAAAGACCTTTGTTTTGTTCACTGGTGAATTGCAAGCATGGTGCATGGTACGCCGTGGGTACATGATAAATGTGTTGAAGGACCTGGTGTTGAGTTATGTGTCTGCCAGGTGTTAGGTGGAAGAACCAACGGTGGTGAGCTCTGGACTTCCCTGCTTCATATTAAAGAGTCGCAAAGTAAGAAAAACTCTAAATGAAGGCAGAAACTAAATTTCAGTGTTACTTTTCTGTCGACTGTAGAGATTTTGATCTGAGTGTAAAGGTGAAACTGCCTCAGACCTGGCACAGTAAGAGATGGTGTTGAAGACTGGAAAATATTCAGCGAAAAAATTCTGTCGGGCATATAGTAAGCAAAACAGTGGCATCCACCCACCAAGAGAGATAAAAGACACTACCCGCCTTCATTTGATGCTATGGCGCTTGTCCAAAGCAGTAACAATCAGATTTGGCTTGATTTGCACATGACAAGGAAGAAACAGTTCTCAAGAAGATTCACTTTCACTGCGGGGGGAGGGTGGAGAGCATTCTGTGCAATAACGGAAAAATCAATTATTTTTCAATCAGATGGAGTGTCCTCACAGATTCAAGGCAGAGAACAGCATGCGATGTGCCTTCATGAGAACGCTGGCCATGAGGGAAAGAGTTTAGGATTGTAATTCCAAGGTTGCTTTCAAGAGCAGAATGTTGTTCCTGTAAGTGTGCTTTTGTGTATATAGTGGCATGTACTGAATGTGCGCCTTTCCGCCTGCCCAATTGGCCTCCCCCAAATCCCATCCTGTTTAACTTGCCTCCCATTTGGCTATGATTTGCTAAGTAACACACTAAAATCCTCTCTTTACAGCATGTTAACATATAGATAACACATATACATACAAAACACTAATCCTTCTTGTTAACAAAATTTATAATATATTCTATATAATAAATATTTATACCTATTAACAAGAGAATAACCAAGAGAGTAGAAAGGGTAAAGAATTTGGACAAAATTCAAAGTTAAATTCTAATTTTAAAGTTTTCGATCAATATTAAAGATTGGAAAATCAGCTCTTGGAAAAAGATCCAAGGAGAGTATGAAAGTTGGAAAGATGGTCTTCAAGTCTGCATAGGGCCGGGGAGAAAGAGCACCCTGCGGAAATCTGTGCACCCACAGTTTCTTTAACATGTAGGGCTAGAGCATAAAGCCCAGAATGTACAACCATTAAAGTCTGTTTACAATATTTAAAAGGTGAATAGACATGAGGGTATCCACTCTGTATAAACCTACAGGTTGGGTATCAGCCTGACATATCGCATATACACCAGCCTCCGGGAAGGGCCCCAGGCTCACGATAAGAATTGTGGCTGCGGACGCCCTCAGCGTGCTGGCTGTCTGAGGGCCAGAACTGCACCCCTTCCTGGTGTGTTCCCAGATCCGGGCACAGATTGAAGTTCCAGAATGTGAGGAATGAAGGCTCTACATGGCTGCTCGCAGTTCACTGACAGGTTATCCCGTTAAAATAGTTAGACAAACTGCCAATTCCCGGTGCCCTGGGGCCATTCCCGTGTTTTCTAGAGGGTGTTGTCCCCAATTGACCCAAAAGAGAGCTGTCAATGCCTAATTGTGGTCAGAATTGCCCTGGTGCATCAGAGGAACAACACTGGACCCTAGGATGCTCCAGCCCCCTCCCCATCTGGACACCTCCCTGATTAAAGTGTCCCATAACTAGTTGGGGTTTGGGAAGGAAAGAGAGTGATTACCATGTATGTCCAAGGAAGTGGAAAGTGTACAATTCAAATGTCTCCAGCTTTCTGGGAACACTTCTACTTAGAAAATCAATCACACCCACAAAAATATTTCCAACGTTCTAACTTACATATCCTAATTGATGAGATGACTATCTAGTTTTATTTGTGCTGAGATCTGTTTCCTCCCCAGAGGGTGACCTATTTTTTTTTTTTTTGTCTTATGCCAAGAAAACCATAAGAAAAATGCTGACCTATGAAGGTTACACATCATGCTTAATCACCACTTTAAATTAAAATAACATAAAATAAAGCATTCACTGGGTCACTCGGGCAGAACATAACCTCCCAAGCAACAGACACACCTACTGAGACACTTGAAATTTCTAAGGAGTCTGGTTCCCAGCTGTGTGTCAAGAGCCAAACCATGACATCAGGTCTTGCGTTGCCCCGGAGAAACTTAGGGCAGGGCTGAAACAGTATACTGAGCCTGCCAATCTGAGATTTCCCAAGAGCTGTCTTAGCTTTTCACTACACCAAACTGTCAGTGATAGAAGCCAAGATTTGCAGTGACTGCCATGATGGATCTCCTCTCCTCCTCGCCCTCCAATTATGACTTTGGGGAACAATACCTGCCCATCTAGGATTCCAAAAGTTCACTCCTCAAAGACTGTTGGAGGGCATTATGCTAAGTGAAATAAGTCAGAGAAAGACAAATACTGTATGATTTCACTTACATGTGGAATCTAAAAAATACAACTAATAAATATAACAAAAAAAGAAGCAGATTCACAAATATAGAGAACAAACTAGTAGTTACCAGTGGGGAGAAGGAAGGGGGGTGGGGGAGGGGAGTAAGAGGTACAAACTACTAGGTATAAAATAAGCTACAAGGATATATTGTACAAGAAGGGTAATATAGCCAATATTTTATAATAACTATAAATGGAATATAACCTTTAAAAGTTGTGAATTACTATATTGTACACCTGTAACTTATATAATATTGTCCAGCAACTATACTTCAATTAAAAAATATATATATATATATATATATATTTTTTTTTTTAAAGAGGGTAAGTATTGAAGCCAGAGGGGGGAAAAGGTCAGCAAAGTTTTCCTCTTCTTTGGCTTGGCTCAGCCAAATGAAAATCTCTCAAAAAACAATTGCTTACTTTTTTCTGGTTTCTTCTGATGGGGTAAAGCAGCCGTGCTCGTGAGAAGGTCAAACAAAGGGCCATGAGAAAAATTACCCCTGGAAAGGGGATGCTAGTAAAACCATCTCAACAAGCTACATGGGCTTTCTAAAGCCTAGGAATTCCATAATCCGTTTTTAAGACCAAATCATCTAAAAGCGCCGTCCAACTCCATCACAACCCGCATTTACCTCTTCTTGCAGTCTCTGGAAATGTCTCTCCCCTGTTTTAAATCCTTCAGTGGCTCTCAGAACGCAACCCTTCCCTCCTTCTCTGGGCTCACATCTGGCATCTTCTCCCAGTGCGGGTGTTCTCAACCAGGGCATTTTCGTCCCCTCAAGGGACACTGGCCAATGTGTCGGGACATTTTTGGTTGTCACAACTGAGGCTGGGGGAGAGGGATGCTACTAAACACTTCCAATACAGAAGACAGCCTCTCACTACAAAGGATCACCTGGTCCAAACGTCAATAGTGCCAAGACTGAGAAATCCTCCTCCAGCCTCAGAGGCCTCTGATAAACACAGCTGACACCTCTGGAAGACTACACCACCACCAGTCCCCGTGACCCTGCCTGTCAACACTGCTTGCCAACCTCTGGAATGCTTCTGGCAGGAGATGCAACCTCCTCACGCCACAGAAAGTGATCACAGACCCAGGGTAATAAATCATGGTACCATAAAGACACAAAGGATGAGTCCCCAATGTACCTCTTACCTTGTTCATGCTGTAAGGACTGCAGCAAGGGAGTAGACATGTCACAATGCAAGGCAGCTCTTAAAGATTCACCTTGTTCCTGCAGACCTCACGTCCTGAAGCAGACAGCTGCACTGCAAAGACACAGAGGATATCCATCAGCCGGTATTCAGGAAGGCCCAGGGCAGTCCCGTGTCCAGTGGAACTTTCTGCCATGATAGCAAGGCTCCATGGCTGTGTTATTCAATATGGTAGCCACTAGCCACATATGGCTACTGAGCACTTGAAATGTGGCGAGTGCAACTGAGGGCTGAATTTTAAATTTTATGTAATTTTAATTAAAGTTCAATGTAAATAGCCACATGTAACGGTTAGTGGCTACTGTACTGGACAGTGCAGGTCTAGAGAGTCCAATCAAGAGTCTTGAGGCCACAGACACTGGGCACGCCAGTGTCCAAGGAAAAGCTGGATATTATACGCTCAGAGTGACTGCAGATACACAGGAACAAGAACACTCATTCATTCGATAACTATGTTTTGAGTACTTACTAGGTGCTGAGTACTGAGGATATAGTGACCAGTAAAGCCAGAGAGGTCAGTTATATAAGGGTTTCTAGTGCAGGCTTTGGCCTCCTTAGGAAGGGAAAGGATCTAGCAAGTGAGTAGCATGTATGCCAAACCTAAATGCCTTCCGTGCTGCCCACAGGAATAAAGGATCAGACCAGTTGGGACTTCCCTGGCGGTCCAATGGTTAGGTCTCCATGCTTCCACTGCAGGGGGTGCGGGTTCGATCCCTGGTCAGGGAACTAAGACCTTGCATGCCTCATGGCATGGCCAAAAAAAAAAAAAAAAAAAAAGGAACAGACTAGCATTTGCTGGAGCCTGATTGTACCACTGTCAGGGCTAAATAGCTAGAACCTTTCACAGAGCTTTTTGGGAGGAAGTGTACCATAAAAGAATTCAGGAGTTCTGTACTGTGGACCTAATGAAGCAGATGATCCAACGTCTCCTCAATAAGGAAAGGACCCTTAAGGAAATAAGGGTCCACGTTTTTATCCACACGATTGGTTCTTTAGGTCAGTTTTTTGATTCATTTGAATTACATTTTAGAATTAAACAGTCATTGTTCACTTCCAGGATTCTTAATTTGCCAGCTATTAAGAAAAAATACAGAAAGAAAATATCTTCAACCACATAATTGGATTTGTAGGCTTTTCCTCTGAAAGATGTTTCTGGGTGGATTTGAGAGGAGAACAAAACATGTAAGGTGCCTTATAATCACCTTATTTCTGTATTATGTTTTTCAGGTTGCATCTAGGAGGGATTTATATATCTGAACCTTTCCATAAAGACTGGAATTTGAGGTTTAACCGGAACTGCAGTGCTTTAAAAAATATATTATTTTTAACTATATTAACAGTATAGAAAATGTTCAATAGAAAAAGGACTAAGTACTCAGAATTCCACTAGCCTACCATCACCTCTGGTTCTTAGCAGCTTTGGTCTGTCGGAGAACAAGACGCATGTCTGCTAACTGAGTCGAGGGCACAGAGTCCAAGGCTGTATTTTCCATATTAACATCTTTCACCATTAAGAAAGTGATTTTGCAATATACATTTTCAAAAGATAAACTCCTACTTTGCACACATTACTATTCTTTGAATACAATATTATTATAAATCAGAAGATAGGGAGAGGAAACTGAAGATCACTCCCTGGCTATTTGAGGCACACAGATTCCAAAGAAAATACCACATTCAGTCATAGCAATGACATATTTTAATAATGATGTACAACATGGAGAGACCCTGGAATTCTGACTCTGTAGCCTAAACTACATCCAAACGCCCTCATCTGTACATGAGGGGCCTGAGTAATCACTGTTTCAAAGCCAAGAAAATTCAACATCTAATTCTAGCCAATCTGAAAGTGACTGAAAGAAAATTCTCCATGTAACTTTTACCTTTGAATTTCCAGAAACAGATGCTAGTGAATTTCTGGGTTTTCAAGTAGAATTCTATACATGTTAATTCCTTTTTGACATATGTATTTGATCTGTTTAAAAACTATAGCTCAGCACTTAACTGGGAAGTTTGTCCAAAAACCTGGCAGAAATGCCTGATGTCACAATTCCATTCAAATGGACACAGTGGTATCAACACAGGAAAGGTGGGCACGAAGAGATAATAACAAACAGACAAGGATTCTTGAACATAATTTCCCCAAGGAAATCCCACCCAGCTCCAATCATTCCACCATCCCCGTTCCCTCAGAACTTGCTTATATAGTTTGCACTTAACTAATTTTGGATCCTCTCCTGTTCCCCACCCTCACCAAATGTTCTTGTCTCATTTTCATGTATGTTGGTTCTATAACGAAGTCAGGATAAAAACTCTTCAAGGGAAATATCAGTCAGCTAGAAAGTTCTTAATAAATACTATGAATAGATTTATTTTCTTTGCTCTCACTCATAGAGCCTAGGATGATGTCATGACTCTTAATGTAGGACCTTAAAAACAATGTTGATAATTGTTGCAAATTGCCTTCAGGGTTTTCTTAAAAGAGGAAAAATCTTTTCATGTCCAGGATCATAAGTCTTTAAAAAAAATACTGTTAAGAATACTTTACAGCTATGCAGTGCTCAAAACTGTACAATGCACTTTTATATTAATACTCTTATTTAGTACTGAGATCAATCTGAGTGGTAGTTTTCCTAATTAGGAAACCAGATGCAGAGAGGAAAAAGAATTCTTCTTAGTCATGCTATAGTAGGCAGTAGACCCTGAGCTGGAAGTGACTTCACTTAAAGATACTACAGAATTAAAATATGTTCAAAGATCACCAGTGAAAAACCTCCCCCAATAAAACACACATACACACACTCAAAGACCACCATTAACACAAAACACCTCAGCAAATGGATGACAGAATTAGAAATTGGGTCAGTTTGCTTCTGGATAGCAACAGAGAAGACAGGCCTTATTCCATGAAGTTCTTTCGCTCTCCTTTGAAACACAGAGAACCTCGTTGTTTTATAGCCAATTCAGCTTATGAAGAAGCTTAGAAAAATCCACAGCTTAAAAAATGAGACTGCCTCTTAAGTATAAAGCCTTGGAGGAAAAGATACCAGAGTTACCATAGTGGAATTAAGGGAGTTTTCTTCTTTATTCTATTTTTCAGTGTTTTTTTTTTTTAATGGTTCAAGAAGCTGGAGTCTCTTGATACTAAGCGAAAGGAAAGCACAGATGCCTTTCAAGGGTGGCTGGAGAAAGCCCATCCCAGAGACCAACGCGTGACTTCCCCTCAGTGGCTCCTAACAGGGTTGGTTCAACAAAGCCCAAGGTCAAGCTGAGGCATCCAAAAGGTTAATGAAACGCAATTTGTCTTTCCAGGTGGGTAAAGAAGTGTGGGTAAGCAGGGAGGTGGTGACAGGGTACGTGTAAGAAGAAGAGAGCAAAGAGAGAATGAAAAGAAAAGGTGAAGGCTACAAAGAAAGGAGAAAAGCAAAGGGCAGGCGAGCCAACAGAGCCCTGGAGACAGATTCAGTGATGTGGCCAAGTGCCCCTCGCCAGCGGGTCCTCACTGCGGAAGGGACCCAGACTCAGGCTCCTGATGGACAATGCCGCATTCTATGGCTTCTCTGGGTTTATACACCCTCAGGGCCCGGGTGTCAGCAAGTGGGAGTTGGAGTAAAGTTAAGCCTGGGCCTACCTGTTTCACCACTATTTATTACCACCAGTCTCCACCTACCACAGAGAAAAGCCTATGTCACCTGGATCACTGATAATGGAGTAGAGAGGTATATGGTGAGAACAGCATAAGCCAACTTTATTCTCTTCTCCTTACTCTAAAGAGAAGCTGAAACATGTCAAAGGGCTGGGTGTGTGTGTGTGTGTGTGTGTGTGTGTGTGTGTGTGTGTGTGTGTGTGTGTGTGTGTGTGTGTGTGTATACTGTGCTACTTCTTGGCCCTTGAAAATACAACCAATACTTACTACCAATCAATGGAATATGATGAGCTGGGCTTTTCTCCCCACTCCAACTCCCGCACCCCCTACCAAGATGCTCATTCTAGAAGCCTTTTGTGATACAACTCAAAGCTGGGTAGCTCAGGCACTTCTATGGGAAACACGTCAATAGGAGCCAGCCATTTATACCTCAGTGTCCAAGTTCCTTCTGGCTTTTACATATAACACACCCTGAGGTCAGCCTGCGGAATGGACTCCAGTCCCTTCCCTCCCACCACTGAATCCAGCAGCCTAAACGAAGGGCTGGAGTAGAAGGCCCAAGAGCTTGTGGGGGACGAATAAGGGAATAAAAAGACGAACAGGTTTTGGAAAGAAAGGGAGAGCAGGCAAGATGATAAGAGCCTAGAAGAAATTCTCGAAATCTAGGACTTAGGAGCGTGGGAAACCACATGAACAGATGAGAGAAAGAGCCCTAATATCCTCCACCTCGGGGGAGTAAATTTCACGGGCTGGAGTCGTTCACATGTCTCTGAAGCAAAGTCCTGACAACCTTCAAGTGGAATCTCCTTGTGCAAAACTGGAAAATGTAAAACCATTTAATTACAGACAGTCCAATCCCTCCCTTCCACAGTAAGGGGTGTGGTGCTGGGATTAAAGGATCCAAAGGTGAAGCAGCAAACAGACCCCTGTCCCCTACCCTGAATGCACACACACCTCCCAAGTGGCTGTCTCCTTCCGTTCTTCCTGAAGAAGCAGAGGGAACAGAGCAATGCTCCCCGAGGAACTTCCTGAAGGTCCTTCTCCATCCTCGGGGTTACAGCAGACACGTGGCTCTGGTTCTTCAGGACCCCTGTGCCCTTGTCACCCCCAGCTTTAGGCAGCAAACATGCCATACCATGGTTCTGCCCCAAGAGACAGGACAACGTTGGCCACCCTGCCTTGCTCCCCTGTGCCCCGCCTTCGCGGCGTGCCACAGAAAACATACGACCCTAGCCAGAAGGATGAGAGCATCTTGGCCACCAAGCATCATCAGAACGCTTCTTCCCCAAGGAAGGGGATAGGCTAGGCAATTTGAAAATTAATATTCTGAAATACTAACTAGCATGGGAGCTATATTTCAACAGGAAACTGTAATAAGGAAGAGGAAATGAAAGGATTATAAAGGAGAGAGACACTCCTGGTAACACACAAAAAATTGCCTTGAGAGCCAGACGGGGAGTAGTCGAGTGCTGGCAGTACAGTGCCAAGGGGTCGAGTGTCAGCTGCTTTCAGATGACACTTCTGGCATGTATGCTGAGGGTTCCCCGTGCGTAGTCAAATCCTAAGTCAGGATATCTAAGTTCAGCGCTATCACTCTATAAAAGATCAATTTCAGTGATTTAGGAGTATCTTAATTAAAGGCACAGTACAGAAGGTAGGAACAAGGTACATGGCCCCAGAGCTGATATTCAAGAAAGACAAAAATATTGAGAGATTACATAAAATCGCATGCGTTTTCAATGTTGGCAAACCGATGTTAGTACTTTGGAAATCCCGTACGGGTTGGATGTGGTCGGTCAGGTTGTATCTGTTATTGTACACCTTTCATGTCGGCCGGGGGATTCTTTGTTCCTTTACATCTCCAGGGCTGGTGGCTCCCAGCCTGTCTCCTGACCCTCTAGGGTTGTACTGCTGTGGCTTCCCTGGGTACAGGGAGCCCAGTGGGAAGCGTGGGCAAACCAGGAATGATCTGGAGCCACATCGGCCTGAAGGTCAACTCTGCCTCTTGGCACTAACCTTCTCTGAGTCTCTATTCCTTCATCTGTAAAATCTGGGGAAATTCTTTATACCTCCTAAGATTATTTTGAGGATTAAATGAAAACATGAATAAAGTACTGTATGCATGATGTTAAAAAAGATGAGGGGCTTCCCTGGCGGCGCAGTGGTTGGGAGTCCGCCTGCCGATGCGGGGGACGCGGGTTCGTGCCCCGGTCCGGGAAGATCCCACATGCCGCGGGTGGTAATAAGGATATCCACCTTGGTGTAGTGTTATGAGAACTAGGAAAAAAATGCATAAGTACAGTTCCTAGCACAGAATATATACCTGGTTAAATGACAGCTATTAAAGGGATTTTTTAAAAACAGTCCTTGAGAGTTTCACTGTCTTAAGTAAGGAAAATCAGCCAAGTGTTAGATAAGTGATATAGGTATTCAGAAGAGCGTAGTTTTTAGTAAGTCTCAGGCTGTCCAAAAAAAAAAAAAAAAAAAGATGAGGCTCTTCTCTTCCTGTTTCCCATCACCATTCAGCACCACCTCATTATGCTTGTAATTGTACGTAGGTATTCACCTTTCAATTACCCTACTGGATTACAAATATTTCAAGGGAAGAGATTTTGTCTGTTTTATGCCCAAATAACCAGCACTTATCCCACTGCCTTACATGCAGTAGGCACTCAATATATGCACAATTTAATTATAATGTTGTTATGGACTGAATGTTTGTGTCCCCCCAAAATTCAAATGTTGCCTAATTCCCAGTGCGATGATATTCAGAGGCAGGGCCTCTGGGAGGTAATTAGGTTTGGATGAGGTCACGAGGGCGGAGCCCCCATTATGGG
Organism: Physeter macrocephalus; assembly: GCF_002837175.3. Lineage (NCBI taxonomy): Eukaryota > Metazoa > Chordata > Mammalia > Artiodactyla > Physeteridae > Physeter > Physeter macrocephalus. The sequence continues at coordinate 68,821,063 of NC_041223.1, forward strand.
ATTAGTGCCATTATAAGAAGAGATGCCAGCAAGCTCACATGTATGCATGCATTCTCCTCTCTCTCTCTCTCTCTCTCTCTCTCTCTCTCTCTCTCTCTCTCCCTCTCCTTGCCATGTGAGGATATAGTAGGAAGCCAGCTGTCTGGAAGAGAGCCCTCACTAGGAATCAAATGGGCTGGCACCTTGATCTTGGACTTACCAGCCTCCAGAACTGTGAGAAATAAACTGCTGTTTAGCTTCCCAGTCTATGGTATTCTGTTATAGCAGGCTAAATTGCTGGTGACAAACATTTAGGAAGATCTTCCTTAAATCTGGCACCAACTGAGCCTTTTTCTCCTCATTTTATGTTCTTCCGATGCTTCAATGGCAATATCTATATCTACTCCTCACTTGGCCAGAATATTTTGAGACTAAATGAAAAAACAGGTTCAAATTAAGAATAAAACACTGAGGAGTTTTCTCTTAAGAAGTGTGGCATCACTTTTAGGTCAACAGGGTACTATTCGGGCACTCTTTGCATGCTTCAGAAGAAAAAAATTAAACATAAGTAATCTCATCACCCTACTAATAAATAAAGAATCATGCCTTAATTTCAGCATCCTCAACTCATGTTTGCCAACAGCACATGTCACTGCCGGCAGTGTACCTGGTGGCTGGCCACAGGTGGAGGCAAATCCCCAGTCCCTCTGTCCACTTTGGATTGAGAAGGCTGACTTGTATTCCTCTAGGACAAAGGTTTACTAATAACCATGACGGACTTACCCAGGTTTCTTTGATGTTATGCTGAAAGAATCCCAGAGACCTTCAAACAATCTCAGCTTCCTTCTCCCTTGGGGGGTTTGCTGAACAATTCAGGCAAACACATTTCCTGTGATTTGGTGAGAAGCTAAAATAACTCAACAGAAAGCCTAGTCAGTGGGGGACTTCAGAATGACCCACTGAAAAGGAAGACGATGGAAATCACTATGAAGGTATCTCTTTCCAGAAGCTCAAGGGGACCAGCTATCTCTCCAATAAAGGGTTTCTAATTCAGGGATTTAAATATTCTCAATAATACCTTGAGGATAGATAGGTCGTAGCGAGAGGCGATCGCCTTACTGGGAGCGGAGGGCTTACAGCGAAACTCATGTGTTTAGCAAGTCAGACTGGGTGTGATGCCTTGTTCCTCTGGGAAGAAACATTCATTAATCCTCAGAAGAAAGCTCAATTTGCCACGATGGGCCCCTGTCGAAAGCAATCTCAGGGATTCACTGTTGACCTCTGCTTCCCTGAGGCTCACATTCTGTCCTTCCCAACACCAGCTTCTCCGCAGTGTGGCTTGTTCTTTGTGAGGGCACCCTGTGTCCTAAAGTTTGCTTGCCAGGGCCCTGGGGCTCTCAGTGCTCTCAAATGAGTTTAGCGTCAAAATAACTGAAGTTTCACACCTTGCAGGTAGTGTAACTAGGGAGCCCACAGCCATTCAAACAACAGAACACCGGACGCCCATCTCCCCAGCCCTGTGCCCCAAACACTCACACTCAGAGCCCCATACAGACTCTGCAGGGAATTCACCTTGCTGCTTTGGGCCAACAGTTCCTGTGGGAGTGTAAACACCACAGCCCCTAGAACCTATGGCCAGGTCTGTGGCATCAGTGTCTTCTGGCACCTGGGTATCTCCCTTTCCTGCCTTCGATGCACTCACGATGCACTTATTATTTTCTATTTCATCCAACATACCTAAGGATTCCGGGGGTGGGTGGAGTGGGGCTGGGGGTTGGACGGGGGCCAGGCTGCACCAGCTCAGGATACTGTTCTGCCACAAATTCCAGTTTGGGGGTTCCCTAAACTCAGTTCTGCCATATCCAGCCGTCCCCTCTGTGGCCATTTGGCTGTAATTCAGGCAAGAGCTAGAAATATGTTCTTTGTAGCATACGCTGTATTGTTGTGACTCACACCCTGACTTTTCCTCATAGCAGAGTGATGCTGGGTGAAGAGGCACTTAAGGGTCAGGCCAGGCATTGAGAAATGTGCCCTCAGCCAGCATCAGCAGCGCAGGAAATTACCCCAAGGAAGCAGTCACCTCCCTGCACTCTCTGTACCCAGCTAGCTAAGTCCGTCCTGGGTTCTGAGGAAAGGAATGAGCCTGACTTTAACTTTTCAATGATCTAGAGCTGGAGGACCGCACACTGACGTTCTGGTAGCACGAGAGAGGCAAAGAGGACAAGGAGTGAGACTGGGATGTGCAACCACATCCCCACATCACACCCATGGTCTGGAGAGGGGCCTCATCCTCCCACAGCAGCCAAGAGAACAGCCACAGAAAACGGCTCCAGCCGCTGACCTGGAGGCCTGGTCCCCGGGGGATCCTCTGATCTCATTACAGCAGTCGACACTAGTCCTCACAAAACAAACAGAGGAAATTTATGGCTGCCTTAGCCTGTGGAGAGCTCCACATTCCTTGCTTAACGAGAGTTCCAGCTTCGGAGACCACAGCCACTGGGATGGGGAGGATGTCTGCTTTGCTCCAAGAAACAACTGTGGTCCTGCCTCTTCCCCTCTTTCTGGGGCTGGAGAGGAAGGAGGTGAGCCTGGCAAGAGCCACTGAACTGGTGGCCTGGGGCTCTGCTCGGTCCCGGAAGAGAAGTTCCCTTTCTCTGTATGTCAACACCCCCAGGCGCAGTCAGTGGAGCCATTTACTCTTGAATAGCCCTGGGAAAGCGCAGCCTTGAAGGGTTCCACCTGCTAAGGCCAGAAGCCCAAGAGAGAGGCTGTCCTGTGTCACAAAACTCCAAGTTGTCTGGTGGGAAAATTTCTTCCCTAAAATACCCTTGGCTTGAGCCTTCGAAAACTTTACCTAACTTGGGGTTCCCACTTTTAGAATAAATGGCAGGAGGAAAAATGTTATTTTATACCCTTTAAGTCCATCTCAGACGTTAACTGAGCACCTAGACTAGGAGGTAGAGGGTGAACCTCCAAACCAAAATACGAACAGACGGGTGGTTCTGAGTCGGGGTGATTCTACCCACCAGGCGACAGCTGCAGCACGTGGAGACATTTTTGGTTGTCACAACTAGGATGGGAAGGGGTGCTACTGGCATCTAGTGGGTAGAGGCCAGGGGGGCTGCTAAACATCCTACCAGGCACAAAACGGCCCCCCACGAAAAACAGTTATGCAGTAGATGGGAAGGGGTGCTACTGGCATCTAGTGGGTAGAGGCCAGGGGGGCTGCTAAACATCCTACCAGGCACAAAACGGCCCCCACAATAAGAATTATCTGCTCTAAAATGTCAACAGTGCTGAAACTGAGAAATTCTGTTGTAGAAGGAACACTCAAGGATGTGTGTAGGTTTAAAATAATGACAATTCTTTTTTTTTTTTTTCTTTCTTTTTTTTTTTTTTTTTTTTTGCGGTACGCGGGCCTCCCTCTGCTGCGGCCTCTCCCGTTGCGGGGCACAGGCTCCGGACGCGCAGGCTCAGCGGCCGTGGCTCACGGGCCCAGCCGCTCCGCGGCACGTGGGATCCTCCCGGACCGGGGCGCGAACCCGGCTCCCCTGCATCGGCAGGCGGACGCGCAACCACTGCGCCACCAGGGAAGCCCCTAAAATAATGACAATTCTTAATCTCATTACGATAATGTGGATAGCACGCGGTCAAAATGTGTACAATTCACCACCACAAAAGCTTACCAGTTCTCTCTTCGAGTAAAACAAATGAAAACTGCCTTGTCACTCTGCAGAGTCAGATCATTAGGGCTGCCTAGAAAACAGTGGGGCAGCTTCAGTTTTAGACCATATGATCAGCACCATCACAAGCGCTCTGTTTATTCCACGGAAAGGTGTGATCTGCGTGCTTACCGTCATAATTCAGGGGTGAGTGCTAACAGAAAGAATTCATGAGCTCCGTTCCACGATTACTAAAACCATACATGTAACCTGAGTAGACCTAGGTCTGGGGAAAAAAACGGCAAGATATTTCAACTTTCAAAATACCAACAACATAATACGAGGAACCGTGGTGATGTTGACCTACATTCCGGGGAGGTTCAAAAAACAGCTGCAGAGTAGGACACTAAATAAACGCAGAATTGCAGAAAGGTACCATCATGAAAATCATCATGGTGCGTATTTTGGAATTCTCCCATTTCTAATTTTCTGTACCTGTTTCAAAATATGCCCTTTCTCTACATAGCATACTTTCATCATATCTGATGTAAGAATGTATATTTCAATAATCCACTCATCATTCTCTCATGAACTCTTTTATTCCCGCAAAAGAAGGAAAAATCCCCACCCAAGCACAGCGCATGCATGTAAGCAAATCTGAAGAAGCAGGAGGAAAAGAATTTCATGAATGAGCAGGAGACAGTTAGTTAATGGAATGTTTTAAAGGCTTGTGGTATAAACAATAAACAAAACGGATTCACTAAATGTTAATACTGTTTACCATGATGTAAGAGCTGGGCTTTTTTTTTTTTTTTTTTTTTTTCCCCCCATGTTCCAGAAGCAAGAGGAAAATGAATACCTTGGTAGGGAAAAATGATACCTTCCTTGGCATTTCAGAACCATTGCTCAACGCCTCTTGAGCAAGGGAAGCCACCGTAATGGCTTTATTTTACCTACCGCAACTATGGGCCACTTCGGAGTCATTCTCCACCATATCCCACTTTCCTTCCTCCACTCCAGCCCTGCTACATCATCTCTGGAAGCCATTAACCAAGGGTCCTGTTGCAATTTCCCTCTCCTCCCTGCCCTGCTGCCTCAGCCATGCTGGAGTCGGGACAAAGCCAACTTGTATTACATCACAGAGCCAACTCCTTTATCTGTAAACCATCTTGGTGGTAGTTTACCACTACTGGAACCCAAGGCTGTCAACAGTGTGGTCTTTGTTTGGGGGGTGTTGCTTGAAAAATTAAAAAAAAACAAGAGGAAGTTCCCCCATACCTCCTTCCTCGTTTAAATACAGGCAGTGGGCTCAGGCACCTCTGCAGCCTGGCTCCGCCCTGCCGTGCGTGTAAGCCAGACATTACCTTATACACAAATGAATCTCCGCATTCCTCAGTCTAGCTGCTCCCCTGTACATTCCTCTGTTCCCCAGCTCACGCTCCTCTGCCTTTCCCTCCTCTCTCCTCTGTCCCCACCCTCCTTTTTTTTTTTTTTTTTTTTTTTTTTTTTTTCCAGTTTCCACTGCCTCACTGTGTTTTTGTGTAAATGATCTCACATGACTCAACAAATCCATCTGCCTGAAGCAGGCCAAGTCTGGAGCCCTCCCAGGAGGGAGGAGAAGAATTGCTTTGTGGAAAGGACCTGGAGCACTGCCCTTTCTCTGGCTCGAATTACCCGCCTGTCAGGCCTGACGGATTTGGCTAAAAATAAAAGGAAGCGGGCCGTGAAAAGCAGATGAATGGGCTCAGCAGTTCCTTAGATAACATGGGCCTGCTGTGGCCCCAAAGCTCCCCAAACAGAAACTTCAAATGCGGGGCTTGGGAGGGCAGGGATGGGGCGTCCAAGTGAAAGTGGAGGGGGTGGGACAGGGCCTGGGGCTTAGAATTCTGCCTGAGGACTGTGTGTGTGTGTGTGTGTGTGTGTGTGTGTGTTTGTATGAGAGAGACAGAGACGGAGAGACAGAGAGAGATACTCATATAAAAAGGTCCTCATAAACACACTAGAGTTTAGTGGAGTGAAGGCTTGGCTCATTAAGGAAAAAAAGGAAGAAAAAAATGTTGTTTCCACTACAAAATTACCCTTCTCCCTACCTCCCAACACCAGACATTTTAAGCCTCCTATGATGTCACTTCTGCATTCAGAGCCAGCAAAGAGCTCAAATCTTTGTGAGTGGATGCCCAGCGCCCGCCCGCCCGCAGTGGGTATTAAGCACTTAGGTTGGCAATGTAATGACACACTGTAACAATCTGTAATATGAAGCAGTCAGCAAAGCCCTGGCTCCGGGAGCTGTTTCTCCCGACCATTAACCATATGTTTGGCTCCCCAGCTAGCCTAGCAAGTGTGGTTCCAGCTCACCATCTGGTTTCTATCCACACAAGCAACTGCAAAGCACAGACCATCTCCCTCTGGAGCCGTGTGTTTCTTTTTCTCTCTTTTCCTTTCTGCCCTTCCCCTTTCCGCCTCCCAGCTCCTTCGTTCCCTCGGCTAAGGAATTCTCTGCCATTCATCACGTGCAAAGAAAACTTTACCTGGCGGCAGCGGCAGAGCCATTAAGAATGCACAGCTGTATTGTAAACACGCCAGAGGGCTGGTTCCCATCCGCATCCGTAGAACGAGGTCCCTTCCTCATCTCCTATTGAGAGCTGACACTTGATGCAGGATGTTAAAAATAGGTACATTCTTGACAGATCCAGGGGTTGTCGTGGTGTCCTTCACAATCACTCCAAATTCTGGGAGTGGGGCTTTAAAACACACACACACACACACACACACACACACCTGGTTCCCATCCGCATCCGTAGAACGAGGTCCCTTCCTCATCTCCTATTGAGAGCTGACACTTGATGCAGGATGTTAAAAATAGGTACATTCTTGACAGATCCAGGCAGATTCGTGGTGTCCTTCACAATCACTCCAAATTCTGGGAGTGGGGCTTTAAGAGACACACACACACACACACACACACACACACACACACACGTCCCTAAATTTGCCTCCACATTCAATCCGCATTACATCAGTCTCACCCAGATGACATACCGGCTGCAAATAACCAAGTCAACGAAAGGATTCTATTCCTTTCTCTGCCCTAAAGGATTCGATCCCAAGTGTGTATTTTTCTTTCTTTCTTCTTTCCCTCCAGAGCCCAGACTGAAAGAGATGATGCTTCAGAAGAATAAGAGCACACAGCCTTTTTCAACAAACTGATAATTTGCAAAATTTAGGCTTATTTACATTGGCATTTTAATAGTATACAGTCATGACATGGAACAGACTACTGGAATTCAGATGCTTTTCTTGCAAGGTCTCCAAAGTATTTATCCCAGATTTTCTCCTTCACGTGATTTCAGGTACTTTATAACTTTTTAAAAATTTAAGAAGAGACTTTTGATAAACAGAAATTAAATAATTTTCCCATCCCTACAAGAATTATATGTGCATTTACCAGCCCATTTTACTGAATTAGGAACTTAAAGATAATTCTTCCCACACCTTAAAAAAAAAAAAAAAAAAGCTGATTTCTCACATACCAAGAACAAAAGGAAGAATATCACTAAAAAGTGATTAAGCAGAATGTCAGATTTTATCAACGTGGCAGAGCTACAGAGGTTCTGTCAGGGGAGCACTGTTTATTCAGGGTAACAAGGGTGCCAGGAGGCCACTGCCTGAGCAGACGTCTTACACCCACTGTCTTTGGCAGCCCTAGTTTCATAATCTGAGATAGGTCTTTTGTTTGCTATTTCTACGAATAAGGGACATTAAAGTTCTGCTGCATGTAGGTTTTAGAGAATGACAGAAAAAAACTTTCAATTTCAGAAAGTTTAAATTGTCTACAGAAGATGTGTTCCATTAAAAGCTGTTTTAACCCCCAAATCATAGTACAAAGTTAAGATGAATTACCATGATGACAATATCACTAATAAAAAGAAAGAAAAATGATCAATTCACAGCTTCAACATTTTCATAGTTTACCTGGCTCTTTGGAGCCAGGAATCAATTTATTACATAATTACTGGTGCCCTCGGCCCAATTCCACCAGGATCCCTGGGGGTGCGGGGACCCTGGGCATTAGAATTTTTGACAGCTTCCCAGCTGTAGCTATTGAGCAGCCAGAGTTGAAAAGTCTCGCTCTGTGTAAACTTCTGTGATACTAGAAACCACATCACCAAAAACAGAAAGAAACCTTTGGAATGGAAATGGAAATGAAATTTAGGATTAGAACAGTGGCTTTCAAACTTATTTAGAAGTGAAATCTTCAATCAAATGAAATCTTACATGAAATCCCTGTTAAACAAAAGAGTAAAAGTGGTCACGTTTATGTCATTTTATGTTCTCAGTCTATACAATATCCATAGATTTCATAAATTCAAATGTATAATATTTTAAATTGACATAAGTCAACCAGTGAGAACAAAGAGGCCATTTTATTGAACACAAAAGTCTGAAATTGGGGTTATGGCTGAGAGGCCCAGTTCTGTCTGCCTCAGCATCCAATTTTTTGCACGGCTGATGGTTCAGATGATCAAGGGTGGATGCATGCGATAACAGCAGTTTGTGCAGTAGGATGAAATTAATTCATAATTTAATTTAATAAATGTCAATTAAATGTCTAGTACACACCAGGTACTGCCCTCAGGGGTCACTGGAGGAATAAATTGCAGCCTTTTCCCTGGAGAAGCCTAGTTAAGAAGACACCTAACGGCAGCACAGCAAGGCCAGCACAACAATGGGGGTACCAACCAAGAGCTTTGCTGTGGGGAGACAGGGCATAACTTCAGCCGCAGCATGGGACAATTAAGTCAGGTCCTAAAAATCTGAGTAGGAATTTTACAGCTAACAAAGAAAGGGAAGGACAGCTCAGAATGAAGGAACAGAATGTGAAAAAAAAAAAAAAAAACCCAAAAAAACAACCAACAGCAACAACCCATAAGTGTAAATAGGTTTGGTGAGTTCTGGGGGTGCTGAGAAATTCTGAGGAGAGCAGGATGGGCTAGGATTTGAGGCTGAAAAGGGACCTGAGGCCAAGTTATAAGAAACTTTAAATGTCATGATACAGCTTAGACCAGCACTAAGCAACAGAAACCTAAGGTGAACCACACACATAACTTCAAATTTTCTAGTAGTCACATTAAAAAAGTAAAAAGAAACAGGAGGAATTAATTTTAATGATATGTATTTAACCCAACAGATCTAAAATATTACCATTTTGACATGTAATCAACATGAAAATTATTAATGAGATATATTACATTTTTTATACTCTATTTTTATCTTTTAAAATTTACTTTTTATTGAAGTATAGTTGATTTACAGTGTTGTGTTAATTTCTGCTGTACAGCAAAGTGATTCGGTTATACATATTATGTATAAACATTCTTTTTTTTTCTTATATTCTTTTCCATTCTGGTTTATCACAGGATATCGATGATAGTTCCCTGTGCTCTACAGTAGGACCTCGTTGTTTATCCATCCTATATGTAATAGTTTGCATCTGCTAACCCCAAACTCCCAATCCATCCCTCCTCCACCTCCCCTCTCCCTTGGTAGGTAACCACAAGTCTGTTCTCTATGTCTGTGAGTCTGTTTCTGTTTCGTAGATAAGTTTGTTTGTGTTATATTTTAGATTCCACACGTAAGTGATATCATGTGGTAGCTGTCTTTCTCTTTCTGACTTACTTCACTTAGTATGATCATCTCTAGTTTCCAGCCACATACTAAGGTTTTTTAGAATAGGGCATGGGTTTTATACCTATAACACATCTCAATGTGGATTGGCCACATTTTAAGAGCTCAAGAGCCACGTGTGGCCCGTGGACACTGTCCTGGACAGCTCGGGTTTGCACCTGATCCTGCAGGCAGTGTAGGCCAATGGACTTGCTGGGATGTGTCTTATGAGGAGACAAATGCGGCAACAATGTGGCAAACCAGAGGGAGCCCTGGGTCTGGGAGAAGCTGGCGACGCTGCTTGCATAGTCTAGGCCAGGGAAGGAGAGAAGGATGAGGCTTGAAATCGGGACAGTCGACCTGGCATATGGCAGCGGGATGGCATGGAAGGGTCCGAGGCAAAAGACATTTCATGAAAGAATTCAGAAAACTGTAAATAACTGTCCATGAGGGATGAAGGTGAAGGAACCACGGAACCATCCAACATGTTTTTAATGCTAAAATTTGTACTTCGTGTGAAAAGTTACTGACTGTGTATTTAGTACGAGGCTGCACTGCTCCTTCCAAGCTCACTTCCTCTGTGGTCGAATCCAATGCCGTTTAATGAACAGGTACGAAGGACTCCCCACGTGGCAGGCAATGCCAGGCACTGACAGGAAGGAGACACAATTCTTCCTTTCAAGGGGCTCAAATATAGTGTGGGAGACAGAACAGCAAATGACAACAGTGTTAAGTGCATTAACGTGGCACTTACCATCTTACGGAAAAACCCGAACAAACTTTTTGGCCAACCCAACAGAAGGCCGTGAAAGGAGGTCTCTAAAATGTTCCATAAAATACAACATAACTATTTCCTATAATATATTCAGTGGCACTTTTGACACGGCAGGGAGTGGGGCTTTCAGATAGTAGTTGGCTTATGAACTGACTTTTAAAACTGATGCAGCATACGTTTTACTGCTGTGTTTGCATCTGGGTTGCACCGTGTTAAGAGAATCCTGATATTCCCAGGTTACTACAGGTATGACTCCCTGTCTGAATCCTGCTCTCTAAACTCAGAGACCAAACAGATTCAGACAAGTTTTCAGGTGAATCTCTTGCTATCTGCTATTCTTACTGCTTACCATTTGAAACTGGGAAACAAAACTGACATGAATAACACTGTATCCTTTGCCACTAGAACTCACTCTGGGAAATTTCCATATCCAAATTTTGGATATGAGTGGATTGGAACAGCAAGAAACAGTTAAATTGGAAATCGTAACAGTTCTTTAGCAATTCGCTTTGTAATCTCGTGATATGCCTCAAACTAACCCAAAACCTTGAAAAAATGCAGACGTTAATCCTATTTCCCAGAGAAAACTCTTTTAATATGAAAAGATGACTGCACCCCATGTTCACAGCAGCACTATTTACAATCACCAAGACATGGAAGCAACCTAAACGTCCATCAACAGAGGAATGGATAAAGAAGATGTGGTACATATATACAATGGAATATTACTCAGCCATAAAAAGGAACGAAATTGGGTCATTTGTAGAGACGCGGATGGACCTAGAGACTGTCATACAGAGTGAAGTAAGTCAGAAGGAGAAAAACAAATATTGTATATTAATGCATATATGTGGAATCTGAAAAAACTGGTATAGACGATCTTATTTACAAAGCAGAAATAGAGACACAGACGTACAGAACAAATGTATGGATACCAAGGGGGAAAGGGGAGGGTGGGATGAACTGGGAGATTGGGATTGACATATATACACTATTGATACTATGTATAAAATAGGTAACTAATGAGAACCTACTGTATAGCACAGGGGACTCTACTCAGTGCTCTGTGGTGACCTAAATGGGAAGGAAATCCAAAAAAGAGGGGATATATGTATACGTACAGCTGATTCATTTGTTGTACAATATAAACTAACACAACATTGTAAAGCAACTATACACCAATAAAAAATTTTTTAAAAAGGAAAAATAAAGACTTTTTTAATTTCAATTTTTAATTACTAATGATGACCTGACAATTAGTTGATTTCTTTAATAATCAATCAAGGAGAATCCAAAATGTACAGTGGGGATACAGGACCGTAAAACAGAATGTTCTCTTCTTGTACAACTGGCCACTAACCCACACAGAAGTGTACACCCAGCGGAGGCTCCCTAGCCCTGCCTGGCATGTAACTGAGCATGCTGTATTTATCTAACAGGAGGAATTCACTTGTTCAATTTGTAATCAGGCTGGAATCTGAAAAATACTGGTACAGACTTCCTTATCGACAACTCATTTATAACACGTTCAAATATAGGAGCCAAAACAGCAGAAAACACTTAATTTCAAGGTTAATTTGACAGTCCAATTCAATAAGTCGGTGGTCCCAATGTGTGAAAATTTGATATGTAACACATTTAAGTGTGCATGTTTTTAAATCGTGATTATAAAAAATTGTTCTAAATATATTAAAAATAAAATGCAAACTAAATGCTTGCACAGCCCCTTAAATATCTCCAGGGAACTTCTGCAGACCAGAGTTTGAAGATGGTTAGTGTAGGGCCTTTGAGGTCAAAATGTAAATCTAAGAGCAATACTCTGCTGCCCCTACTACTTAAGGATCATCAAGTCATTCCCAAACTTCAGCTGGGAGAAGATACCATCCTTCATTATCCTAAAAAGTAGGGAAGCTGGAAAACAAAACCACAGAAAATGTTTTAAGATTCACTAGTAAATTAGAATTTAAAAGGCTAGGACCCAAATCTGAGACACATCATTCACTTCTTAACGCTGTTCATTCACTAATTCACTCAACAATATTTACTGAGCACCTACTACGTGTCAGGCACTGTTCTGAGAGTTGGGATAATCCGTGAAGAAAACAGACTAAATCCCCTACCTTAGTGGAATCTAGAGTCTAATGGGGGGAGACAGATAATAAACACAAATAAGAAACATAATAAATTACTTTTGTTATAAGGTGATAGGTGCAATAAAAAAATTTGATCTCAGAGGAATCAGGAATGGGGTGGAAGAGAAAGGCTGCAATTCTAAATAGATGTTCAGGGTGGGTGAGAAGGTGAAAATGGATCAAGAGCTCACATACATCTTGGGCAGGCCATCAGGAGTGTGTGTGGAGGGGGTGTGTGTGTGTGTGTTACAAGAACAAAAGTTTGCATTGATCTGAAGATGAAGTGAAGTTTGGATAAGGCCTTCATTCGATTTACCATTAAGAAACTTTCCTTAGCTTAATGGAATGTCCCCATTTCTCTCAATCAGCGCAGTGAAAGACATAGTTTGTGAAAAATATTTTTAAAGTACGGCACCTTCTATGAAGAAAAAGACCCTCTCGAAACGCCTGCTAAGCAGAAAGTGTTTGCCACTGTCAGGAATACACTCTGCACATCCTCTAATCTGCATTATCCCCCAGCCACGTCCCACCCACACGCAGACCCCACCCGGCCAGCTCAGCAAACGTGCACCAGCTCAGACTCCTGTAGAACAATGGGGTCTTTCAGGCCTTACAATCTGGTGAAGAAACAGGCTGGAACGTCATGGGAAAAATTAGGAAATATCGGAGGAAAACAGCTCACAAAGTGAGGGGTGGAACCACTTGCTCACATGTTCTAAGTCTGGAACAAAGAGAAACAACCGTGATAGCCCCCTGCCTGCTCTGACCCTGCTCATTTCAGAAGAGAAGCGTCCTAAACCCCTTTTCTCTTCTCGGGGATTAGAGCAGCAAGACGTAGACAAGACACCAGAATGAGGAATTTTCAACCTAAAGAAGCAGAGTTAATTTCAAAAGCTTTACCCTCAAGAAAAGCATAATAACCAACCCAAACTAGCAGCCTTTTTGTTCAGTGATCCAGAACACCAACGCGATTACAGACCAACTGGACTTCAACCACCATACAAAGGAAAACAGAGGGCTTCCCTGGTGGCGCCAGTGGTTGAGAGTCCGCCTGCTGATGCAGGGGACACGGGTTCGAGCCCCGGTCCGGGAAGATCCCACATGCCGCGGAGCGGCTGGGCCCGTGAGCCATGGCCGCTGGGCCTGCGCGTCCGGAGCCTGTGCTCCGCGACGGGAGAGGCCGCAGCGGTGAGAGGCCCGCGTACCCCCCCAAAAAAAAAAAGAAACAAAGAAAAACAGAAACTCCTACCGCGATAACATGTATTTTTTAGCTCTTCCCAAGTATTCTTGCTATGAAATCTCATACAACAACCAGCCCCACCTCGGCAGTCCTTCCTCATCACCTGCCACACCCTGTTTATACCTTTCCCACCAGCCTAGCTCAATTCTCCATCTCCCAGCCTTTGCCAAAAGCTGTTCCACTTGCAAATTATCAATACCTGTCTCCTCTTACCCACCAAACAACATCTCTGTTACCTTCAAAAATCTCAGTTTGAGACCTAGTACTTACTGCGAAATGAATTTCCAGAATTTCCAGATCAATCCAGTACATTTGCAAACTTGTCAACACTTCTGCTTTAATACGTCTTTATAATCCCACTATATTTGCCAGTGGATAAGTTAATCGGACTTTTCTAAACTTCCGAAGGAGAAAATTTGCACCATATTTCTATCGGTAAGATTCTATCAACTGTTCAGCACTGCAGGCATGGCAGCCATCTCCCATGAGTGAATCTGCTGGTCAACTATTTTGGGAAAAGACTTGTAAGTGGTTTATTATTATAAAGCATTATGTGGAAAAGTTGTTTATTTTACTCTTGGAAGGGAAAAGCAATGTGTATAAAAATCACAAAAATGTTTTAAAATGTAAAACAATTTCAAAAGAAATACATCTCATAGTGAAAATAAGAGAGAACCTTACAAAGATACCCCACAGACAAGTCACTAGTATTACTCTAAAAGCCTAAGCATAAGAATCACCTTTGCGGAGAAACCATCATTTGACAGCGAGGTAGAATTGGGAGTCAGGTAGTGAACTGAGCAGAATTAAATGCAAATTAATCATGCTGGCTAAAATGCAAAGGAGGACGGTGGTAAGACACTGTCAGAGGTAAAAAGTGAGTTCAGGCCCCAGAGGTGATTCCACAGTCAGCACCCTTGTGAACTTAACAGGCCAAGTTCTTAAACCATTGGTTCAAACTGCTGCTCATCAGAATCACTTTGGAGGGCTTTTAAAAAGCCCATTGCGCAGGTGATGTCCCACACTAATAAAATCAAATGTCTGTGGTGGGAGCTGGGCATCTGTGGTGTTTAAAGATCCCCAGGTGGGGCTTCCCTGGTGGCGCTTCTCTGGTGGCACTTCCCTGGTGGCGCAGTGGTTGGGAGTCCGCCTGCCGATGCAGGGGACACGGGTTCGTGCCCCGGTCCGGGGGGATCCCGCGTGCCGCGGAGCGGCTGGGCACGTGGGCCGTGGCCGCTGGGTCTGCGCGTCCGGAGCCTGTGCTCCGCAACGGGGGAGGCCACAACAGTGAGAGGCCCGCGTAACGCAAAAAAAAAAAAAAAAAAAAAAAAGATCCCCAGGTGATTCCAACGTGCATCAAGGTTTTGGAACCACTGTCCCACACTCTACCCGTAGAGTACAACAACTGACATTGAAGACGGTGATAGTGATCGGCCCAGGTTAGCTGACACCGTTAAGTGGGAAATCCCTCCTTTGGTTCATCTTCTTTGATTATCATAATGTGGCCTAATACAAATTTCTATTTTTAGTTATTTATTTTTTGGCCGTGCCATGCAGCTTGCAGGGTCTTAGCTCCCCGACCAGGCCTCGAACCTGTGCCCCCTACAGTGGACGTGCAGAGTCCTAACCACTGGATCGCCAGGGAAGTTCCAATTACATAGTTTTTAAAAGGCCCTAAATGAACTTGAGGCTTTGAGATTTAGACTAGGAAAGGGAAGCCAGGCATGACGGTAGGTACAGGTCCTCAGAGCAATAATAATAATTGGAATGTTGCCCACTGTGCCATCAAGGGACCTGGTTTTAGAGTTAGCAGCCTGGATGCAAGGCCATGGCCAGTCATCTGTTAGATGTGGGGCTGCCCACAGCCTCCCTGTCCCATGACCCTAGTGGTCCATCTGGGGCAGTGGTTCTCAGCCTGGGTTGCTTATCAGCATACCCAGGTGCAGGCTGCAACCCCACACATTCTGACTGGTCTGGAATGGGGTCCGGGGATCCATAGATTTTAAAAGCTCCCCAGGTGACGGTTGTGTCATGTGAGTGTAGAGAACCACAGCAGAGAGGTTATGAGAAAGGGCTCTGAGGCCACACCACTTGCATTCAAATCCCTGCTCCACCAGTTACTAGCTTTGGCTCAGTTTCCTTAACTGTAAAAACAGAGCTAATTGATGACACCACCTCTGTTGTGAGGCTTAACTGATCTCCCTCACTGGATTATTGTGAGGATTCGATGGAATACCTGCTACATAGCAAATGCTCAATTTTACATTTTCACATACAGACACATACATGTATTCGTCATGCGATTAAATGGCATATGTATATAAAGTGCTTAGCACTGTCTCCTATATACAGAAGTGCTCAGTAAATATTGGCTAAGCTGATGCTGATGCTGACAGCAGCGGTGGTGGAAAAACTTACTGGAACTGGCTGTCTTCTGTTTGGGATTTCACCTTCTCCTCACTGCATGGCAGCCTTTGCTTCGGAAATAAAACCTAAAATATATGAGGATTGGCGGGGGGGAGGGGGGGTACCTTTCTGCTCTCTCTTAATTATCCAGAGGTCCGCTAACCGGGGAGGGCTAACTCTGCTGCGAAGAGATGATGGAAATGCGGGTTTAGCGGCAAAGAAGAGAAATGTGGCGACCTGCCCCTCCCCACATGATGATGAGCAGCAGAACCTGACAGCCAGAGGAAACGCAATCTCCTCATTTCCTAGGGGGAACCCAGAGTGGAGACGTGTTTTGTCCGAGATCACGCCGCTCGTGGCAGAACTGGGGTCTGACTTCAGCACAGAGCCCTTGCACTGACCCTCCCCGGTGACGAGCACGTCTGGGCGGCCCCCCGTCAGAGGGGAGATGTGGTGCCCGTGGTCAAGGCCAACGTGAGGGGTGAGGAAGGTGGTGCCCTGTTTTCCAACCGCTTCCTTCCTCACTCTGCTCAGTTCCCTTGCCTGATCCAAATTCCACGCCCTCCAGGCCATTTCCGGCCGAGATGGAGGATATGGGACACTAGAAAGCAGCCGTGCTTTGCTTTGCGGCCAAATCGCTTTCTCGGAGATGTTCAGTTCCAATTTTATATAACATAAGACAATTATGAAAAAGGTTAAATTTCCCAGTGTTTCATTTACACAGAGCTGTTCAGGGGTGTACATATATTAAGGGATGCTTGCATAGTTTTTATCCACTGACCAAGGACAGGAAATCCTGTCTTCCAGCTGCTGGGTCTCAGACCACTCCATCCGAATATTCTTGCTGACAAATGTGACCTTGTCTCGGTTCTGAAGAATTTAAATATTCCTTCAATGTCATTTCTACTTGATCTTAGCAAGATGACCAAACTGCAAAGTCAAATACCACTTAGTAAAAGTACAACATTCACGTCCAGTTACCAATCCCCCCTCCAATTCCAATCCAGTGACCCTGGGCTGGAACCTAATCTAAAAGATTACAAAGCAACATCCTGATGAGTTGTCATGGCAACACCTAGATGTCAGATATCCCATGTCCCAGGGCTGTAAATTCTCATTTTTAGTCTACTTATAGCCTACTATTTCATGTATAACAACCAACTAAAAAGCAATTTGATATGTCAGCTGCTAAACATAATAAGAGATGCCATTTGCTATTATAGCCAATAATAGAAGATTTCTAGTTGCTTCTGTTTTCAAAGATACAGCAAATCACTGTGTATTCTAAGTCCACTGGACCGGTCCTCAAAGAGAGGCTATTTAGCCAGACTTCCTCCATTTTTACTTAATTAGTCAATATTTAAGAGAGCCTTGGAGATGAAAAGAACTCTGGTGAAAGCTTGGCATTATTATTTTCTGAACAGGAGGAAATGCACTGATCTTCAAACTTTCAATAGACACAGTATATTTGATCCAAAAGAAAAAACACACACATACAAAAACCCTGACTGTGATCCAAGCCTTTCAAGGGCACAAATCTACAACAAGGGTGCCTTGCAAGACCTTCGATTCTTTATGACTGGAGAAGAGAGAAATTCGTATTCTTGAAATCTAGGTAATGCAACATCTTGTTTTAATCAGCAGTTTTGTTTTGGGCTGAATTTTTGAAATCCTAACCCCAGTAAGTCAGAATGCGACTGACTGTATTTGGAGACAGAGCCTTTAAAGAGGTATTTAAGGTTAAATGAGGTTACCAGGGGGAACCCTAATCCAATCTGACTGGTCTTCTTATAAGAAGAGGAGATTAGGACACAGACACAGACAGAGGGAAGATCATGTGATCTTCGGCCATCTACAAGCCAAAGAGAGAAGCCCTGAGAAGAAATCCACCCTGCTGACATCGTGATCTAGGACTTCCAGCCTAGAAACAGAAATAGAAAATTCTATTGTTTAATAAGCCGCGCAGTCTCTGGTACTTTGTTACAGCAGCCCTAGCAAACGAACACAAGTTTCCACCTTTTCTGCTCAATGTCAACTCACCAAGAATGGCTTTATCTCGGGTATGATGGGGTCAAACTTCCCCCTGTAGGTCTCTCTCCCTGCCTGCCCTCCACCTGGAGCTCAGATGGGTTCACTAAGCACACACAGAGGCGGGTTGAGCTCTAAGACAATCGGGAAAGCTCTCTCTTGAAATTCCCATTTGCTAAAAAAGCATTAAAACCACCTCTGTAAATAGCAAAGTTGATTGCTAGAGTTGTGTGTTTATTTTTATTTTCTCTGCTTATCATTTAGCAGAAATGCTAATGAGAAAAGAAACGTCCAGGAGATGAACAACAGGCCCAGAAGGAAAGAGAAAGGAAGACATGGATGATACACAAACCAGATTATCAGTCTTGAAATAGTCCAGAAGCAGACATGTGATAAATCACACTACATGGGCTTTCAATCCAAAAAATAAGCGGAATGCAGAGAGTTGTACAGGGGGCTGCATGCTAACAGCTTCAAACCAACACTAACCACCACCTGTGTAGAGGTGCAAACTCTTTTTTCTGCTAAAATTCTAAGAGACCTTTTCTCCTTTTGAGTTTTGAAAATCAATGTCTACTACACGTCTTTCCATCTTCATCATGACAGCTGCCAGAAAGTTCAAAACCACACTTATGGCCTGTCTCTAGCAAGTCCACAAATGGTCTTCCTGATATCTTTTATTAATTCCCAGCCTCATTTTCCAACTTTTTGTTACCGGCTTTAATGGGGTGTATCTCTGGAGTCAAATGTTACCTTTTTGTAATAATGTGGGGTATTATTAACTAGATAGCCTTCATTAAGCCTCAAATATTTATGGATGCTTCTCTTCCAGAGCCTCTTTTTGATCCGTGAGATGGCAGATTTCATGCTTAAACGAAAATTTGTTTCAGTTCATGGAGAAGCTGAAACAACATCAATTTCTCATACTTGTTTTAATCACAATATAAATGTATAAGCTAAAATAGAGAAGAGAGCTATGCTAAGAAGCTGGGACCATGATGAAGTGAGAAGTCACCCTTTTGTATTCGGTTGCATGCACTCAGGATGTTGGCCGGCACCCAGAAGACACATAAATTCCCTGGGGTAAAGGATTTATTGGACTACCGGCCCCTCCTTCCTTCCATGTGAGTGTCACTACGGCAGATCTACAGCAAAGCCTGCCCTTGGGACCAGACTTCAGCCCGCTTGGATGGACCCTGTCTGCTCCCATCTGCCTGTGCACACAGACTGCCAGCCCAGCTGCACTCCCAGTAATATCTGCTCAACTATTTACAGTGCTGGCGTGGCATTACATACGTCTGGGGTTGAATTTACTGGCTGTGTGATCTTGGACAAGATATTAAACACTCTCTTGAGTCTCAGGTGCCTCATCTGAAAGCTGGGATAATATAGAGAGTCCCTGTAGGGATTTATGTGAGGATTGAATTAAATAACACACATAGGTCCTAAGTTACATGTCTGGCATACCACAGTCAACACTCAATAAATATTAGCTATTATCATTATCATTATTATCATCATTCTTTTTTCAAAATTAATTTTTATTGGAGTACAGTTGATCTACAATGTTGTGTTAGTTTCTGCTGTACAGCAAAGTGAATCAGTTATACATATACATATATCCACTCTTTTTAAGATTCTATTCCCATATAGGTCACTACAGGGTATTGAATAGAGTTCCCTGTGCTATACAGTAGGTTCCTATTAGTTATCTATTTTATATATAGTAGTGTGTATATATTATCACAATTCTTTAAAGAATGGCTGGTGTTCAGTGTAACCTCTTGGTCTTTCTGGTTTTTTTATTGACATATAGTCGATGTATAATATTATATAAGTTACAGGTGTACAATATAGCGATTCACAATTTTTAAAGGTTATACTCCATTGGTAGTCATTATAAAATATTGGCTATATTTCCCGTGTTGTACAATATACCTTTATAGCTAATTTATTTTATAAGTAGCAGGTTTGTACCTCCTAATCCCCTACCCCTCTATTGCCCCTTCCCCCTCCCTCTCCCCACGGGTAACCACTAGTTTGTTCTCTGTATCAGTGAGTCTGCTTCTTTTGTGTTATATTCAGGAGTTTGTTGTCTTTTTCAGATTCCGCATGTAAGTGACTTCATACGGTATTTGTCTTTCGCTGACTTATTTCACTTAGCATAACGCCCTCCGAATCCATCACCTCATGTTCTTGAGATCTCCCGAGTCCATCAATAGGCTCTCTCCCAGGATTATTTCCTTTCTGTGTGATCAGCGAGAGCGCCAGCCCCAGCCCTGTGGACCAGGCAGGAGGTGCCACACCTGAGCAGAAAGAGTGAGGCCCACCAGCCCTCTGGTTTGGAATTACACCTCACTTCATGCATGCACTTACATGGTCACAGGAGTGTTTAGAGAACCAGATTTAGCGTTAACCCATGAGTCTGAAGAGCCTGTCTTCTTGGGGCTTTTGCTGGCAGAGCAGCAGGATGAGAACACTCCCCAGCTCCTAATCACCAACTTCATCAGCAATGCCCGTGCCCACAGTGGGGTCTTCTGGGCTGTGCGGATCGGGGAGCAGGTGAGGTAGTTACATTTCCTGGAAATACAGGCAGCAATTTCCTGTGGCTTCCTCTGCTTCTGATGTAGAGATGAGCACACGTAAAAAACTAAACACATCAAGGATCAGAGCGTCAGTCAGAGGTGGTGCAAACACTGAAAAATACTGTCATTTTCTCATAAACAGATTCAGAAGTGCAAAGTACAGAGCATCTTCCAAAGAGCACTCTCCCTGCTAAAAATCTGTACAGTAGGGTTGCGAGGCGACAGAAAGATCACAAGCTAACCTTCCACACCTGTACTTGTATCTATGACCTGCTGCTTGAGTTGATGAAAATTCTCATGAACTGAGACCCAAGTAAGCAAGAACCAAATTTCCATGAAGGCCAATGTTTTGCATAAACCTTTGCCTGAAAAAGCTCTGGTCTGGTCACAGGGCTTCAGTAAAGATTTCTCTAGAATTTGGGGCCTGGTCAGAAAAAATTCACTCTCTGAAGTGGAAAGTAGTAAAATGATTAGATGAACTTAACTGTTTACATTAACTATTCTAAAAGACAGTTCAGGATTAAATAAAGCAATGCACACTACATTTGGGAAACAGCCAGGCTCACGGGAGGTGACCACAATGTGTCCTTAGAACTAAAATGAAGCAGAGAAAAAGATATCTCGGCCAATGATACCATAACCTGCTGGAGACGGAAGACAGAAGAAGGATGTGTGGAATGCACAGGGTTCGTACAAATCAGAGCAAACACAGACTGGTTCTGGAGGCAGGAGCCTAGTTCCAAATTCCGCGTTTGCCATTCCCTAGCTGAGTGACCCTGGCCAAGCTACTTAACCTCTCTCAACTTCCGATTCCTAGTGTGATTTTTGTTTGTCCCTCACCGGCTCCTCTTCCTGTGTGAAGAACTGCCTCTCCATACCCACTGAGATCCCAGTGTCACAGCTGGTCACAGGACACAAAGAAAGCTTAGTTACAAAATACAGTTAAATCTTTTTCACTCAAGTTAGTCTGCTACTTGCAACCAAAAAGGTCTTGGTTAACACACCTCATTTGCAAGAGTTGCTATGGGAATTAAATGAAGTAGTGTAAAGCAACCGCAAGACAGGCTGGTGGCATTTTTCCAAAGGTTGGTCAGCATAGGTGCTGGAGTCTGACTGCATGGGTTCAAACCCCAGCTCCCTTCACAAGGTAACTTTAGATAAATCACTTAACATCTTTGTCTCAGTTTCCCAGTCTGTAAAAATGGAGCTAATAACAGTAACTTCATCATAGGGTTTTGAGAATTGAGCCAACGTAGATAAAGCCTTTAGAACAGTGCCTGACATGGAGCAGTAAACATTCCATAAATATTTTTAGCTATCACGATTACAAAGAAAGAGCAGCTCTGACTGCTATTAAGAACTGTGTGAAAGTCACTGATCTAGACTTGCTTATCTTCCATAAGAAAAGAATCATTCTCAGGGAACTCTACTCAGTACTCTGTCATGACCTATATGGGAAGAGAATCTGAAAAACAGTGGATATATGTATGCATGTGGCTGACTCAGTTTGCTGTACAGCAGAAACTGACACAGCATTGTGGATCAACTATACGCCAATAAAAATTAAAAAAAGAAAAGAATCATTCTTCCAGATAATCCGCTTGATGGAAAATCCCTGAAGGACAATTAGAAAGAATTCAATTCCTCATATTAGAACTTAGCCAGCTCTAATATTTGGTGCCCTGAAAATTTACTGACCGAGAGGATATGGCCTGAGCAAATGACCCCCCATCCACTGTGCTGCCTGATCTCTCTCTTTCTCACTGTCAAAAGATCTCAGTTATGAATTAATCTGTCATCAATTTAATCATAAGTCAATTCTTGCAAGTCACAGCTCTCTAGAACTAATAAAACTGATTTTGGTCCTGTGGCTATCCCCCAGGGCTGTGTCCTTACGGTGACCACCCAGATCCACCAGCCAGCCTCACTCTTGTTGAAATCTGTATTAACTGCAACTCAAGCCTATTTCATATACTAATTAAATGCAGCTTCTCCTTTCTCTCTGCTTTGTGTGTGATCTAATCACTCATTCATTCATTCATATAATAAACTTATATTGAGTACTATGTGTCAGGTGCTGGGCTAGGTGTTGGATAAAACACAAGCAAGGTGCTTAGAGTCTAGCGAGGAAAGTAAGTCAACTGACCACTAGAAAACAGAGTGCCAGGACAGAAGTATACCCGAGGCCCGAGGAGAGCTCAGGCTTGCAGAATTCAGGCATTCAGCACAAAGCTTTGGGTAAAGCAAAGGTTTGTCCAGAGCACAGAAGGGGCAGAGGGGGAAAAGGATGCTGACAGGAAAGGTATGTAGGTCGTAGACACTCTGGGATGTTAGGTCCCCTGGGAAGGAAATGTGCTCAGCTAAGGAAGAGAAGTCTTTGAAAGACTGTAACAAAGTCACCACAAGACTCGGTTTTGCCTTGAGAAAGATCATTCTGACTGTCAGTACGGAAGATAAATGAAGGGGCCATATGTGGAAACTGGGAGGAGTAAAGTAAAGAGATCACTGTGTTTACCCAGAAAAGAATTGGTAAAGCCTGAATACAGGGGGAATAAAGGAAGAAACAAAAAAGAAAGACTCTGGGATTCCAGAAAACGGGAGAACTGGATTCTGTGAAGCTATGCTTCTTCAGCTCACTGGACACTGTGGACCTGTCACTGTTCGGCTACTTCAAGAAGGTACATGAAAAGATGCTCCACATAGCTCATCATTAGAGAAATGCAAATCAAAACTACAACGACGTATCATCTCACACCGGTCAGAATGGCTATCATCAAAAAGCCTAAAACAGTAAATTCTGGAGGGGGGTGTGGAGAAAAGGGAACCCTCCTATGCTGTTGGTGGGAATGTAAATTGGTACAGCCCCTAAGGAAAACAGTATAGAGATTCCTCAAAAAACTAAAAATAGAGCTACCATATGATCCAGCAATCCCACTCCTGGGCATATATCCAGAGAAAACTCTAATCTGAAAATATACATGTACCCCAATGTTCATTGCAGCACTATTTACAATAGCCAGGACATGTAAGCAACCTAAATGTCCATTGATAGATGAATGAATAAAGAAGACGGGGAACATATATATGATGGAATATTACTCAGCCATAAAAAAGAATGATATAATGCCATTGCAGCAACACGGATGGACCTAGGGATTATCATACTAAGTGAAGTAAGTCAGAGAAAGACAAATATCATATGATATCACTTATATGTGAAATCTAAAAAATGATACAAATGAACTTATTTACAAAACAGAAATAGACTCACAGACACAGAAAAGAAGCTTATGGTTACCAAAGGGGAAAGGGAAGGATAAATTAGGAGTTTGGGATTGACAGATACACACTACTATATATAAAACAGATAAACAAGGACTTACTATATAGCACAGAGAACCACATTCAATATCTTGTAATAACCTACAATGGAAAAGAATCTGAAAAATAATATATATAAACGGAATCATTTTGCTGTACACAAGAAACAAACAAAACACTGTAGATCAACTATACTTCAATTAAAAGAAAACTGAAGACTACGTGTGTTTATGCTATAGTAATGGGATCTGTGAAACTGCAAAGCCATTCCCCATGACCCAGGAGTGGCAATGCCCTTATCTGAGGAGCCTGGGAGAACTTGAAAATATAGACATAGGGCCTTAAGTTAAATACTCATTCCTCCTCAGCAAGCAATTAAATATTATCATGAACAACCATGTCTAACAGGCTCGGAAACACCCTGGCTTCTCCATCATCCTTGTGAACTAAGTGAGATTCCCCTACTATGGGGCCCACTGTAGTTTCATTTCCTCAGTATCTCTTTCTTGCCACTTGACTAGATAAATGCCATGAGCCCTGCCGTAATGTTAACACTCTCAGGGAGCATACATTTCACATCACAAGAATAGCTGGCCGCATCTGTTTGTTTTGTGACACTCAGGCCTTGAGAGAAAGGTGGGGAAGTTCTCAAAACAAATCAGTAGTACATTTTATCTTAAGTATAAAGTGCAATGGAATCCCTTGGTTACATTGTAGTCAGCTTTTCTGAATGACCCTGTTGGGAAATATTGAGATCGCTGAAGAAATAAGTTGTGACTCCCATTGTATTTGCCACATACAACCTCTGACAAGGAAGAAGGGCCACAAGGAGGGTTAATTAGATCCAAGTCAAAACTCCATCCAGTGGAGCTTGATGGCCTGGTGGGTCTTGTAGAGACACCCAAATGAATTTTACTTTTAAGGGACACGTGCTGAAGCCCGCAGTTCCACCTATAAATACCAGAGAACATTTAGGAAGCCGGAACCATCTGTCTTTTAGAAATCAGTACTTACCTGGTTTCCTCATTAGTTTAATTAAATTTATAAAACAGTGGACTTATCTTTTAGCCAAAAATATTTATGCATTAGGATGAAGTCATATTCTACATGAATCTAAGGGAATTTTGGAATAGTCTCACATCCCCATTGAAAAATATATGCATATTTGTATCTCTGTATCTATCGATCTGGTCAGTGTTAGGAAAGTAAAATGAATGAACTCCTTGAAACTCTCAGAGAAAAATTATGGAGAGGCACATACTGGCTAGACACATTTCAATAGTGGTTACCATAGAAACAAGTTGGTGGGTTTCGGTTTTGCAGTTGTGCCTTTTGATAAAATATTACATTTCTTAGAGTATTTGCATAGCCATTCAACAGCACAACTGCTGGCATCCACCTGAAATTATATGTTTTAAAGATTATTTAAAGTAGTTCTCCTTCTAGGTTACTAATGTCTATAAAGAAAAATTCATTCTTAATAAGCTGATTCTAAAAAGTCTTTCTCTGCCTTCCCACTGTTTCACACTGTTTCATACCAAAGTGACAGTGGTAAAGGCACAAAGACAGGAATCTAAGGAAACCAGCGTGGTCTTGCTCGGGGGAGGCTCTTGATGGCTTTCAAACGATTGGTGCTAATGTTCGCCAGGTCAACTCATTAGACAACAACTCTGGTAAACCTCTTTTTAAGAAATATCCTTGTAGCTTATTTATTTTCTACATAGTAGTTTGTACCTCTTAATCCCCTACCTTACCTTGCCCTCCACCCCATTCCCCCTCCCCACTGTAACCACTAGTTTTTTCTCTATATCTGGGGGTTGGGCAAATTGCTTTTAATTAAACTAATACTTAATCTCCTTTTTCCATGGCAAGACAGCTCTCTCTCACAATGTGAGAAACAATGACCTATTTCCTCCCTGATGGAGTAAGAGTTGTAATATTGCCGTATGTGGGGCTCCTCAGATGTCTCCTTTTCACTTATGTTTAATAGTGTACTTCCTGTGGCCTTAGGGCTCTACAAAGCCCACACTGGCACTCCTTATTTTGAAAATTAAGAAAAATTACACATCGTAATACAAAGATCAGAATTGCAAAGTTAAACAAGGACTAACTCAAATACTATCTTTAAAGCATAAGGAACAGCAGGTTAGTTGCTGCACTAAATTTTTCCGACTGAAAGCCACTGACTGGGGTGTTCACTGATCAGCGCTATAATGATACTTGGGTTATAATCAGTAGACAACCCAGGACATATGAGGTGTGCCAGGAACAGCCTAACAATCGCTGGACCCAGGGTCTAAGATGTCCACGGGCCACACACCGAGGAATCTTTGAAATTAGGGTTGGTGGATTGAGTTTTCTGTTAGCAGGGAACAGTCTGGCTTTAAGCCAAGAACCTCAATCCCCTTCAAACAATGAATTCAGCAACAATCCTGACTTCCAGACAGAAGAAGTAAATCACATTAACAGCTGAGAAGAGGCTATGAACTTTCTGTTTGAAGGTGAATTAGAAAAGAAAACAAGAGAAAGATCAACTGAAAATGTCATGGGTGAACCTGAACCAGGTGCTGGCTCTAGAATTACAGCAAGATCCTTGAGAGACATTAAAGAGATACAGCCACTCTATCAAACATTATGATTCTCTTTTTGCTTCCAAAAGTCTATATGCGTGGATGTACATATTTCAATAATCTCTGGCAATAAGCACATATTTATATCTGTAACTTCACATGACTAAGATGTAAATCTTACCTATATAACTAAGAGATGGACCTTATCTTCTGTATGACTGAGAGATGATGGTTATCTCCAGTAGAATCAAAGGTCATGTTTGTTTTTCTATGATAAATATATAAGCACATACATATATTATACAGTATATTCTGACTATTTCTAAAAATTAAAAAAAAAAACCATGTAAGGCTCAATTAATGGGATGACTAGAAAAACAGTTATATGGATCAACCCCAGAACAAACCTCTACTACTACTGCAGACTTGCCAAGTAAAATAAAGACATAAAAATTAATCTTATGGGTCACAGGTATGTTGTAACCTTAAAAAGTTCTATTTGCACTAGTTATGTACTAGGTTAAAAAAAGTTTAATGAGAAACATTTTATTTATTTATGTTTTAAATAATATATTTTTTAAAAATAAATTTATTTATTTATTTTTGGCTGTGTTGGGTCTTCATTGCTGTGTGGGCTTTCTCTAGTTGCGGCGAGCGGGGTCTACTCTTCATTGCGGTGCGCAGGCTTCTCATTGCTGTGGCTTCTCTTGCTGCGGAGCATGGGCTCTAGGCGTGCAGGCTTCAGTAGTTGTGGCGCGTGGGCTCAGCAGGTGTGGCTCACGGGCTTAGCTGCTCCGCGGCATGTGGGATCTTCCCAGACCAGGGCTTGAACCCATGTCCCCTGTATTGGCAGGCAGATTCTTAACCACTGCGCCACCAGGGAAGTCCCTAATTCGAAACATTTTAGAGT
The DNA here is from genome assembly GCF_002837175.3 of Physeter macrocephalus. Lineage (NCBI taxonomy): Eukaryota > Metazoa > Chordata > Mammalia > Artiodactyla > Physeteridae > Physeter > Physeter macrocephalus. The sequence goes on from NC_041223.1 coordinate 68,848,335, forward strand.
AAATGAAAAATGTTATGCTTTAATGTATAATTTTTATTAATTATTAAAAAGTTGGAAAGTTTATTTTGCCTCATAAAAAATGTAAAGTAGGTTGCAAAGTAATTCTAAGATCAATGAGGAATGGTTTATGTTTCAAGGAGGAAAACTGTAATCAAAAATTTTAATTTAAATGATATTATTTTAAAATATTATTTATGTGATGACGAATTTTTCAAACATTTTGAAAATATTGTGCTTTGGTTAAGGATGAAATCCATAATATTTAGGCAAGATTTGTAAAATACTCTGAGACTGTCTGCCTTACAAAATTCTTACGTTAAGAAAAAAGAACAGGGCTTCCCTGGTGGCGCAGTGGTTGAGAGTCCGCCTGCCGATGCAGGGGACACGGGTTCGTGCCCCGGTCTGGGAGGATCCCACGTGCCGCGCAGCGGCTGGGCCCGTGAGCCATGGCCGCTGAGCCTGCGCTTCCGGAGCCTGTGCTCCACAACGGGATACGCCGCAGCAGTGAGAGGCCCGCGTACCGCAAAAAAAAAAAAAAAAAGAACACAAGAAAAAGTGTTATTTCCCATCCCCCACTATAATGGAACCTTACAAGAATCACAAATTAAGTAAGAGGAGATATAGTTCAAAATTCTTAAATTAAATAAGCGGAGACACGGTTCAAAATTCTTAAATATTCATCGCAAAACGAGAAAGCAAACTGACTTTCAAAACCATGGTTTCCACAAAATCAACTACTAATCCTCAGCATGTAGATTACCAGCTCTGTGGATTAGCTGGGGTAAATACTGATTACCACATTTAGCTCTACCTTGCTAGGGATCAAGTCCCTCTCTCCGCATCATAAACATGTGCAGGCTGCAAAAGACACCCAAATGTTAATATCACCTCCAGCCAAACAAACTTAAGAAGTTAAAGCTGCTAACTCCCAGCAAAATAATAATTGCCATTTCCAAAGTCAAACAGATATAACATTTGAACTCTATCACTCTTTTCTGTGAGACTAGAGATTAAGAATTGACTAAATGCACATACGGTTCTCATACTACATAATACAATAATACATACATATAAGTGATAATCACGTATCACTTAATCATGGATTAAAAGTGCTGAGATAAGACTTCTTAATGGCAGCTGCTGGTGTGTAGGGTGGTGGTATCTACCCCAGCTAGAACCAACCTTGTCCTGCTATCTGATCACTTCAGTGGCACCTGGGCCGGGACCAGCTTCTCCAAATGGCTCCCCTTCTCACCTACTCCCACGGCGGTTGGGGGGGCAGGTTGGGACAGAGTCACACACATTCACGTTCGCCTGCCAGTTACGCAGTTAGACTGCGTGCGTATGGACCTTCCCTCCACCAGTGGTCTCATTTCCTCAACTACAAAATGTGAGGTTTAAAGGAGATACTGTAAAAATAAAACACAGTAGCGCAATACTAAAAGCACAATAACTACTACCTCATTTTCACCCTTAGCTCCTGTCTGCAGCCAACAGTCAGGTAGGCGGACCCAGCTAAAGAGAGGAAAGAGGGCTGGGATGTCAGCAGGAAGATGTCAGCCACGTTGGCGGCAGCTCTCCTGCCCCGACCTGCCCCCTACAACCTGACATGTTTGCCACAGGGAACTATAAATGAAAAAGTAAAAGATAGTTTTATTGTTTAACTGCCCATTAGTTACTAGCTTAAAGGTTAATGAGATACAATGCGAGCTAAATGAAAAGAAATTTTAAAAAAGGACCAGAGATACAAGGTAGGGGCAGATTATATAACAGAAGTTATATCCAGGGTTGGTTTGTTTGTTTTCTGTTGGGATATTAGTCTGTTGTAGCTGACTATGGTCTATTTTTTTTAAGTTACTTTTAAGGTATTTTTATTAGTAGGCTTTATTTTTAAGAGCAGATTTAGGCTTATAGAAAAATTATAGAGCAAAAAGGTCTCCCTCCTCCCAGTGTCTCCTGTTAATAACATCTTACTTTAGTATGGTGCCATTGTTACAATTAGTGCATCAATATTGATATATTATTTACCAACCCAAATCCACAGTTTTACATTAGGTTTCACTCTCTGTGTTACATTGTTCTATGGGTTTGACACATGCTCAGTGTCATCTATCCACCATTACAATATCATACAGAATAGTGTCACTGCTTTAAAAATCCACTGTGCTTCACCTATTCAGGCTGCCTCTACTCCCCGCAAGGCTCTGACAACCACTGCTCCTTTCACCGTCTCTGTAGTTTGGCCTTTCCCGTAGCTGGAATCATATAGTACGTGGCCTTTTCAGATTGGCTTTTTTCATTGACAATATGCATTTAAGGTTCCTCCATGTCTGGATAGCTCATTTCTTTTTAGTGCTGAATAATATTCCATTGTATGGATGTATCACAATTCATCCATTCATCTATTGAAGGATACCTTGGTAGCCTCTAGTTTGGGGCAATTATGAATAAGGCTGCTATAAATATTCATGTGCAGGTTTCATGTAGACATAAGTTTTCCACTCATTTGGGTAAATGTCTATAATCACAATTGCTGAATTATATGATAAGCCTATGATGAGCTTTGTAAGAAACTTCCAAAGTGGCTGTATCAATCTATCTTCTGAAATATTTAAAAATCCATCTACCAAAGTGCATCTTATTCTATCTATACAGTGTGACTAGGAAACAGTCCTAGTATATTATCTGTGATCTATCTAAGTGAAGGACAGTTAACTTTCAGAGTATGAACAAACTTACAAGACTGAAAAATTCAGGAATCCTGACGGATGGCTTTGGGCAAATACCTGACTTCTACAGCCTCAAAAAACGTAACTAGTCATGAGATCATCTTTAAAATCCCTTATAGTTATGAAATCTTATGCAATTCTGAAGAGGGAAATTATGATTTCTGTGATGTCAATAATTCCATTTGACTTTTAAACTAATTTGTTTTGGTATAATTTCAATGAACCCTTAACAAACTGTAGTTTAGACTTTAGAGAACGTGTTTAAGGATCAAGATAGTGAAAACCACTTGGACTGCTGAGCTGTTGTTTTTGTTACTGTTTTGGTTTTAGGTCATGACAGCTTTGTCCTGCTAACAGAAGAAAACATCTTCTCATTGTAGACATCTTCTGACTAGTATTATGGTCTTTACATAATGTTTATTCCTTATTTCTACACCTACCCTAACATTATAAAGTAAATTTTGCACCCTCTTTCCAATGAACTTTACAGTTTGGTACCACTGGGTACCAACTATATGAGCTTAGCAAAAATAAGGATTTGTCCAAAAAATGAAAATTTCTTTTCTCAGCATTTAAATACTTTCCTTTGTCATGAACAGATTTACTACCGAAACAGTTCCCTGCCCTACTGCCTCCCCAATACCTCTAGAAATCACTTACATATAATGTAGTAAAATTTCATTGACTGCAATAACCGAATTGAGGAATAATAAAGCTCAGTTATGGGGCATTTAAAAAGAAATACAGTTTTATTATTTTCATGTAAATATAATAATAACAAACATTTAAATACTTACTGTGCACCAGATGCTACTCTAGGGTCTTCACATATATTCTTTCAATTTGCCTTCAAAATAACCCCATGAGATAATTACTATTATCATTTCCACTTTACGGAATCAGGAACTGAAGCTCAGGAAAGTCAAGCAGTGGCTCTGTGATCTCTCCAGCCTCCCTCTTAGGACTTGCAGCTCTGACCCAGAGCCCCTGGATGATGGCTAGATCCAAAATTCTTGTGAACACCGCTGCCTACTTGGACAGAGCAATATCAATGGCTTCTGGGGTCTCCATGTGTGTCTACGGCCCACCTAGTAGGACCCTCCTCTCACCCCACACTCAGGTGCATACAAACACATAAACCTGCCCTTGTGTGTGCTCTGGGCTGTGCCTCAGAGATGCTGTCATGCTCTAGGGACCATGGTCTGGTAGCATATCGGACACATGGCGTGTTCACCCTCTGGACTTGACTCTTCCACAGAAGCTGTTCCTGTCTCCCTTGGGCCCTCACCTACTCTCACAGGTCCTTCCAGCTCCAGCTAATCTTCCTTAATCTGCTGAAATTATAACCCAGCAAGAACCATAAAGGATAAACAACGCTAATAAAAGTTTTGCTTTGAAAACAGATTCTAGAGATTTTTAATAAACTGGTAAAAACAATTGTTTAAGCATTGCAAACTCTTCCTTTACATATAATTCATTTGGAAAAATAAGTAGACATTTCTACGTGGCTGAAAGTAATTTGTTCTCTTAAGTAGGTAAATACATCTTTACACGTTCATTTACATTCACTAGTTTAGTTAGCTCTATTCCTACACAGATGAACTTCAGCCTTAGCTATGAGGGGACTAGAAATAATTTGAATTTGAAATAAGAGAAGTCTGAATTTTAAAAATTTTTAGTATTTTAGATTAAAAAACTTTTTTAAGGAGGCGGAAAAAGAGTAGACGAAAACCTCCAAAGGCTTGCTCTCCAGGAATCTGTTTCAGAGGTCTTCAGGCCTAGACCCTCATTCCATGACAGGAGACTGGCAGTGACAGAATAACAAGGCACAAAGAAGTAGAATGGGTGACAGCTCAAGCAGCTATCAAGGGAAGAGGAGTGGGAAAGAAGTGACAGAAGTTAAACTGGAGTGATAAATTGGTAGGTTGAGTCTGAGTGATTATTGCTGGAACGGAATGAACAGAGGGTCCTTTACTTGAACTAGAAAGGTGAAAGCTAGGAACCACTAACTTACAATTAATCTTAAATGTACATAAACCTAGGGTGCCTCTACTATACTCGCTTGCCGTTTAAATAATCGGCACAAAGTAGGTAAAAATTAAAGTAAATTACTGTGCTTTTATAAGTGTAGTGTGTACAGTGGAAATGATCAATTTCCAAAAGTTATAAAATATCTACTTTAAATATAATTGTCCCACTTTGATTATTATTGTTATCCACTAAAACCAATTTTCTCCAGCTAAAGTGAAAACCTCATGTTCATCCTTCAACGTCTGCTCAGAATTCTTTAAGACAGGTTCCAACAAGTTTCCAGGCAAAAGAGAAAATCAGTTATGTTGGTGTTGAGCTCCCTCTATCTCCCCCGACCCCTCCCTGTTGGCTGTAGGATGCAGGGAAGTGAATTAACTAAGGTATGCTCACCTGAAACAAAGTAACACACTCTCTTAAAAAATACAGATTGAAAAAAAATCATTTACTTGGTTTATTCTTTGCAGGGTTAACCCCAATTCAAGAAAAATGGGTACTTATTAAAATTCAGATTTAGAAAAGATAAACTAGATGATATAAATGGATTTATTGAAGGAATTATTTAAGTAAAGGATGGCCAAGTCTATTATAGTACAATCTGATTCAGAAAATCATACTTCATAACAAACTTTCTGAGAACACAGATACTCCAGGGTATCTCTGCTCAAACACCAGGGTATCTCTGCTCAAACACCAGTGTGGTAGTTAAACTGAATTTGATCAGGAAAACGAGGATTTACACTGAAATTGTTAGGGATAGCATGTAGAAGTAATCAAAAGAAACATTACATTAAAGTTGTATGAAAATGTCCTTTCAATACACATGAAAAGTGTATTTTTCAATTTAGGATACCCGTTTGAGAGTCAAGTTTTTGATATTACAAATGGGAAAAGGACTTCAAATGTCAGTTACTATAAAAATGTTTTTATCGTTTTTATCTTTATGATAAAAGACTAAAGACCACGTATAAATGGTTAGCCTGCATGCTACTACTATAACAAGAACATGGATATAGTTTAAAAAGTAAGAGACTCTTTTTTTAGTCTCATTTATAGAGGACTGTTACAGCACATCAGACATGTATGTGGGCAAGTACTAATTTATTAAGGGCTCTCAAACAGCAATGTTGACATCATCAGTGCATTAAGGTAATTAAAATTATCCTTTTCTGATCTTAGAGGAATTTTTCATTACTCTAAAGTATAGCTTCCACCTACTTTTTCATTCTGAGATTTTCCTAGTCACTGTCTCCTACCTTATGCTTCAAAGGGGGCTAACTGGATGTTACAAAGAGCAGACAAACAGCCACGATCCCTGATGGGGCTTTTTGTCAAATGGGAGAGAAAGCCATCAAATAAACAAACCCAGAGGTAAATATGTAATTAAAATTCTAGTAAGGGCTAAGAAAGACAGAAGGAGGGAAAGTATGAACAACTGAGAGGGGGGTGTTTGTTAAGGTTGGTGGAAATCAGGGAAGGCTTCTCGGAGGAAGTGATATTAAGATGAGATTGAAGGATGAGCAAGAGTTCAAAAAATGAAAAGTGGGGGGGGGGGGCATTTTCAGGAGAATCAGCAGCCTCGAGGAAGAGCTTGGCCCCTGGTCAGAGTGGCTGATGAGAGGTCAATGAAGGGAAAACGGCTCGATGAGACTGGAGTGCCTGGCTGGGGTCAGGTCAGCAGAACTGCGTAGGGGAGGAGGCTGGATTCTCTGGGCAGTAGGAAGCCGTGGGAGGGCAGATGAGGGGTAGGATGAGCTGACTGCTTCACTATTACCCTGTCCTCAGAGTCCAGACCATGGAACTGCCTTTGATTTGGTTTCTGTTCCTCTTTAGGTATGGAATCAAAAGGGAATTGAAAAAACGGGCAAGATTTTATACACTTTCCTGCTATCAGAGAATTCAAACACAAAAATATTAACAACTCAGAGAAATAATGGAGACCTTTCAGAAGGTTTACTTACAGTCTCTGATTCAGAGGCAAGCTCTGTCTTGTAGGCTGGGAAAGAGTGACTAGGTAAGATCATTTTCCTGTGTCACTTTTCAGAAAACAGGTCAGAATCATAATGGAAATGACTCAAGATGGCACCTTTTGGAAGATAGTCTCTGCCATGGGAACAGAGTGAGGGTTTGCCAACTGTCAGCTGAAAGGAGAGATGTACTTTTGCTCCTGGTTACAGCCAGGTGCTGTGTTGGGATGGTACCCCCCAAAAATCTGGGCAGGTGACACAGCTTCCCATCATCTTCCTCCAAGGACTGCAAAGTCTGTGGCAATGCAGGTCCCCTCTCTCTGGGAGACGGTAGTGAACCTCTGTGTAAGCCACATTTTGTGCTTATCTAAGGATTATCTAAGAGTAAGCCTTAGATACAAAATAAAATGTTCATTGGAACATTTTAATGTGTTATAAAAACAAAATCTAAGGTTGGGCAATAAAAAGTAACACTGTTTTACCCAGGAGGAAATAAACTCTATCAAAAATTAACATTTTTCCCAGCAGAGTAGATAACTTAAGTACAAACTTCACAGAACAAGACTACAATTTATTCCATAGGTGGTAGGTTCTAAGTGACAGACATGTTCTTCCTTCCTTTCTTCCCACCCACAGAGTTTGGGCCATTTCTAGAGGATGTTCAGCTGACATTCTTTCAAAAGATGCAAAAAGAGGTGATACACACTCTCAGTGGAAAGGTAGTGTTCCACCAGTTTTGGTAAATACTGATCAAGACCTGAAGTTTTGCTTTCTAAAAGAAAGAACAAGATGATTCACATATGCCTTAAGGAAAAAGCAGGTCTGGCGGCCAGATGTGAATGAAAGTAAAAACTGCTTTTGCACTTAAAGTGAATCCTGCTCAAATTTTAGACAAATCATTTAACATATCCTTTTCTCTTTTACCATGTCACCATTCAGTACACTGGGTTTTTTTTTTTCCAGTTTAAGAAAAGATGACCTACCCAAATCAGAATTTATAAACAATTAAGAAATAGTTATTTGTTTTAAAAATCATTTCCTAAGGAGTCAGTTTTCCATGTGTATTGAAGATCACTTATAAAAATGGGTTTACTGTTTAAGAGATAATTTTTCAAAAACACACCTAGTATGTTGAATGATGTGTTCCCTGCCCTGTTCCCTGTTCCCAGGGCACTGTTCCCTGCCCATCCATCCATCCATCCATCCATCCATCTACTCATTTATTTGGCAAATATTAATTGAGCCCCTGCTCTGGGCCAGGCACTGGGATATAGCACTTGGGATACAGCAGTGAACAGAACAGCCTAAATGCCTACCCCAGTGAAGCCTGAATTCTCATGTTATGCCCACAGAGCTATAGAAGTGATTGTGAAGGAAAATGAGCTTTTAAAAAATAATAAACATTTCAGTTTTGCAAGATGAAAAAGTTCTAGAGAGCTTTTACACACCAATGTAAACATAGTTAACACCACTGAACTATACACTTAAAAAATGGTTAAGAGGGCTTCCCTGGTGGCGCAGTGGTTGAGAGTCCACCTGCCGATGCAGGGGACACGGGTTCGTGCCCCGGTCCGGGAAGATCCCACATGCCGCGGAGCGGCTGGGCCCGTGAGCCATGGCCGCTGAGCCTGCGCGTCTGGAGCCTGTGCTCCGCAACAGGAGAGGCCACAACAGTGAGAGGCCTGCGTAACGCAAAAAAAAAAAAAAAAAAAATGGTTAAGAGGGTACATTTGATATTATGTGTTTCTTACCACAATGAAAAAACTAAAATAAATTCTAAAAAGGTCAAAAATACACGTAGCCAATACTTACTGAGCACTTACTATATACTAGGTTCTACCCTCAGCAGAGTGTCCTCTCAATCCTCACAATAACCTTAGGAGGCAAGCACTGCTATTATCCCCATTTTATAGATGGGTACACTGAGACACAGAGGGGAAAAGCTACTTACCCAAGATCACATATCCAAGGGATGGAGCTGAGATGCAAGCCCAACTTGTCTCCTAACAAGTTAAAATGTTTCCTTACATACACAAAGTTTTGAAAATAAGCAATACTATTTTCAATTGGAACTACAGTTAACAGTAGGAAAAGAGTAGTAATAGTACTATAATAGTAAAAGGAGCTGTAATCACCTCTGTTTTCATTCTTCAATTTGGTTTTTAAATTCTTAATGATTTACAGCCCAACTTACTGCCCTTTTGATGGTTATTTTGCCTAAAAACCTAAGTGTTGGACAAACTGCTTGTGACCATTTCTCTCTAAGCCATAATATGCTTTTCCTACCAATGGAAAAAAAAATCACACTGGATGGTTTCTTTTAAAACAGACATTACTGAAACCGTAAATATTTTTAGCCCTTTGTACTTTTCATCCAGCAGCTTGGCTGAGAATAATATAGAAACACTTAAAAATAGCCCTTCAGTACTCTGAAAACCATTAAATAGTTTAGCACATACCCAGCACCTGCTTGACTTGTCTTGCAACAATTTTGCTAGTCATATAAAAAAAGAAAACTCTTTCGGTTTCAGAATTTTTCTCCCTTAAAAACCAAATGTGTCACCAGGGCACTTTGTGTGAGGTTGCCCCCTCTCTTCCTAACTTAGGAGGTGACACCTGGACTAAGTCATGGGTAACTAATGAAGATGCAACTTTCCCCTCAGCACAATACACCTCACAGCATGTGAGAAAAACCTCCCCAGACAGTAGCCTTTATAACAATTGTTAGGATCTTAATGGAAAGTAATTTTGTTCTACAATTTATAGACGTTATTCAGGTTGATCTGAGGACACACAGTATAAATCTACTAATATAGGAAGATAACAGTAGTGACAGCAGATGCACTCTGACCTGTTTTTCCAGGGGTGGGAAAGTACCATCCATAGATTTCAGGACAGAAAGAAGGAAGAAAGGGGGAAGGAAGAAAGAAAGGAAATAATTTATTTAGACTCTACTCTGTTCAAATACTTAGTGCTTAGAGTCAAATTTCCAACTATGGTGTACGCAGCACTATGTTGTAATGAAACAGGAGTAGCCGGCCTAGACAAACATCTATACCACAGTATTTTAAAGCCCAAATAATGTGAGGCACTGGTTTTCAGATTGCCAGTTATCCTTATTTAATAACACAAAGATTAACACAACTTGGTGCCAGACAGCTTTTTCCCTCCAGCCAAATTGGTTAAAGACTTTATAACATCACCTTCCATAATCAAAATTCCTTGGAACATGAGAAGGTCTCTGGCCCAAACCAAAGAGAGGTAGTTAAAAAACATCATGTGTTTAAAAAAAAAAAAACAACTCAGCGGAGGCAGAGCTTTAGGGTGAATACATAATGTATTGTCTAAAAGGGACATTTTCAAGAGTGAAAGGGGATGTTGTTAATTAATCCAGAACACAGGTGTGAACTGGGACAGTCCTGGGCAAACCACCAGTATCCCACATCCCACACCTATGGGCCCTCAAGGGGAAAGTCAAAACCAGGCTTTGGTGTAAACCATTTTGTTTCCCCTGACAGTTTTAGGTCTCTGACAGTTTTAGGTCTCCTAAGATGTATGAGACCATGCTAATAAAACCTAAATTTTCTACTTAGCTTAATATTTTAAAAAATCTCTTTCCTTAAGAGTAAAATTTGGGGACTTCCCTGGTGGTCCAGTGGTTAAAGAATCCTCCTTCCAATGCAGGGGACACGGGTTTGATCCCTGGTCGGGGAACTAAGATCCCACATGCGGCAGGGCAACTAAGCCCACGCACTGCAACTACTGAGCCTGCGTGCCACGACTAGAGAGCCTGCGCGCTGCAACTACTGAGCCCACGCACTCTGGAGCCCAAGCGCCACAACTAGAGAGAAGCCCGTGCACCACAACGAGAGATCTAGCATGCCGCAACTAAGACCTGATGCAGCCAAAATTAAATTTAAAAAATTCTTTAAAATAAATAAATACTAAAATAAAAGAGTAAAATTTGGAATGATTAGAAAGCTTGCCTTCTTCCAGCTTTATCATTCAACTTCCCCAGGCACAGATGATTGACAGTAAGACCCTAACCAAAGCAAAAGTCAATGGATATATCATCCTGGACAGAGGATGACTCATTATCACCAGTTTGGCTCATTTCACCAAAGACTGATGAATCACAAAGATACAGAAGACCTACTGGTATGAAAATGGAACACTGGGGATGCCAGAAACAGAATTTCAAAAGTTCCTGCAAGGTTAGAAATGGGCCCTCAAATGAACACGGTCGAGTTGACAAGGCTCCAACGTGAAGTTCTGCCCAGTTGGTCCGTAGAAGTGGCAGCTTCCTGATTCAACAGAGGCGGTGTGACAGGGCTGCCAAAATGCCCTTTTGGCTGCATGAATAAAGACACTGTTCTCAGACCAGAGAAGTCCAAGTCCCACCATACTTGGCTCCAGGCAAACTACTCAAGGAGAATGGCTTTAAATTTTGCCCACTCCATTTTAAGGCACCTTCTCGTAAACTGGAGACTCTAAAGAGGAGGAAGGACCAGGATGAGGAAGGAACTCCACTGGAGGAATACTAAAGGGAATCTAGCATAAACAGCTTGGAAAAGAAGACTTACAGAGATCGTGGTGCTGTCTTTATTCAAATAACTGAGGATCTGCTGTGAGAATTGTTAGATTTATCTGCTACACAGAAATTAGGATCCCTTCCTGGGAATCTGGGGTTGGTAGATGTGAACTATTATGTTTAGAATGGATAAACAACAAGGTCCTACTGTATAGCACAGGGAACTATATCCAATCTCCTGGGATAAACCATAATGAAAAAGAATATTAAAAAAAGAAGGGGCTTCCCTGGTGGCGCAGTGGTTGAGAGTCCGCCTGCCGATGCAGGGGACGCGGGTTCGTTCCCCGGTCCGGGAGGATCCCACATGCCGCGGAGCTGCTGGGCTCGGGGGCCGTGGCCGCTGGGCCTGTGCGTCTGGAGCCTGCGCGTGCGGAGCCTGTGCACCGCAACGGGAGAGGCCGCAACGGTGAGAGGCCCGCGTAACGCAAAAAAAAAAAAAAACAAAAAGAATGTATGTATGTGTAAAACTGAGTCACTTTGCTGTACAGCAAAGATGGGCACAACCTTGTAAATCAACTACATTTCAATTTTAAAAAACGAAACGAGGATCCCTGGAGGAGGCATCTGCATCAGATGGTATGGAACTTGAAGATGTTTAATGCCCTGCCCACTCGCACAACTGGTAATTACATGGGGGAAAGTGCCACACTCTTCATGAATCAAACACCAAGAATTGTGGCTGGGGCTGTACCAACAGATTTTCTTCATCATGGATTGCAGAGTTCTTCTTTTCTAGCCAAGCTAGTGAATGGAAGGGCAACCCAAACTGAAATAACGATTTTTAATACATCTCACAGACAAATCCAAGTGTATTAGAAAGAGAAAACACAGCAGTAGCTACACCATATATTTCATATTTGACCGAAAATTGGCCACACAGAAGCCTTAGTCATCATAAAGGACTTCTGTGGTCAAACAGAATATGTACATAGAAATAAATGAAAACATCACTGCTGAACTATTCTTTAAAAGCTATCATTGCACAAGTTGCTTTCAACATACAAACAATTCTCATTCCGAAAGACCACGTGTACACAGTAGTGCCATATATATATTTATTTTTGTCTTACTCTTTGGCATCCTAAAAAAATAGTTTTCAAAATATCTACATCCATTTATAAAAATTTAAATGCAGGTACTTTAGCAACAAATCACAACCAGCTAAGAGCGCTTAAGTAAAAGACTCTAGGGCCAGAAATAAAACCCAAAAGATAAGACATATTAGAAAAATATATAGAGGTAAGCAAATCAATAGACTATAATCTCAATATTGAGCACAGAGTCTGGCAAATAGTTGGTGAACAGAAATAAATGCTCCCTACAGAATGGCTCAGTTAGGTATAGAGCATAATTGGTTCGTGAAAAAATAACTGTGTGTGTGTGTCTTCCTAGATCTTTCCAAAACTACTTGACAATATTTACTAAACATAAAGAAAACCGATATATTAAATCATGCTAATAGAATGAAGCAGCCGGACCTGTTGCTCTAAAGAAGTGGTGATAAAATAACCTGCTGTGTATAAGGCCTGAATCACCCAATGGTGTAATGCCCTGCAAACTCAGTTGACAAAGTGAGATTTCAGGGCAGTTTTTAATTGCTTCTCTCCACCTCTTTGAATTCACAATATGTTCAGCTTTAAGAAAAAAAAAAAGGACCTACAGCCAAAAAAAGGTATATTAACTTATACTGAGTGTCTGTATCTTATATTTAAAGTAGGTACCTTATATTTTAAAACTATTTTTTCTTGGACTTTTATCCTACAATAAACCAACTACAACTGCAAAAGCAATAAAAACCAGTACCAACAAAAACCAATGTGCTTAGGGGATTTATAGCAAAGGAACAACAGCTTGATATTTTCTGGCTGTATAAAGAGGTCTCCTGTCAACTCATTATCCTCCACTTACAAGAATTTTACTACATTTTAAAAGGCCTGAAGGAGCTATTGTAATGTTTCAAACTCAAAACTATCATCCCGAGGGTTCATATACCTTAGACTCCCTACAGCCAGCCAAAATCTCAATTTGCCTCCATGAACCCTCCAAAGTAAGTCAAGATTGTTAAAAATAGTGGGTTCCCAATCGACTGACTGACTTTTTCCACAACAGATGGGTGGAAATAGCCTTCACAGATTTCAGAACCATAATATATCCCCTTGTGTAGCACCTATAAATAATACAGACAGTATCCCTATCATCATTGGAGATGCAAGAAGTCAATACAGACCATCCCCTCTCTTCAAACGCATTATCTGAGGTGTTTGGGGTTTTCTATTTTTAAATATTTTCTATTCTTCAAGTGATTTGTGGCCACACAAGACTGATTTTCCCAACTGAACCTCATTATGTGTCTGCTATTGCCTCTCCACCGTCAGCCAGATTTACTCATTTCCATTCAACAATTAATTATTAAAATTTTACTCTGTGCAAGACAAAGTGCTGGGGCAGGTGGTACTAGAAATTCACAGTCTCATCATCAATGAGTTTTCAATCTAGTGGATGAAAGACTCATACACAGATGTCTACTCTCCAAGGCATCCCAATGGCACCTGAACAATGAAACCAAGACCCAAGGGTGGCCAAGGAGAAAAGAGGTGCTCGGCTGTGGTAAATGGGGAGAGATAGTGGAGGAGGTGTCACGTGAATTGGCCCTGAGAAGACAGGATGTCGTGGATTTTGCTTGGCAAAGATTAAAGGGAAGGAGAAGAGAGAAGACTTCAAGCATAGAAAACACAACGAGCAGAATCTGCAAAAGCAAAAATGGCAAAAAGTATTGGGTACACCAGAAGAGCAGGTAAGGGAGGGTGCTAGAGAGAAGCAGGGTTCACGCATCCACACTGGAGAAAGGCCCAAGATAAATGGTTCACCTGAAGGACCAGTGGACTCACAGGGTCTGAAAAATCATCTTCCTCTCTCTGTAAGTTATAGTCTCTGACTGAATGCTCAGCCTCAGAAGGGCCCAACATGAAGCAAGAAGGAAGAGGCAAAACCTGTCCAGATGTCCAGGTCCCGGACTAAACCCAGGAAGCCACAGAGCGACATGTCTCGTGACTAAGACTTTCTCGCATCAATCCAAAAGGTACTGAGACTCCGAAAAGACATTTACCGGTGGAAACTTGCCTTATTCTTTCTTTTAAAACTGTTCGGTTTTGAAATAAGAGGAGAACCTCTCAACTCTGAATTAGCCCAACCACCTGCTTTCTCTGTTCCTTCACAGGTCACTGAATGCTGAAGCTGCTTGGAAAAAAAAAATCATATGATTGTGGGATTTGGTACATCCAGGCTGCACAGCATCAGGTCCCCTGACTCAACTGGTCCTCCTGTTTCCTAGAGGGGCTATTTCATCAGACTTACAGCCTCCTCTCCTAGCACATAGCTAGGTTATATCACATTTCCCAGCCTCCCTTGCAGTTAGTTTGTGATGTGTGACAATGAAATGTGAACAAAAGGGATTACGCTAATTTCCAGGCCTGGTCCATAAAAACCTTCCAAGTGTGATCCTCCACGGCCTTTCCTCCTCTCTTGATGTGATGCAAAAAGCCCAGTAACTGTGGAAGCCATGCATTGGAAATGGGGAAACTACAAATGGAAGTAATCTGGATTTCTGAAGGACAACCAGGAGGAATGTCACTTATTATTCATTAGCACCCATTTTGGACCTTGAGATTTGAGGGGTTATCTTTACGAGCAGCTAACATTATCTTAATGATACACAAATTCTGACAATGTTCTTTGCATTAGTTTGGGTCTACTGAGAAGTAGGCACCAAGACAGGATTAGAAATACAAATGATTTACTGGGAAGATGAGAGGTCCATCAGACTACAATGTGGACAGAGAGAGGGAAGGGAGGAGGGTGAACAGGAAATCTCAGGCTGCAGCACAGTTCCAAGAAAGTTCTGGTCAAGCCAGCGGGAGTTCTCAAGCCAACATGGCCCCCTAGAAAAATCCTGCATCCCACAGGAATGAGGCTGCAATGGGAAACCGCATTTCACTGATGGGGAGGAGCCCAGGGGCTCAGCGTGGTCTTAGTATCAATGCAGAGGTAGCTCCAGAGGGGCAGCAACTGGGCCACCAGTCAACTATGCTCCAGCTGCAGATGTGGGCAGCTCATGGCCACGGATACCACACTCCTCAAACTTTCAAATTTCAAGTCCTACCTTCCCTTTCCTCCTTCCATTTACCCAAATGCACACGCACCCTTTCCTCCTTTGCTCCTGTCTTTTTTTTTTTTTTTTTTTTTTTTTTTTTTGGTATGCGGGCCTCCCTCTGCTGTGGCCTCTCCCGTTGCGGAGCACAGGCTCCGGACGCGCAGGCTCAGCGGCCATGGCCCACAGGCCCAGCCGCTCCGCGACACGCGGGATCCCCCCAGACCGGGGCGCGAACCCGGTTCCCCTGCATCGGCAGGCGGACGCGCAACCACTGCGCCACCAGGGAAGCCCCTGCTCCTGTCTTTTAAGAAGAGTTATTCTTTCTCTAGTCCAAAGCTAATCTCTCCATGTATTCCAGCTAATAGGTCCTCAGATCTTCTTAGAGACATCATTCCATTAATCGTCTCCTTCCTCTTCCTCTCTTCTGGATCCTATCTGTCCTCTAGTATGCAAACATGCTGGAGATTTTCAAAATTAAAAACTAAGATTTAAAAAAAAAAATTTTACTGAAGTATAGTTGATTTACAATGTTTCAGGTGTACAGCAAAGTGATCCAGCTATATACATATATATATATATATATACACACATCTATTCTTTTTTAGATTCTTTTCCATTATAGGTTATTACAAGATATTGAATACAGTTCCCTGTGCTATATAGTAGGACCTTGTTGTTTATCTATTTTATATATTAAGTGTGTATCTGTTAATCCCAAATTCCAAATTTACCCCTCCCGCCCCTTTCCCTTTTAGTAACCATAAGTTAGTTTTCTATGTCTGTGAGTCTATTTCTGTTTTGTAAATAAGTTCACTTGTATCATTTTTTTGGATTGCACATGTAAGTGATATCATATGATGTTTGTCTTTCTCTTTCTGACTTACTTCACTTACTATGCTAATCTCTAGGTCCATCCATGTTGCTGTAAATGGCATTATTTCATTCTTTTTTATAGCTGAATAGTATTCTATTGTATATATACATACCACATCTTCTTTATCCATTCATCTGTCAATGGACACAGGTTGCTTCCATGTCTTGGCTATTAAAAATTAAGATTTAAAAATGTTCATGGACCCTCTTTCTCTCCTTCCCTTCCCATCTCAGCTCTTTGCAAGAGCAGCGTGAGTGGACTGTCTCATTTCTTATTTTTTATTGCTCACCAACTGCTCTCATTAGGATTACACAAACCTACAAGCTGACAGATCCTGGAACCTGTGCCAACCTCTCTGAAATGTTTAGCACTCTTGACCACTCCTTCCTTCTGGAAACTCCTGCTTTGAGTCCTGGGACACCCTATCCTTAGGTTTTCCTCCTCCTGCAGATCATTCCTTCCAAGGCTTCTTTTTATTGGCCTCCTCCTGAAATGTCCACTTCCCAGGGTTTCTACTCTTGGTTCTCTCTGTTCTCTATCTCTCACATTAATCTCACCCACCCCCAGCACCAGCGTCATGACTTAACTGAACACCATACACCGATGACATCTCCCATGCAGTCACCCAAACCTGAAACCTGGGAGTTGTCCGCAGTTCATTCCTCCCTCTCAATACCTATGTCCAATCAGTCACCAAGTTCTGAGGATTCTATTTCTAAACTGGCTCTCAGCACCATCAGCCCCCCACCCCCACCCCTGCTGCCACCGCCCCATCGCCTTTCCCGTGGACTGCTGTAGGAGCACAGGAACTGATCCCCTGATTCCATTCCCTTAGTCACATCTCTACATAGCTGCAAGACAACAGTTCTGAAGCACAAACTGGATCGTGAAAATTCTTCATTGAAATTCCAGAAGTGGTTCCTCACTGCCTACAGGACAGAGGCCAATCTCCTCAGAATAGTATGGACGATCCTTCATACTCAGGCTCCCGTTTATGTTTTAGCCCGATCTTCCTCCACGTTCCCAAGCTCTCATCATACTGAACTAACTGAAATTCACACAATGTGGTATGTGTTCTGTGCTTCTACAGCTTTGTACACTCCTTTTGCCTCGAATGCGCTCCTTCCACTACCCTTGTCCCACTGGGAGAACTTACTACAAATTCTTTCAATATTCAGGGTGGGATTCCTTTGTTCAGAGATGTCTTTACTCACTAACTCACCCTTCTGTGGGGCCCCTTCCCATCTCCACACCCCCATCCCAGACCATTCAAGTGGCTCTTGTGCAGCTAGTACCAGTTCATGGCACCTGCTACATGATTCCTGGACAGCGGTTTTATCCTGTTCCTTTCCGAACAGCATTGACACAAAGTAGGCACTTAATGAACGTTTACTGATGGAAAGAATGAATGATGAATAAATCCAATCCTCCCTCTTGAGTTCGTCCTGATAAAACTTGCCTCTTAAAACCAAAATTCTCAGGGTGGCCAAAAACCACGATGACGCTGATCAACATTACCGCCACGCGCTGATGGCCAAGCTCAGGTAGTGCCATCTTCAATTTACATGTGAAAAGTGAGCACTTGGCATCAGAGGGGAAAGATCCAAATATTCTACATAAGATCACCGTAAAGATAGCTCAAGGGCTATTATCCCAAGGGACGCGCATTCATCCTCAGTAACTGTATAAACCAGGGTTCACGTTTCACACAGGACTTTCTAACACAAATTGGAAACAGGAGACAGTTAAGCTAGGCAAAGAAAAGTGTGGCTCTGAAACACAAGGAACTACATATGCATTTTACATTAAACACTGTTGTAATGTGCTCACAGAATGTAGTACAAAAATTATCCTAAAAGTCATAGCTTGTAAATTTAATATGTAAATAGGAATTTAAAATTAGAAATCTCCATGGCCACTGAATACTAAAAGAGTAAAAGGAAAAAGGAAATAAAAGATAAAATACACAGTTTCAAACTCTCCGGGATGCATCTACCCTTCTGCCTGATCAACGGGAGGCCAGTTATCACATTCAATGTACTGGGTAAACACAAGGGTTTACGGAAAATGGAACTTTTTATGAAAAATCATGGGTCAAACATCTCTATGACATATCTGCTGTTAAAGGAAACACACTTTTTCTCATACCTGACATGATGATGCATGATGTGCTTATCCAGAGAGACAGCTTAATATGGTTCCCATCCCAAAGCTCAGTCAGAATAGCTTCTTTAAAATTTGAAAAATAAACCCCAAACATAGTTCTCGTAAAATATTAAACCCTGCCAAAGACGGATGTTTTCAGGGACACAGTCCAAAGAAAGCTTTTAATTTATTTAATGTTCTATGAGCTAATGGTATCAAGAAAATGTGTATCTTTGTTACAGAATACACAAATCAGTGATGCTTATATACACCATCCACTAGACTTAGTCCCTGCTGTTCAGCTTTAAACGAGTAGCTGTTTTCCTGGAACTGAAACCTGAGGCTTAAATCTGCAAAAAGTCAGGGATGACATCAAGCTTAACATTTTTGCCAGGCCAGTAAAATTATTTCTCAAAATAGTGTGCTAGTATATCAGCTTTTAGACAAACCTAAATGAAACGTCAGGAAAGGACTTCCATGTTTACTCCTCTTGTCCATTAATAACCATCTCTGACTGTAATAACTGAAGGTCCCATGTTCTCAATGCAACGGCACCAGCAAAATCCCCTTGGAAGTTTGCTCATAACCACCCAAGTCTAAGTAGATGTGACCTCTCAGGTTTTAGACTAATGATGCTAAAGAAATGCATTTGCAGGCTGAAGAGCTTAAAACACTTCAGAGCACCGGGAGAAACTCCTTAAACTAAAGAAATATTCAGGGAAAATCTGTATCAATTGGGTGGTTCATTGGTACGTACAAAATTTATCCTTTAACAAACCAAACAGGAATTTGAATGATTTCCCTCTCTTTCTTCTCCTTATACTTTTCAAGTTCAATCTCAGTACTGTTCCATCTCTGCCCTTTTTATTCTTTGCCCTTTGTCTGAAGTTTTCAACTAAGAGTTACTCTACAATACTGCTGTGGTTATGGAGGGAAATGTTCTTATTCTTCAGAGATGATGCTGAAGTGTTTAGGGGTAACACGTCATGAGGTCTGCAACATACTTTCAAATGATTCTAAAAAAAAAAGGAGCTCCTTTCCCCAATACAGATACAAAAAAGTCTACATAGAGAGATACAGTAACAAATGTTAATAATCACTGAGTGTATAACAAATGTTAATAATCACTGAGTGTAAAGTTAGGGTATAGAAGTGTTCCTTATATTCTTCCATCTTTCCTCTAGTTTGACTTTTTCAAAACAAAGAGGACTAAAGTTGAAAAGAATTACTCTACTTAACGAGTGCCAGCTTTTCATATCATAAATGCATTTTTTTTGTATCACAAACCTAAAATTTGGGGGACCTTGTACTAAAGAGATGTCAGGACCAACAAAAGACACCTTTGATTGTCTTGCAGAGGCACAACCTTGATTCAGTTTGCACGTCCTGGAGGCAGCTAAGATTGGAGTCTGGGAATAAGATGGAGGGCTGGATGAACACATCCACAATCTAGGCACTTCCCTCCAGAAGTCCCCAGAAAGCTGGGGCCTAGGGGTCTCCTGCTCTCTACCTCCCAGTGAGCTCCTGATTACTTGCCCTCTCTTCAGCATCCACCTGTAGCTCCTGGGAAATGTCTGGAAGTTCAGTACGGGTTTGAGGGTAGATTCAAAGCACACACGTGGGATGAATTTGCCAAATAAACAGGTGTGTGTTAGACCTCTTAATTTTAAAATATAAGTGTTATAAATATTCTTAAATGCTTTCAAAATTTCAGCTGAAGTCTAAAATGCTTCTTCAGATATTTATGGGCAAATCTTATGCAAGTGATTTGCGATTCTAATCAGTACAGATCTGGTCAGAGAAACAAAAGACTGGAACTAAAGGTATGCTTCATTTCTGACAAAACGTGAATCCTCTTTCTCCTTCAGTTATACCAGCACCGATGACAAGAAGACATTTTTCTTTTGGCCACACTGCATGGCTTGCGGGATCTTAGTTCCCCTCCTATCAGGGATCAAACCCGAGCCCTCGGCAGTGAAAGCAAGGAGTCCTAACCACTGGACCACCAGGGAAGTCCCAAGAGGACATTTTAAACATTTCCTTTCAGCAGGCATGTTGGGGTAGTCGACTTCATCCTTACAGAGTATGCTTGTTGAGAGGGAAGGTGGCAGAAGACAGTTTCTTCTCCTTGCAACTATTTTTTCTAAAATCACTTTCCATTTGCCCTAAGACAGGATTTCTAAATGAAGGCACCCAAACTGTACTCAAAACAGGGCACTAAACAACTGCTTTCAAAGGCCAGACAGAAGTGTCAGCTTCAGAGAGATGATTTGACACTGTTCACATGATATTTTCTTTGGGATGTAACAATTTGATATAAACATAACTTTCTTTAATGTTGTTTGTGCTAAGAGGATGCTAAATTTCTAACTCACACAGCAGGATCTTGGCTACAGTCTATCTCTCCTGAACATGATTGTCTTGTAATTAGCCTGGTATGTCTGGGGTAATAAATACAAAGCTTCAGAAGGACTCAATAAACCCAGATGAAATCTTTACCACCTAAAGCAGTTTAGATGGCTTGTGATCAACTAGATGGCGTTTTCTCAATAAGAAATACAGACTGCAAGGTAAGGTATCCTTTGACCTATCTATACTGAGTGTTTACTTATGTGGCAGGCATGGTGCTAGGAACCATGCCATGCATATGATGAGCTCAGTACACACTGGGAGGCAAAGTTAGAGGCGTTGGACAGGAGAGAACAAGGAAGCTCTGAGAAGGGGAAATGAACATGCATCAAGCACTACCACGTGGCACTGTTAACAGTGCTCTTTATACGTTCTCCCACTTAACTCTTCTCTACAACCCTAGGACGTAAGGATCAGTAACCCCATTTTATAGAGGAGAAAACTGGGAGGTAAATAACTCAACCAAGATTGCTGAGCTGGGAACTGAACCGCCTTATGTATCATGGGCACAATTTCTCCCTCTGGTGACCATACTCCACAAGCTCCAAGCTGGGGACAGAGGTAATGGCCATGGAGGCGACTACCACAAATATCACCTTCTGGTCACTGCATCCACTAAGGCTACAGAAACCCGGTGCCTGGAGGCGGGGGGAAATACGCAACCATGCCCTAGCAGGGAAAGCAAGTTTCTCTTTAAATCCAGAGGATGTGATCTACTGGGAGTCCTGGTGTTCTGGTTTAACCCAGAGTTTAAAGCTGAATGTACACAAATTGCCAATCTGACACCAAGACTGACTCAGCCTTCTCAAGATCCTGTAAATGACCAATCACCGAGAGAGGGGAAAGCTCTAGAAGACCCACTGGAAGGCTCTTTTCACCTGCCTTCCTGCTTGTCCCTCATACCTCCCTCTGTATGACTAACTTGGGGTCTAAATTTACATGTGTAATTATTCACAATAGCTAAAGGTGGAAACTACCCAAATGTCTATCAACTGATGAATGGGTAAACAAATTGTGGTATATTTGTGGCATACAATGGAATATTATCCAGTCATAAGAAGGACTGAAATATCTGATACATGCTACAATGTGGACGAACCTCAAAAACATTACGCTAAATGAAAGAAGCCAGACCCCAGAAGTCACATATTATATGATTCCATTTATACGAAGCATCCAGAAGAGGTAAATCCATAGAAGCAAAAAGCAGATTAGTGGTTTCCAGGCCGTGAAAAATGAGGGGAACGGGAGTGACTTCTTAATAGGTATGGGGATTCCTTTGGGGTGATGAAAATGTTTTGGAACTAAATAGAGGTGATGACTGCACACTAAATTGTATACTTTAAGAGGATTAATTTCATGTTATGTAAATTTACTTCAATAAAAATATGCACACATGTGAATGCACACTCCCTGGGCAGTCTTGAATAACGATGTACAGTACGCCAAGCCATAAAGATGCCCCACCCTGGGCTCTTTTTACATTACACACAAATAGACAGAGACGGATTTCCTGTAAGTAAGCTGATCTTGTAGAAAAAAAATGTTAGAGCAGGAAAATGAGACCTAAGCCAACTCAACAAAACAAAACAAGACTCAACACCGTATCTTTTTCATCTTTCTATCTCCTCTCTCCCACTAAACCAAACATAAAGCCCAATCACTGAGTACACCACACACAGAAAAACTGGTACTTAAGGCCCAATAAAATGAAATCTGTTGTAGGCTGTCCCCCAAATTAAATAGAAAGATCCAACAGGCCCTTAAACATGTGAAAAGAGGCAACAATCTTGCTGGTAATCAGGGATATTCAAACAAAAACAACTAGGGAAGCACTTTCCATCCATCAGAGTGGGAAAACGGTAAAAGATTCCAATTCTGTAGCTGTGGTGAGGTAACCAGGTACTTCATATTTTGCTGGTGAGACTCCATTGAGGCGACTTTTTTGGAATGCCATCTTTGGAAGGGCATTATCTTTGACTCAGCTCTTAGGAATCTATCCTTCAAATATCAAAGTAAGGAAGTAAGAATATATGTAAAGAATTTTAACTGTGGTGTTTTGGGGAATGGTAAAAACCTAGGATGTTCCTGAATGCCCTTCAGCTGAGGAATATTTAAAGAAACTGTGGTACAGCTATAACATAAGAGACATTCAATTTATATTAAAAAGAGGCATTAGATTTATGCTTATTGATAAGGAAAAATGCTGTGACATAATATTAAGTAAAAAAACATAAGTCGCAGAGTACTATTTATGATTTCATTTTTAGAGAGAGAGAAAAATTATCTTCTATACGTATACCTACATATATATGTTGGTGTATACATTGCAGTCAGACAAAGGAAAAAAAATAATCTGAGAAGCGGGGAGAAAGACAATGAACTTTTCAATATTCACCTTTATGTGGTCTGAAACATTTTAACCATCATGTATTGTCCTGTGACTTTTTTTTAAGTAGAAAAGCTTTCAATAAACAGGATTTTTTTTCCTGCACTTGACTTTTATGAGTGATAAATATAAATCCAAGAAATATGGAGATGATGATCCCACCGAAACCTACTTTGAGGGTATGTCCTGAAGTTGAGGGGTTCATCTTCAGCCTCCTAACTGTCTGTATTCCAACCAGACAGTGGGACTCAAAGTGGGACCTGCAGACCACCCCCAGACCCAGAAACTGGGAGTAGAGTTTAGAGACTTTATAGCAGTTTGCCGGAGTAATTTCATGTCTGTTGAATGTAACCATTTTAAAAAAATCTTAATCAGGCTTATGTTTTTATGTCTTTTAAATTTCGTTTTTCTAGTAATTCATTTTTATTGTATTTTATAAAACTATCAGTCCATGACTCAAACAAAACGGCTAATGAAGCACGGCTCTAAACAATGAGAGCTGATGCTCATAATGATAAAACATAGTAATATATTTAGGAGCTTTAATAATGAAAGATTAAATCTTATTAAACATATTAGGACTATGCTAATATAATCAAACTCCTATGAAAAGATACCAAATAGATGAGAAGAAAAGTTTCGGGTAATCAGAACAGATTTCTAACCTAAGTCAATGATTAAGCAGTTTCTCTCGTTAAGAACAATGAACCCTAGATGATATTTATACGTGAAAACTAAGAGAACTGGAGAATAAATGAAACCCCGGACAACTCCAAAAACCAACTACCAAGAGTTCAACCGAAGACAATTAAACTTTGGCCAAAACCGTGGATAAGAAACAAAGTTGACCTGACTTTCATTTTTCTCCCCTCTCATACTTCTGAGTCAAGATGCTAATGATGACAGAGAAACCCAGTAAGAAAGAGAAGCCAGGGGCCCGAAAGGGTGGGAGGCGGGGTCTGACTTTCCTGAGTTGACTCTCTTTTAAGTTTCACTTACCAGTAATCTACACTGGGGGTGGGGAGGGGCTGGGAGAGAAAGCATTTACATCCTCCTAAGTCTTGTGAGTTTTCCACACCGAGACATATTTTCTAAAATCAGAATGCACCAAGTTATTGTTACCAAGAAAAACTGGCTGGAAGAAGAAAGAACCAAATAGGCTTCCAGCCAAAAGCTAAAATAAAAACCATGATCATTTGTAAATGCAAATTTCTTCTCTCCTCCCTAAAATTTTTAAACTAATGCTAAAGTGAGGGGCACTTCCAAATCTGGCAGCTTAAATAAAAATAACCGTGAATGCCACCGTGGTGGATGAAATGCTTTACAATTCACAGCTGTAGTTCTGAAATAGGGAAATCCTGGATTCTCACCAAAGGGGACACAGGCATTGGAAGATCTATGACACAGTTTAGTATTTTGAGGATTTCTGAGAAGTTAGAAAAAATTGGGTTATTTTCTTATCAGTTGGACTTTATATGACAAGGGCACCCTAAAATGAAAAGAAGCCCTGTGTATGGCGGTGCTATGATACTATATGGAGTCCTTGTAACAAACACTGTATTCAAAAGAGGCTGAGAAATAAATGAGTCTATGGCCCTGGGAAGTGGGGCAGGTGGTAGGCAGCTGGGTGACCTTTTAAAGCACGGTTCCCAAGGGACAGTCTTCCGCCTCACCTGCTCTGCTTCAAGGGCACATGAAATCGGCCCCCAAATGATGTCTTCCGTGGGCAGTGATCAATTAAACACCTCCTCTGTCAGCACCCGGGAGCTATGTGAATGAATGCAACTGAAAGACAAAGTATGTTAGGCCAGACAGATCAGCGTTAACAAAATGCGGTCTCGGGCAACCCCGTGGTATTTACGAAGTTCTCACTCTGCAGTGATGCTGAATTACCTGTAAACTTAGCGCTCAGAAAAGGTCCGCTGAGGAAGAACTCCAAAATCCTTAGTCCAGCTGGATTTCACCTGCCCTGGGTTTCCACCAAGCCTACTGAGCAGGGTACAAATGGTCATCCCCTTTGTCAAACCTTATGCCCCCTTTTCACTCTTTGTCCCCCTGACCTCTCTGCGACAGCTGACACTGCTCAGCAGCTTTTTATTTTCTCTTTCAATTATCCTCTCTCTCCGCTGCTTAGCTGCTTCTCCTGTTTCCTCCTTGGCTACTGTTCCTCTCTTTCCTTCCTCTGCTTGACCAAGGGCGCTTCCCAAGGCCCTGGGTTTCTCGCGCTGAGAAATCATCTGTTTGCAGGGCATCAATTCTCTCCTCGCAGAGAACCCCCAAACCATCCCTATCCCCTCCCTTGGACTCTTCTCCCTTATGTTCAGCTCTCCAGTGAACCATTTTTCTAGCACGTGGTGCCTCTACTGCATGTTGAACCCATTCGAAAGCCTTCATTTCTTCCCCTTGTGTGACTGCCTCATACAAAAGAGCCTCTCTCGTGACCTCACTCACTTCTTCAACAGCAGAAATGCCACCCAGTCCCCTAATCACACAGCCTTCTTTACATCTTCAATTCCAATCATCCAAGGCCTGTCGATTCGTTAAATCTCACCTCTGTCTCTTGCTACCCACTGGTACTGACCAGATCCCGTTTAGCTCAGAGTAACTGCTTCTCCTCTTCTTCCCAAACTGGCCAGCTCGCGGCTGTCATTTTGATCTTCCAATCGCCACCCCTGTCATTTTGATCTTTCCATCACTGTCCCCAGCGATTCAAGAACCCTCCCCATCACCTGCATCACCTAGGAAGGAGGGGTAAGTAGAGCAGAGTTGCCCAGAGCTCAGGCTCTGGAGCCTGACAGCCGGGCTTTGAATCCTAGTGTCACCAGTTCGTTGCCCTCTGTCTCCTAAACCCTTAAACGAAGTTGATAATATCTTCCTGAGAGGGCTGCTGCGAGGACAGGATTAGTGAATAGACGTAAGGAACTTGGAACAGTGCCTTGCGCAGTGAGCACTGGTTCGGTGCTGACCTCTGACGGCTCCCAGCTAGACTGGCCTATCCGGTGTGTTCTTCTCCCTTTGTTGTCACCCCTGCCCCTCATCCAGCTTATACTGGGCGGGAGACCCTTTCTCCTCCTGGCTGCTTGATACAAATTCTACCGATCGTCAAGGCTCAGGGATAATTCTCACCCAGCCGGTGGCTCTTCTCCAGTTACTCCAGCTGCACCTGTGGCTCCTGTCCCTGAACTTCCATAATACTTTCTGGATGTCCCTAAAATCAAGTTATTCTTTAAATGACCAAGTGTGAGAGGCAGCCCACACACTTCAGAGAGCATTGGTTCTAGAGCCAGAGGCCTGACTCTTTGCTACGAGTTCCCCTAAGTGAGTGCTCAAGGTCTCTGCCCCTCAGCTTCTTTCTCTGAAAAAGTTATACTATTACCTCACTGATAAAGTTTTCTCAAAGACAATAAGATCATGTAAAGAAATAAGATCATCACTTTGTCAGGCATATTAAGAAACACTGGTTCCCTGCCAGTGAGACTGTAAACCCCTCAAGAGCAGCTCACGTTTCTCCCAGCTCCAAGGACGGTACAATGCAGAAATTCAAAAGACCTAGTGATTCTCTGTCAATATTCTGAAATGGGCTTTTCCATAACTGTGCTAAATAACTGACAGCTTCCAACACAAAATGCATTTTCACAAACTCAATATGCCAAGAACATAAGCTGATCTTATGTTTGCTCTAATGAGGGATTATATGATCCACCTCACCTTTATCTAACTCTTATAGGATATTAAGACCTTTTTTTAGGACTCATTTTTACACAATCCAGAAAGTCCACGGCAAAAGAAGAAAGAGAAATGGCAACACAAAGTAATCTGAAAGATTTTTCATCGCTAAAAAGGGAATTTTGAACCACAACCTTAGTCATAAACCCACAGCAGGCAAATCAGAAGCAGCGAAAGATAAAGTACGCAGGGGAGAACCAGGGTTGAAGTGGGACCCGGGTTCAGGGAGTGGGTTACAGCACTCACAAGACACGCTGCCGGAAGTGGTGCCGTACCTTCATCGCGGCCGCCCCTCACCTGACCACCCGGAGCAGCCTCAGAGGAAGCAGACAACCCCCATACACTTTCCAGCTGCATCTCGGCAGCCACAAAGTACGCACACATCACCAGCCAACGTACAAAATTATATCAGCAGCATCACTGTGAAAAGGGGAAAATCTTCAACTCGTGATGAGTAACCTGTGTTATTTAGATTCTGTCACCAAGACCTAATGCTAAGCTTAAGGGGAGACCCCTCTACACACACCCACACAAGCCTGATAACTGGCTACCCGAGAGCACGATCTCATCATCAAATATTCGGGGCACTTAAAAGACCCCAGGGCTTCCCTGGTGGCGCAGTGGTTGAAAGTCCGCCTGCCGATGCAGGGAACACGGGTTCGTGCCCCGGTCCGGGAAGATCCCAAGTGCCGTGGAGCGGCTGGGCCCGTGAGCCACAACTACTGAGCCTGCACGTCCGGAGCACCGCAACGGGAGAGGCCACAACCGTGAGAGGTCCGCATACGGCAAAAAAAAAAAAAAAAAAGACCCCAAAGCTGCAAATCCTCTGGTGGAGGGTGGGAGCCCACGGTGGGCGGGGGTACTTTGGGGTGTGTAGTTCTGCTCCCCCTGGTGTTCAATGACCAATGGAAATATGTCACTGGGTTCAAAAGGAGGGAGGACTGTTCCCTGCCTTACAATCAGGCTTGACAAAGAAAAGACCCAGGGCCCTGTGACCTCCACATTGTCCTACCAATGAAAAGGCTGGATCTTATGGAATGAGCGTAATTCACACGTTTGGAGCAGTATTCTTGGAGGGGGCTGCTTCAGAAATGCACGTTATATAAGTCAAGTGGAGAGAAAACAGGGAAAAAATCAGAGCAACTGTTCACAAGTCATTTTTAAAACTTTGCTCTGTTCCACTTGAATAATTCTTTAATCACCATTTCAAGGAGTTAAATTAAAATGCACCTGCACTGTAAATCAGGAGAGAACACACCTGCTCTTCCAATATGACTTGAAAATAACTTGATTCCTCCATCATGCTCTCATTTGATATTTAATTTGGAAAGCGAGAGGAAAAATTGAATAAGCTCAAATTCTGACCCTAATCCTGACATGTAATCCTAAAGAAATCATCAGTGGACATTAAAGAAAAATGTGACTTTTAAACATATACCCATAATCCAAAATACACACTTCACTGACATCACAGTAACAAGGAGGGACTTTCTAGAAAATGCAAGAGATGTCCATCAGAGCAATACAGGTATGAAACTTTCAGTCCCTAAGCACTATGTCATAAGTTCATGTCCTATTCTCCACTCTAAAACCACCAATAATAGCAACAACAGTCTTTGTCCACTGGGCCACGTTTCCACTTGCCATGTAACTTGCCTAGGGCCACCCGGAGTCAGAGCACAGAGAAAAAGGAAGATTTCTTCCTCTGCCCAGTCTGCTTAAGGTTGACAACTCTTGTCAGTCTAAATATAAAATACCCATCTTTAAATGATCAGCATTAACGTTAAGAAGCTGCAGAGGTAGACACTGAAGTCTTCTGTGTTGGCAAATCCTACTACCCTTCCTTCACACAGGATGCCTATGGATAAATGTCTGCCTTCATATTTTTTTTTTTTTTCTAAAAACAGGTTAGGGAATTTGTAACTGCCGTCTTTGCAAGAATGCAAATTCGATTACCTGCAGATTCCCCTAATAAAAGGAAGGAGGATTGGAGGAAAGTTCAATAAAGTTTTGGGAACTGTAGCTTTCATTATAGATTTGGAGATTTAATTTCCTACCATTTATACCCACCTCCAATTCCTCACCCCCCAATAAACATAACCCCAGGTACTCATTCCTCATTATACCCTAGGATAATGCCGTCCTGGTAACAATCTCATCTTAATTATCCACTATTCATTTGCCAGAACTTCTCTTGGAGAAAGAAAAGTGTAACTGTAAGAGAAACCTTAGTAATACAAATTCAGTCTTTTAATGTCTTACCCCTTTCAAACTCCATCTAGATGAAAGAGTTTACTATTTTCATTCTTCCTTCAGAAAATGTGTTAAGGCAGAAAAATTCTTCCACCTTAGATCCTTTTGTAAAGGCTACCTTAATATTTATTTTGATACAGTGTTTGAGGTAACAAAAGTCTGCAGTTTTTTACTATATATAAAATAGTAAAATACTAATACTATATATAAACAATAAGGTCCTACTGTATAGCACAGGTATCTATATTCAATATCCTATAATAAACCATCATGGAAAAGAATATATGTATGAATCGCTTTGCTGGATACCAGAAACTAACACAACATTGTAAATCAACTGTACTTCCATTTTTTAAAAGTTTGCAGTTTTTAACTGCGGTTTTGGCTTTTCTTCACAAAGCCAAGTTTCAGCCTCATCTCCAAGATAATTTAATAACTAAGCTGCCTTTGTAATTCTACTTCTACATATATGCCCAACAGAAATGCATTGTGTGTTCACCCAACGATACGTACTAGAATGTTCAACATCAGTGCTATTCATAATGGCCAGAAAACTGAAAACTACACATAGAGACAACAGTGGTATATTCACACAATGGAATACTATATAGCACCAAGCATAAAAAATCGACCATTATATGCAACAGCATGAATGGATTTCACAAACACTGAATGAAAAGGAGCCAGACACAAAACAGTACATGCTACATGATTCCATGTATATAAAGTTCAAAAACAGGCAAAGCAAATAGAATAACAGGTGTGAAAATTCGAGCGGCTCAGCATAGCAAAATTGAGCTAAAGAGCTGGATTCAAATTCAAGATTTTATCATTCATCATGCAAACCTGGCTTCTCTGCCTTCTACTTCTATAAAATGGAGCCAACATAAAGACTGAATGACAAAACAGTATACTTTTAGCAAAAAAAAAAAAAAAAGATATGCAAATGCTTATCACTGTTGCCTGAAATATTAAATGATATTGTACTTACCGAGAATTCTTTAAGTTATATGGTTGTATACTAATGTAAGTATAAATGTAACTGGAAATACAGTATTACAAATTTTGTTATTTAAAGGACTTCCTAACAATTAAAGATATGCAACATTTACACTACTTAGACCTTACACTCCTTCATCCTCAGACTCAGCTGACCTCTCAACTGCCTCGTGCCTTCCCATCTTTTCTCTCTTGTTCCCACTCTACTCCCTTCCTACCCCGCCATGCCCTCTTCTCTCTGCCTGGTGGAATCCTACCCACTCTTGAGTGCCTGGTCAAGGCATCCTTCTGTGGGGCACCCCTCCAGGCCATGGTGAACTTTCTTTCTTTTTTGATTGAGTGCCTCTACCAAGTGTTTGTGACAGTTCCTGGATCACAGTGTTGAATAGCTATTTATCTCTCATATCATCATTTAACAAGTCATATGCTCAGATCTGGTCTCCCTAGTAGGCTGTATTTTTTCCTAAAGGCAGGGACCTGTGCGATATTTATTTTAATCGCCCTCAATGCTCTGTACATTGTAGACACTAAATAAGTGCTTGCTATACCGATGCTCTTTTTGAGTGTTCAGGAAAGCAGGCATGTCTGAAAGTAGGACAAAGGCACAGACTGGGGTTTCTTCTTCGAGTAAGTGGATTCTGTCGGTGGCGTCTCATCTCTACAACTCTCTGTGTTAAGCTCTGATATTCTTTTCTCTGAGAGCTCTCAATCACGCTACACTTTGGAATCCAGACTAGCACTTTCAAATAGAAATACAATGTGAGCCATATACATAATTTAAAATTTTCTAGCAGCCACATTAAAAAAAGTAAAAAGAAACAGGTACAATTTAAAACATTTTTTACTTAAACTTATATATTATCATTTCAACATGGAAACAGCATAAAAAATTATTAAAGAGACATTTTGTCCTTTTTGGTATACTAAATCTTTGAGATCCAGTGTATATTTTATACTCACGGCACACCTCGATTTGGACTAGCCACATTTCAAATGCTCAAAAGCCACATGTAGCTAGTGGCTACCATACTGAACAGCACAGGCTAAACTGGAATATGTGATTTCAAAGCATTCTGAAAAAATCTAAGATCAGGTAAACCCTATAGAAATATGCAGTAATCTTCCTAAACATTGCTCTTAAAAATTGAAGAATATACTTCAGGCAATTGTATTTATTTTTTAACATCCTTATTGGAGTATAATTGCTTTACAATGGTGTGTTAGTTTCTGCTGTATAACAAAGTGAATCAGCTCTACATATACATATATCCCCATATCCCCTCCCTCTTGCGTCTCCCTCCCTCCCACCCCTCTAGGTGGTCACAAAGCACCAAGCTGATCTCCCTGTGCTATGCAGCTGCTTCCCACTATCTATTTTACATTTGGTAGTGTATATAAGTCCATGACACTATCTCACTTCATCCCAGCTTATGCTTCCCCTTCCCCATGTCCTCAAGTCCATTCTCTACGCCTGCGTCTTTATTCCTGTCCAGCCCCTAAGTTCATCAGAACCATTGTTTTTTTTTAGATTCCATATATATATATGTGTTAGCATACAGTATTTGTTTTTCTCTTTCTGACTTACTTCACTCTGTATGACAGACTCCAGGTCCATCCACCTCACTACAAATAACTCAGTTTCATTTCTTTTTATGGCTGAGTAATATTCCATTGTATATATGTGCCATATCTTCTTTATTCATTCATCTGTCAGCAGGTTCCCACTAGCCATCTATTTTACACATGGTAGTGTATTTATGTCAAACTTAATCTCCCAATTTGTCCCACACTCCTCTTCCCTCACTGTGTCCACATGTCTATTCTCTACATCTATGTCTCTATTCCTGCCCTACAAATAGGTTCATCTATACCATTTTTCTAGATTCCACATATATGCGTTAATATATGCTATTTGTTTTTCTCTTTCTGGCTTACTTAATCTCTAAAATATACAAGCAGCTCATGCAGCTCAATGTCAAAAAAACAAACAACCCAGTCCAAAAATGGGCAGAAGACCTAAATAGACGTTTCTCCACCGAAGAAGTACAGATTGCCAACAAACACATGAAAGGATGCTCAACATCACTCATCATTAGAGAAAGGCAACTGTATTTTTAACAGCTATTAAGTTCAACATCAGTCTCATCTACTCAGTATTTAAAATGGTGATCAATCTAAAATTCAGTAAGATGCTAAAATTATTAAAAATAAATTTATAAATTATAAAAAATTTTGGACCTGGGACTGTCTTATTCATTTTATGTCTTCCCAGAGCACTCAGCCCAGAGCTCTGAACACAGGAAGTGCTCAGTATATATTCATGATGAATGAATGAATGAATGAAAGAACGAACAAAACAAGCAAGCAAGCTGGTAGCAAAAAGTCTAGTTTTCCACCTCACAATTACTAATATGATAACGTGTGGTGACATTTATTCACAGTCATTTATGGATAAAGAAATCAAAACTTGAAGAACCACACTAAGATGGAATTTAGATGTTAAGTCAATCCTATAAAAGGAGGGGAAACCCTGCTAAATTAAAATTAAAACAGAATCATAATGCACTAAAGTTATTAAAATGTCTATAGTACTTTACATTTTATAAAGCCATCTGTCATATATTATCTCATCTAGATGACATATATACACCACATATTATCTAAGCCAACCATCAAAGTACAGTTTCTTTATCCTATATGCCAAAAGAAAATAGATCTGGAAATATGTGCTTTTAAGCACAAGTAACTCACGGTTACACGGACTTAAAAAACATCTTTTATTCATGAAAAGTTTTCCCTATTCATTTTTGCCATACAGTGAAGCATACTTTATATCTGATTGTAAGTCATTTACATTTACTTCTTTATTTTGGAATCTTATGACTATCATGTTAAGTTATTAGTTTTACTATGGACATCAAAAGAATAAATGACTAATTACATCAAGGGAAAAGGATGAAATGAATCATGGGTTCCACCTGAACTTCATCAGTTAAAAGGATGAGCAGCAAAATCTTTAAGGAAAAAAAGAGATGAGCTTAAATTAGTCATGGTCTTTTGAAGAGGAAAAGGTAAAACTATTTTACTTGCCTGATATCAGATCTAGAATCTAAAAGATAAGGGGCACTGTGGAGAATCACTGTAAAATACTCAGACTTCAAAGGTTCCTATAAGGTCAAAATATGGAATATGGACAAGCAAAAAAAAAAAAAAAAGCCTAAATGTAAAATCAACCTATTATGAGATGCTTTTATTATTTAAATGTCTCTTTTGAGTATTCTTAACAGGTACTCAGAACCTTAATCCACTCTGGAAATTTTAAAGAATACAGAAGAAAAAATTTTGAAGAAATTACCATAATTTTAAAATAAGAATCTCATCCTATATATTAAAAAGAAAAAATCACTATTATATTACATTTTAATTGCTATAAGCTGCCCCAGTACATAAGCAAGCTAACTTTTACTTTAGGGGAAAAGTGGACAAATCAATTTCAAACTAATTCAGCAACAAAAATTTGTTTGCTTTATGTATACATAACACACTAAGATTTTTTTTTTTACTTTTTAAAATTTGAGATATAATTGACATATAACATTACATTTGTTTCAGGTCTACAACATAGTGACAATATATTGTGAAATGATCACCCAAGTAAGTCCAGTTAACATCCATCACCACACATAATTACAAATTTAGTTTTTCTTACGACGAGTAGTTTTAAAATCTACTCTCTTAGTAACTTTCAAATATAGAATACGGTATTATTAACTATAGTCAGGCGTTTTAAATTGATAATGTCCCCTATGAACTGGTAATTTTCAGTTGAGTTTATAGTTTACTAAATAAAATCACTGAATCTTAAGAATTATGGAGAAGGACCTTAGAAACGAGCCCAGTGCCTCTCAAACGTTAATGTGTAAGTGAGTCCCCAGAGAGATTCTGATAAAATGCTGATTGTGAGTCCATAGATGTGGAGTGGGCCTGAGATTCTGCATTCTAACAAGCTCTGGGTGAGGCCAATGGTGCTGGTCCAGGAACCACATGTCGGGTACCGAGGCTCCAGTCAAGCCTAAAGGAGACCCCACAGCTTTTGCTTGGCATCTCCAGCCACCAGGACCTGAAAACTGCCTGCATTGGTAGACGCTGCAGGGATCTGATTTGTGGAGCAACACAGAAAGTTGGCTTCCTCTTCTAATGATGGAAGAGAGACAACCTTTCGCTCCCTACATCTCCTTTTTTCCAAGGTAAACTTCCCCACTTCCTTGGCTACTCTTAGAAGTGATCAGTTTCCGGATCCCTAAACATCCTGATCACAGAGGATGCTCCCTCCATGGTCAACATCTTCCTTAAAATAGTCCCTTGGAGCGGGGCACAGTATTCCCTACATGGGACAGCCAGGCCTGGGAATAGTTGAGCAAGACCACTGCATTGTCCCATCTAAACGGCACGGTTCACTTAACCTGGCTCTATGGAAGTCTCACCTTCTGTAAGCAACAAAGACCACACTGCACTGGCAGCTCACAGTCTTGTAGAGAAACTGGTACCAAGCAGGTGTGCAAATTCTGTTCCTGAATAGGTTCTTTTTTTTTAACCCAAATGTAGGAATTTACATTTATTCCTGTTAAATGTCATCTTGCTACTTTGGGCTTGGCACTTTCTGAGGTAATTTAAAAATAACAAATCAAATGAGAAATATTTTCAGAAAATAACAACTCACAAAATACATTTCAAATTTATTATCTAATATGTAATATGTATAAACATATGCAAAAAACCCACATACTGTTAAAAAAAATAATTATAAAAAATAACATCATTGGGACCACTTTTCAGGCTGGAAAATAAAACGTTTTGAGGACCTTGGAAGCCCCCAAAGAGTTCCTGCCCCACCCTATCCCACTCCATCACCTCTAGAGGTAACCACTACACTGATCTTTTTTGGGTGGCAATCATTCCCTTAATTTTCTTTATAGTTTTAGCATCTATATATACATCCCTAAACAATCCACTTAGTTTTGCATGCTTCTGAACTTTACAGAAATGGAATCATTCTGTACATATTCTTCTGTGTCTTGCTTCTTTCATTGGACATTATGTTTTTAAGATTCATCCATATTGGTTCATGCATTTTTGTTTAACCGACACTTACACAGAACTTACTACATGCCAGTCACTCTCCTAAGCATGTCAAAAGTATTAACGCATTTAATCTTCCTAACAACACTATCAGGTAGACACTATCATTTTCCCCAGCATACAGATGAGGAAACTGACCTGCAGTGAGGTTAAGAAACTTGCCCAAGGTCACAAAATAAGTGGCAGACCTGGATTTTGAACCCAGGCAGAACGCCTTGCTCTTCAGCACATCTCCACACCCTCCTGTATGTGGTGTTATCGGCTCTTTTTTTCATGGCCAAATAGTATCCCAGTGCCTAAGTACAGCAAAACCAGTTGATTCAATATGATGTTGATGAGTATTTGGGTTGTTTCCAGTTTTTGCTCTTATAAGCAATGTTTCTTTGAACATTCTTGTCAGTGTTTCTTGAAGCACATGAGTTAAGACTTTTTCCTAAATGTATGTCTAGGAGTAAGATTGCTAGATTGTAAGTTAGTAACAGGTTGAACCTGGTTAGGTAAGAAACTGTTTTCCAATGTAATTGTATCAAGTTATACTTCTACCAACTATCTATAAGAACTCCCATTCCTCCACATCCTTACCAAAACATGGTATGTCAGATATGTAAATGTCTGCCAGTCCAGAGGGTATGGTATATTACTACGATTTTAACTTGCATATGTTTGATTATTAAACTAGCTGTCTGGGTTTCTTTTGTGAAGTGCTTGTTTAAGCATATGAATGTACAGCATCATTTTTCCATTGGGTTGTCTGGCTTTTTCTTATTGATTCATGTGTTCTTTACATATGCTGGACCAGTACCATATATGTCCCACAAATATCAATCAATCACTTTGGGCTTGTTTTCTCACTCTTCATGGTTTAATGAACGGAAGTTCTAGTCACAATTTTTTCAAACAAAAGAAGTGAAGGCCTCCTCACACATTTTAAACTTTTTGTACTATTACAGAAGAATTTCCTAAGGCTGCACTTAGAATCCTTCACATCTCTTCATTCATTATATCTTAAGAAGGTCTAATTTGGGAGTGGTCAAGAAAAGGACAGTATACTGACAATGACTGATAGGGAACAATAAAGCTGATGAACCTGACATCTATAAAATCTTGAAGGATATCAACTTGGGAATTTGGACCATTTCAGCAAACCCCACAATATTTCGAGGATATATACAGATCCAACTCCTCCTTTTAAGGCTTTCCTGTCGTCCAGTCTTCGTCAGCTCTCTTTTCTCCCAACATCTACCACACTTACCTCTACTGTTCATCCTGGCCCTTGATCACATCCTGCCGTGCACTGTACTTCAAATGCTTCATGCTTATATATGTCACCTCCAAGATGAAACGTAACTTCCCTACAGACTGGGACTGTATTTCACACACCACATCCTGGGCCTAACAGAGTTCGCTGCAAAGAGCAAGCCCCTCGATAAGTAATTCTTGATTTGTGCAAAGAAGAAAGTTTAGGACAAATTAAGAGAACTTCCGAGCCAACATATATAACTCATACATTAGGAAACTGTACAAAATAAAAACATAGATCAGTTCGAAAGATATTTAACAAAAGTTGAGTGAAAAGAAAACACTGATGAAAAATATATCTGAAATGGTAGCGTGGGAACAGGTTATAAGGAGCTTTACAGGCTCTGCTGAGGACTTTGGACGTGTTCAGTGGGCAAGAAGCCATAGGTGATTTTTCAGGGACGGTCAGTAAGTCCATTCATTCATTCAACAGATATGTGTTTAATGAGCAGCCCCTTAGGGCCAGACACTTTTCCAGGCCCTTGGACTTCCACAGTGACCAAAGGAGACAAGGGCCCCTGAGTCCTGGAACTGATTTCATAGTGAGGGAGACAGATGGAAAAGCAAGCAATACATACAGGAGGCCAGAGGGTGATAAAAGCTATGGAGAAAAGGAAGGAGAGGAGTGGGCTTGGGGCACCTGGGAAGGAGGATGGTTCACCCCACTCAACAGGGTCAGGGAAGGCCTCTCTGATGGGGGCAGGAGACAGCTCAAGGCCACAAGGGAAGACTGTGTGTCCCCCCGGATCTCCTTCCCATTCCCCCAGACCTACCAGGCTGTATGAGCATTTTAACAGCGAGAAGGCAATTCGAAGATCCCTATCCTCTTTCACACCCTGAGTTCTGAGCCTCCTCCTCCCCCTGAGTCTCCCCAGTCACCCCACCCGATCCTGATGCATTTCTGACCCCGTGGGGATTCTCCAACTCCAGGCTGGTGGCAGAGCCATCTCAACGTCTTGTCCTCCTTTGCAGATTTCCCTGAGTCCAGGCCTACGTCCTCCCTGGCTTCCGAAGCTGGGGCCTCCCTTGGGTTTTTTCCTGGCTCCTCAGAATCCAGCCTCCTTCCCAGGATGCATTCTTAGACACAGGTGGGAAGCCAGTTCAGGCTCCCCTTCCAATTTTCTTCTCGCCTGAAAGACCCCGAGGCCACTGCAGGGCCTCCATGAGCAAGAGGCCAGGGTCAGGGAGGGGAACCATGTCGGTGCACGTGTGTTCACATGGGTGTTACATACATGTATATAGAGTGTGTGCATATGTGTGCAACATGCCTGGGTCTGTCCAAGAACGATGTGAGAAAGGGTGTGGGCATGTAGGCAGGAGCAAAAAGAATCTACGAGAGCAAATGAGAAGAGGTGAGTGTTCACACAGAGAAAGAAATGCAAAACTTGCCAAGAGAGAGAAAGAACAAGAGGCCCAGAAAGGAAACTCTACCAGGTAGCAAGACACCAGGGTAAAAAGAGTAACAGGGAAGTATAAGTATTAAAAATAAAAAATGCTGAGAAGATGGCAGGAAACAACAAAAAGATCCATCTGAAAGGAAGTGTGAAAGAGGCAAGACCGACACAAAATTTCAACTAATAAAGTTCTTATTTTGCACTTCTCTTTATAAAGCATTTATATCCCAGATCAAGGCTGATGTAGCAAGCAAGGCACAAAGGCCACTGGCTCTAGTAGCTAGGAGACAAGTGATGGAACATTTCTAAAGATGAAGTGTTTAGAATGAAAATAACTGTAAATGTAAATGCAGATGCTGGTCTCATAGTCTGGAAATTCAGTCGCTTTCACTACAGAATGTAAAAAGGAAAGGCTCTTGGGTAAGACCTCTGCAGTACAGAGCTAAGAGAGTGATCGCTGTTGGTCTGACCAAACTGCAGGCAAAACCAACCAAAACAAAACAACAAAACAAGAATGCTCCCACACAGAGATGCAAGTAGATAGATAGGCTGCAACATACAAACACACACCTAAATTCCCTGTGATGCTCCAGGGTCTCTGGGCAGCCCTGCAGCCGTGGAAACGGGGCAGCACCCTCCTTCCTGTGATAACTGCTCCTTCTCCACTTGGCTGTTTCCTCTGACTCGCATTTTCTGTGACCCTTCCTCTTGGAATCCTCTGACAATGACTCACATGGCAATAGTCTAGTCAGGGGTCCCACAGCTCACCACAATAGACGCTGTGTAGGAGGCGGGCAGCTTGGCCAACCAGGGTCTGGACCAGCTTTTTCCTTTCTCTGTTCAGGGAGGATTTGCTTTTCAGCCACATTTCCCTCAAAACACAGCCCCGATAGGAGATGCTTACTGCACAGATTTCTAAACGATGAAATGATCTGAGTTTGGAGACTTGGTCATAACGAAACTAAAAACAGTAAGATGAAAAAACAATAGTGTGATCGTCACACCTACAAAAAACAACTTTATACTTGGGTGAAATAAAGAGATCAGGAAAAAAAAGCTCAAACTAATATTTTCCAACCTTTCACTAACAGCTAGGGCTAAAACCACATGTTTTGAAGGTCTTGCACTGTGTTATTATTAGAAGTCACAATTCTATTGATACTGATGAGTCATTTGTATCGGCGGAAACCAAGAACTTCCATCAACATCATGTTACACACAGTCACTGTGGCTTGGCTTTTTCTTTATTACTGGTCAAAGCAGCTTCAGCATGCTTATTGAAGCCAAAAAAAAAAAAAAAAAAAAAAGGAGGCGAACTCCACAAGGGAGTGCAAAGCTTTCCTTTCCCCAGCTGATCTCACTTTAATCATCTTTCTCAAGATAGCTTAGGATGCTCTGATCAACTTGTATCTGCAAAAGGAAGTTTATTTATAAACCTCAAAAAAGTAACATTTTCACTTTCCGATGAAAATAAGCAGAACTGAACTCCAAAAACAAACAGCGAAACCATTTCTGAAAACACATGCCAGCTTCAAAATGACCCAAGGTCAGGTTTTGGGTTTTGTTTTTTTTTAACCTTAATAACATGCAACAGATATAAACAAAATCTGTCATTACTTAAGGACTTGAACCACACAAAACAAAGTGGGGCTGGCCGCTGAGCACCCCCCTGCCCGCTGCCCTGCTCCGGGCACACGTTCCTTACTCGTGCAGGGAGAAGTGGGTCAGGTCCGGGTTACACCAGGGAAGCCTAAGTTAACGGTTCAGGAAGGTTCCTTCTGGTGCTTCGGAGGAAATAACAGCATAGTCCCTTCCCTTTACTCTCATCCCCCTTCCCCTGGCCCCAAAAGAGTCCCAGAAAATTAAAAGGAAGTAAAAATCGGTTTTCTTGGGGGCTTCCCAGAAATGTTGCGATGCTTATGCAGTCCCGGCCAAGGCAGAAATATGCCTAGTTTTCTACCTGGGAACCAAGGTCGGCAGTGACCACAGATCTGAAAATAGCCTCCCAGCAGCTAACTGGCCGAGGTGCTCTCCAAGGCAGCGCTGGTGCTGTGGGCAGATTACAGAGGGGCCAGCTGAGGGCTGTAACAGCTGCATGAGTCAGCACTCGCTGCTGGTAGGAAACTGCTGACATGCTGAATGACTCGCGCAGGCAGAAGGTGCACACACCTACCCGGCCAAAACAAAAACAAGGTACATGCAAATCGGCCGACAGGAACCTCTCTTCCCTCGCAGTTCCTATTTTCCAAGGTTAAACCCCAAATAGACACAATCTATGCCGCCGCTCAAAAAGCAGTAGTCACAACTAATAATAATGAAGACTGGTAATAAACAACTCACTCTCCTTGTTGTGATGTGTGGAACAGCTGCGTTCAAATCTCACGAGCCAGTTAATTTTAACCGGTTTTAATTTTAACTGGATTTAACTGCTTTTCCTCCCTTCTGAAAAAAATCAAAATAGTTACCCTATCGACCACAAAAACTGGTAACAGACAAGCACAGTTCCTGTTTTTCAGAGGGGACTTACTTTCAAACCCACAATATCGAGATGCTTAACATAAGTGGAAACTTAAAATTTATTGTTTGATGTGGGAGCTTGAACCTGAACACGAACTCAGATCCCACAAACGTTCTGGTGTAATCACATCTCAGACTGAGTCCTATACATCTTTCATCTCCCTTCTCTCACTTAATACCAGAGCCAAAAATCTAGAGGAAAATGGGTTGTCTGGAACTCAGAACACATTTTCCCATAGAAACAACGCTATGTTCAGAATATTCCATGAAGGCTGTCTCAAATTTAAAATATGAGTGAGAGGTTACATTTATAGTTTAAAAAGAGAAAATAATACTGTAACAGTAGTTCTTCCAAAGCCAATTAAAAACTCTGATTGACTGTTTGAGGAAACGTCTAATTAGAGGAAGATGGCAGACAGTCTTCTAGATGAGACTTTTGGGCTCTGTTTAGTTTCACCCTGGTTCTCTAAGCATGATTTAAATGGTTAATTTCACTTTAAAATGCATGACGTTCTATTACTTTGGCATAACATATCATTAGAAAAATCTTTACAATTGTGAGTACTGTTTGTTTTGTATGCTCCAAGAAGTTGATCAAGAGTTGGAAGAAAAAAAAGAAAGGAAGGGCTACGAAGAGGGAGAGGGGAACAGAAAGAAATGGAGTCAGGGAGAGAGGAAGGCACAGAGGCATAACTAAACAGAAGGCAGAGGAAAAGTAGGAATTAGGGAGAGGCGCCCCACTAGACAGTGTACTCCGAGAGAAGCGGGGGAACTCGTCACCCAGCTGCTCAGAGATCCGACCTCAAAGGAAGAATGAAAGGTAAGAGTCCAGCAGGACATTTCCACAGACTGGCGCTAGATGGCGCCATCAACTCAACATAGCATGGTTGCTGGAGGCGTCTGCGTCGGGGAGGGGTAGAAATGGAGGGCAGTTCAGACTCTTCACAGCTGGGTATTCAGCCTGCAACACTTCTATCTAAAAGAAGCATGACTTCATTAATCAATCAACTTCTCCAAATGTCCAGATGTCACCACCAACCGTGCTAAACGCACGGGGCATGCCAATTTTGAAATAGACTTAACTCAATTTTTATAATAGAACTGTGGGCTGGGGAGGCAGATGAGTGAAATCCATTGCTCTTTTTTTTTTCTTTTAAAATTCAACATTTAAGGATAATAGAGTATTTCAGGTTCACTGCTACTGACTAACTGACAAAAATTCCTAATCATAGACCAAGTGGTTTTCCCCTGAAGCTCAGTTTAAATGTCAAATAACGTACCATCTCCTTACCCGGGTTTATGCGATCAGATCCAGTATCTGGCAAGAGAAAGGTGATGCTCGCTGACAAACATATTATCACATTAAAAATTACCTGCGCTTCATATTTTTTTAACATCTTTATTGGAGTATAATTGCTTTACAATGGTGTGTTAGTTTCTGCTGTATAACAAAGTGAATCAGCTATATGTATACATATATCCCCATATCTCCTCCCTCTTGCGTCTCCCTCCCACCCT
>NC_041223.1:68890482-68906754 GCF_002837175.3 Physeter macrocephalus
ATATATATGTGTTAGCATACGGTATTTGTTTTTCTTTTTCTGACTTACTTCACTCTGTATGACAGACTCTAGGTCCATCCACCTCACTACAAATAACTCAATTTCATTTCTGTTTATGGCTGAGTA
This sequence comes from Physeter macrocephalus, assembly GCF_002837175.3. Lineage (NCBI taxonomy): Eukaryota > Metazoa > Chordata > Mammalia > Artiodactyla > Physeteridae > Physeter > Physeter macrocephalus. The sequence goes on from NC_041223.1 coordinate 68,890,609, forward strand.
ATATTCCATTGTATATATTGCCACATCTTCTTTATCCATTCATCTGTCAATGGACACTTAGGTTTGCCCTTCGTATTTTCAATACTACAGTGGTTTATATGCTCTAATCTGCTTGTCTATATTCTCTGTCTCCAGGGTTGGGTTTATAAAGAGCCCTCTCTTCACTCAGAAATTCCCTCCCATCACCAGGGTACCTACCAATGTATGAAATTCTACTAGTCCCATCTCTAGGGTTTTACTTCTTTGGCTTTGTCTCCTATTAATAACCTGATGCTTCAGAAAGAACTAATGCACTAGGTATGCTCAGTTATTTATACCCTAGTAATATAGTTTTCATAAAAATCCTTTTCTGAGATTGGTTTTGAAAGGGAAGGAGGGGACTGGTTAAGGGCACTGGGTGGCCTACAGGCAGCAAAGCACAGAGTGAAGAAGTCAGGGCAGAAAGCGGCCACTGGGAGAACTGAGAGTGAGCCTTGCTGGCTTCTTTACAATTGCAGCAAGGACCGTCACCCTGATGCAGATCTTACCAAGGAGATATGTGAAAAGTAAGGGTTAATGCTAAGTATGTCTACATTTTCCTCTTGCTGAATGGGTAATAATGTCTTTTATAGTTAATTTCATTTTTTTTCACAGTTTGACTCTTCAGGGCTCATTCATTTGCATAATATGGAAGCTTGAACCTATATAGATGTTCTACAAATCAATGCAAGTAATTCTCATACTAAATCAGCAGCTTTAATTTAAGCTCATCATTGTTTGCATAGAAATCTTTATGCACTCATCTGCTTGATTTTTTTAATCACTTAAAACCTCCAACAGTGACACACTAAGCATCTCCCCATTTAGCCATCTCCAAAATTTGAACTAAATACTGAAAAATAAGCACAGTACATTCATACGCTTGATCATTTCCCAAATTAAGCTTCAAGCGTATGCTTAATGTTCCAGCAGCTCCAAGGATAATGCCGCTTGTCTAAAGATGACAACTTGGACGTCCAGCCCAGGATAGAGCTGAGTCAGCATTCTAAACAGTGACCCTGCAAACCCGGGGTAATCAGGGTCACTGCCAAACCAACTGCCTAGCGAGTCCTTTAAAACCATTCAAATCTCCTGTTGAAGGTTGCAACATGCTAATCTGGCAAGATAATCTCTTCCTGAAATTGACTAGAATGAGAGCAAAGGTTACCTGCTTTTATCTGCTACTGGCAGCTAATATTTCTAATTGGGAGCTCTAATGGAATTGGTTCTGAATGAAATTCTTCCTCTTCAGTAGAATAATCTACCTATTATAGGAATGGTTTCCTACACCTTTTCCTTCCTCATCCAAAAAGAAAGGAAGGAAGGAAGGAAGGAAGTCATGGGTTTCATGTTCTGTGTCTAGTTCTTCCTTTGTCTTTACATGTCATCACTTCCATGCTCTGATCCCCAGATGGACACTTAGAAATGAGGAATGCAATTCTTAGAAAGTGAGTCAGATGAAAGACAACAGATACATTCACTCAGGTTCACTGAGAAATTATTTTTCAATTTTATCTTTCAGATAGATGTCAATAAAATATCCAGTATTTCAGAGTGAGATGGCCTATATTTCCACTTCTGAGACCTGGTAGAGAGCAAAAAGGAAAAGGGGGCACAGAATAGCACAGTGGTTAAGAGAACAAGTTCTAGCATCAGACACCTAGTGTCCAATCCCAGCTCAGCTACTCATTAGCTGGATGACATCTGTGCCTCACCTTCCAATGATCACACCTGCCTCTAGGTGATTATATGGATTAAATGAGTTAATATCAGTAACACACATAGGAGGCTCCCAACACAGGTTAGCTACCACCAGAGAAAAAGAAAACAGAGGAGTTTTAGCATACACGAAAGTCAATTTGTTCTAAATAGACACTGTCCGCACTCCTAAATTGTGCTAAGAATGGTCTATATAATCATCCTCGGTCTGCAGAGGCTGGAGACCCTCCCACTCTCAGGTAGGCAGGGGCTTCCGATAAGCTGGACTCACATTTTCACTAGAGACCCTCGCCCCGGGGCCCACACACATCAGCCAACTGGGAGGGCATGGCTGTGTAGCTTCTAATCATTCAAATACTGTCAAAACGACCCTCAATGTGTCCAAAATAAGAATGCTAACTTGCCTTTTTTTCCAAGTATAGAAGCGAACAGTATTCTTGGCAATTAACAATTCTGTTTTTATCAGGTTCTAAAGACACAGGTAAATAAATCAATTCTGGACTCTGTATACAGGAACCATTATTTGCCAAAATGACTCCACGGGTTATAGCATGGTTTATGCAATACTCCAAAGGGCCACAGACAGGAGTAAATTAAAAGGTTTGGGAGAGCTAGCCTCCAGTTTCAGACAGGCCCTAATGGTAGCTCACTCCACAATTCCTCGGGGAGGGCAGCTCCAACCTCCCAACCAGGTCACATTCCCCAGTACATCCTCCAGTGCATAAAATACCTTTCCTTCACAGAACTTGCAATAAGTTATCTGTGGCTGTCTGATAAATGCCATCCCTCCTACCAGATGGGGTGCTTCATGGGGGCAGGGCCAGGACTGGCTTTGCTCTCCGCTAGCACCATGATCACCTAGCACTCCACCTGCCACGTAAGAGATACTCAGTATACGTTTGTTTAGTGAATGAATGAGGCACTTGCCCCTAAAGGATGGCATTTCTGGACACTTGGCCCATTTTATGGCATCCATGAGCTCCTGTTTCTCAGGAGAACACAGGAAAATAAAACCTGCCGATGATCTGTTGGTACGCGGAGACTAAGCAAACTTCCTGAGCAGCACCTTCACTTTGTTTCCCTACTTAAAAGAACAGGAGTAAACACGCTGGGCTCTCCCAGCTTTAAACTCCAAAGTGAGAGTCCAAGCTAAGCCTTCTATGGAGTAGACTTGTGAAGAGTCTGGAGGAAACTCCTGAAGCAATTGCCAGGGAGAGACAAAAGGATGGCGCAAGACTAAACTTGACAATGGACTTGGAAACTCAAAAAGTTTTCCTCTGTGACTAACCTGGAGTTTGTCCACATGCCAGCTGCAGGCTCAGAAACAAATGGAGATAATCACGAGAAGTATGGGAGGACTGGAAAGAGGAGGGTTTAAATGCTTGGGAAAGGAGAAGATGAAAGCTGACACAAGCAGAAGAGGCAGCCGCTCGCAGGGGGCATCCGCGCCGTGTCCTACTGCCACCAGGAGAGGAACGAAGAGGTCAGGGAGGCAAATGACACATCTCAGAACCAAAGGCCAATTTATTATCAGGCTGAGGAACAAAAGAGAAGTTAACCAGGGGAATATGCTGGAGAAGTGGTGATTATGAGGTCACTGGGGAAGACTGAGAGACATTTTGGCTGTAATTTCCAATGACTAGGATGGACAAGCACGTGAAATGCTTTCAGACTGGGGAGATTTATTATTTTGGAAAAAAATAGCTCAAGGAAAAACAAAGGCAACATTCCTGCCTGATTTTTGAAGTAGTGCCATTAGTAGGACAAGGTTCAATTTCCATATTCTTTAGAAGAGAAAGGGTCCTTGAAAAGGACATCCTGGTGGTTTTAAGCAGACTTCCAGCTTTAGGGAAGCTGAGGGGCATACTGATGGTAAGAGTAAGTTTCAGTTTTAGGGAAACTGACATTTGAAATTAACAAAAAGAAAAAAGAAGAAAAGGGAAAATAAGTAAAAACCTTGAATTGACAAAGAAAGAACTACTTTTCTATTAAATATCATCCCAGACCAAAAAAGATGAGTAATATTCTGGGCAATCTGAGTTTACAAAATGTTTAATTCACAGCAGGTTTCAGTTTGGACTTGAACAATTTGTAAATATTTACATAAAATTTAAAAATGGAATAGGAATGGGTTATACGCTGTCATCGACAATACAGGAGTGATTTTCTGTCATTCCCAAGGCCTTGGTGCTGCTTTCCCTAACTCGGCTTCAGCTCTGCCAAAAGCTTCTTATCTTCTTTTCCAGAGTAATGCCAATTTTTGCAAGCAGCCCTGACTTCTGAACTGCTAGTGCCTCTGACAGGGTCATATGTCACCGGAGCCTCTTCAACATCCCGACAAGGAAAGGAGGAGACAGGGAAGCAGATGCGGTGTTTGCTGTCTGAATCGCAGATTTTGACAGATATGTTGCATATTGCATTGTTCCCTGTTCCTTGTACGTGAGGGTAGGAACTGGGTTCTCTGTATGCTATGACCCCTACCCCCATGCCCAGTCATTGACTCAGGGCTGGATTGTGTATACAGGACAGGGAAATAACCTTTAGACAGTCAGGACAACACACACTGCATTCTGATGAAATTCTTTCCAACGAGAACCTTCCTCTTCTGTAGAATGGGCACAATGCCTGCTTCACAGGGTTGCCTTGAAGAGTTAACAAGATTATGTGCAGGGAAAGCAGTTAGCACTGTTTCTGGCACGTGGTGAACATTCAATAAATCACAGCTATTGTTTTGGTGGGTGTTCGCAAATGTCAAATTCTCCTGGAGGAGTCCTGAGGCATTACACAGGCATGTTACACCATTTGGTCAATAACAACTACATAGAGGGCAGGTGACCCGAAAGCAATGGATTATTTACCTGCAGAGGATTATACGGTGCCCTTGATATTAATTATTTGGACTTTCACGTTGTATTCTCTGTTAAAAAGAAAGCGATCGATCCCTGAGTGGGACTCAGTGTTGATTTCATTTGATTTAGAGTTCTGTTTTTCTTCCATTTTTCAATTTTCCTGACCGCTGTTAACCATTCACTTGGTGGAGACTCACAAACTGTCTCCTATGTGCCAGGCCTTTAGAAAATCACCAAATACAGAAATATTAAACAATAAGACGTTTTAGCTCACTCAGCAGCGGGAACCAGGCAGCCTGCAGGCCAGCTCTGGCGCTTACAGTGTTCCCACCCAGCGTTTAGAAAATGTTTGAGTGAATATTTAAAAATTAGGGGATTCCACATTAAAAGCCCTGATATCCAGCTTCCCTCGGAAAAATCAGAAGATGTGGCAACACAAAGCCAGCATTCCCACCCATTCCTGCCTGGCAACAGTCGACGACAAGGAACTGAGACATAGTAGTGGTTGCCTGCCACTCCACGTCGTGCCCCCTCCTCACGGAGACCAGCGAGAAATGAAAATGAAGGGCCCCATGTTCAAGAATTATTAAGGCTCTCAAGAAGGCAACAGCAGAAGACTAACCACGTGTGAGGTCCTTCTGAGAGGGGGAAGGGGCCCTGTGCAACAGTGCAGGTCACATGCCCATGAAACTGGTCCTTCTCTCCAAGCCCTCAGCCAGACAGGGAGGGTATTTATTTAACTGAGTATAAGCCAACATTTACAAGAAGCCAGACACTGTACCCCCTGAAATCTGAGGTATACAAAAAGTAGAGCAGTGGAGCCCAGCCCTGCTGAGCTAGACAGCCACTAGGATCTCTCTCCTCCCTTGTTAAGGCTGGATCCATACCAGAGACACTAAGCATGAGTTAATCCAAGTAAAATTAAACTGCTCCCAACAATACAGATTGGCCTGAGCCCTTTTGTTGGCATTACAGGAGCCCCGATCACAAATTCTGAGGAACAGCTCACAAGCGCTAATGAGTAAGTCCCCATTGGCTGTGCAGACAGTGGGCTCAGAAGTGAAGCGCTGGCCTAGGAGAGATGTGAATGTGAACCTGACCATCTGGCTCTCTGCGACTCACTTTGATCACAAAATGAATTGCAACAAATTGAAGAGCACATGGCTAGAGTTAATTGTCTCATCTGTAATCTGAACCTACTTTTAGGCAGTAATTATTACCCTCCATCAGGTGGAAACGTTTCTGACTACCACTGCAAAGTGCATTTTCCTGATGAACTGTAATGGATCATTAAATTCCATATCAGAACAATACTTTGCATTTATGCAGTGCCTTTCATCCAAGGATGTCAGAGTAGTTTGCAAATAATTAAGCCCCTCACACTGCAGCCAGAGGTGAGTGACTGGAAGGGACTTGCCTGAGGACACTGAGTCAAAGGCATAACTCAAAAGAATGGCTCTCTTCCAGGCACTGATAACACTGAAAAGTGACTTGCGGGGTGCGGGTGTCCCTGACTCCCTCCCTCCCTTACCTCTTCTCCTCTATGGAAAATGCTCACATGCAACATACAAAGAACTGACAGGTAACTAACAGGCATGCGTATAATTTAGCTATGAGCTCAGACACACACATATATGAGGAGAATGTTCTGTCACGTAATCCTGGCACATACAACACGAACTGACAATTGCAATCCACCTGCAGAACTGATGGACACCAAAAGAATTAACACATTTATGATTACCAAGTGGCAAACGTAATGTCTTCCAAAATCCAAAATGAAAGTATTATTCAGCACAAATAAAGTACGTTCTAACAAAAGTACTTCATTCCATGGTTGTGTTTTCCATTTCTGGGACCCCCATTTGAATGATATTCAAGTTTCAGGAACAGCAAATAGGATGGAAGTAGACAATGCATGCATTTTTTAAGACAGAACACTAGGAGGGAAAAACATTTCAGCCACTCAAAGTTTTGGGGTGAAATGATAAACTCCTGAAAACCTGAATTTATAATGGAAATGCTGACAGACCTTTCACGGAAGCAGTTTGAATGCAACGCTTATTTAGCAACCTCTCTTACGGACTAAAGACTAATTCTAACAAGATGTCATTTTGACTCACGTTTACTATTACCTGGAAGAAGGAAAAAAAGCCGTTTACTCGCGAGCTGCGAGCTGCCAGAGCACCAGGGTGGGGGCAATCTCACATTTTAAGCAAGACGCCGCCGCCTTACCAAAAGAGCCTCTCCACTGAAGGAGGGGCAGCCCTTCCCGCTCAGCTTCTTTCATGTCAGCCGGAGCCTTCGCAGCTCGACATGACTTTCCTACATGTTACATTTCAATGATCTGAGAAAACCGTTATCAGAGTTAACATCTCTAATTTTACTCTAAACAGACAAAAGCAAAATATCTCATTAGGCATCATCTCCGCCAAGGTTCGCACTAGACAGGAAAGGATTTTTATCTCAAGTAATTACCCTTTTTAATTAAACACACTCAACAGATGAAACGTACACAGGGAGTCAGAGACTGCAGCACCAGACAGTGACGGTGAAAACCGAGGAAACGCCGCGTCCAGCCGCCCGCCCCACAGCCGCGAGTGTGCAGCTCAGTCGGGGGTGAGGCGCCCTCGTCCCTCTTGTTTCCCAGGGCCCAAGGGTCGCGGCGACGACGGTGACCGGACAGGCACATTGCGAGGCGCTCCTTCTCGGGCCACAGACAAAACCATCGGACAGCGGTTATGCAGGAACTTCCCCCAAGTTATCAAACTCCCCTACCCGCGAGAGGATGCTGGGGATACCCTGCGCGCCCACGGCCCCCGAAGCCAGGGGTGCGCGGCCCCTTTCACACGCGTACACCCGGCCCTGCAGGCTTCCTCTCACGGTCCGAGTTCCTGCAAACCCTCGGCCAAACCGAGGTCGCCGAGATGCTCACTCGAGTCCCCTCTCGCAGCTGGGGTAGCCCAGGAGCGCCGCCCGCCTCCCTCTGCATCGGCGCTCGGCTCCTGGGCACCCACCCAGTGAGAGGAGGAAAAGTGCGAGACCCCACAGGGCGCCTCGGCGTGGGGTAGGTGGAGAGGTGTCCCCTGGATAAACTTCTCTCCTAGGTGGAGCTTCTGGGGCTTGCAGACTTTAGTGTGGGCAGCGAGAGGAGGGTGTGTGTGGCACTTTGATTTCATGCAGAATCTTGGGGGAGGAAGGTGCAAGATTTCCCTCTCTGAAGGCACGAGCCCCTCGGCCTGAGCTCCCTGGGACGCATTTCAATAACCCGGTCATTGGTAGTAGTGATTCCACTCAGCGCGCAGCCTAAGGTCTGCGCCGCGAGCCAGCAGCCTGCCTCTTCCCGGGACCCTAAACTTGGGCTTTGATGCCCCGCCAGTCGCTGTGGTCCCAGCTACCCGGCGGCGACTGACAGCCGAGCGCAAAGCTTCGCGGAGCAGCCCCGGGCGCGGACGCCGCGGGCAGGGAGGAGGCCGCCCGGCCTGGTACCGCGGTCGCGCGCTGGGGGCCGGGGCGCCCGGGCCTCGCGGGGCCGGGAGCGAGCCGTGGGTCTGACAGCTGCTTCGGCTCGCGCGGACGCGCGCCTCCCTCCAGCCCGCCCTCCCCACGCCTGACTTATTACCCTCTGCTCCTCCTCCCCCTGCTGTTCCAAAACACCCGTCGACGCGAGCAAAATACAATGCCGCCTCGCCCGCCGTAAACAGCCAGGCGAGAGAGCGCACGGTCGTCGCAGCGCGTCCGCCGTCTCGGCTTCCACCCCCTTACCGTTCCTAGAAAATGCCATAAAAGCGGGCAGGGCGCTCGGCGGGCGGCTGCGCGCCCGGCGGCCGCGGCTCCCTTCCCGCGCCGCTTCCCCACGCTTCCCCTCCTGCCCCGCGCGCGCGCTCCCCCCGCCAACTTGCCCCGCCGCCGCCCCGCCCGCCGCCGGGGCCCGGCACCCGCGGCCGGGGACTCACCTCGCCAGAGAACTTTGCGTCCTTTTCCGCCTCCTCTTCCCCGCGTCCTCCCGGTCCGCAGCCTGGGAGGGGGGGTCACCGAAAGCTCGCGGAGAGGACGCGCATCACATGGCAGCACGTTCCCAGCCCCCCGAGTGTGCCGGGAAGGGGGAGGGGAAGGGTCGAGGGGAGGCCGGGGAGAAAGCGAGAGCCCGGCGGCAGCGGGAGTGGGCAGGCGGGGTGGCTAGGGCGGCGGCGGGCGCTCGCGTTAGCGCTGCTGCGACCGCAGCCCGGGCGTGCACGGTCGCTGCTGCCGCTGCTGCTGAGGCGGCGGCTGCTCGGCGCTGTTTGCTCCGGGCCGCTCGGCTCCCGCTCTCCCCGGAACGCCCACACTCTCAATCGCTACATTGTTGACATTCGGCGCTGACGTCACCCGCTCCCCATTCACAATAACTTTACGGGAGCCGGGCAGCGCACCTCCCCGGCCGCTGGGGCGCCGTACGCCCGGCGACTAGCGTAAGCCGCTCCGCGAATGGCGCTCCGGGGGCTGGGGCGGGGGACGGGGGGGCGGGCGCGCGCTCGGCCGGCTCGCGGGAGGGGGCGCGCCTCACGCTGCCGCCGCCGCACTCCCCGCTTTGTGCGGCCGCGCGGCCTGGAGAGCCCCTTGCTCAGGGCCCGCCGGCCGCCTGGCTCGGTCCGGCCTTGCCCGCGACTCGCAGGGGCCTTGAAAGGCCAGGGCTGGGGGCTAGTGGGGTGGGGGGAGAGGTGAGGGCTGCTGTGGCACCTGGGGAGGGGGCGGCGAGCCCAGGGCACTAGACCCAGGAACGGGAGCCAGACCTCGAGACCTGGGATTCCGGGGTTGTCTAGCGTTTCCCAGGAGGACCAGGAAAAGATGCTCCACGGGGCCCTCGAAGCTGACCGGTCCCCCTCTTGGGAGGGGGTGGGGCGAGGAAGAGTAGCTTCTGACCTAACACTGATATTGACGTTTGAATCCTTTCCAGGAGGGCCTCGGCCTGTCCCACCGAGGGAGCCTCTAAGTCCCCACGCCAGGGTTTTAGAAGGGGCGCGAGCGAGCAATCGCGAAGCTCACTGAAAAGCCTACCTCCCAGCTGCAAATCCCTAGCTCCTGATGGGTTCCAACCTCCCCCCTGCCGCCCGCTCGGGAGGCCGCCAGGGTGATGCTGTTGCACTTTAAGGCCATCGTGTGGCTGCCCTGTCGGAAGAAAGCTTGATGATGGTAAGGGTTTTACAGAAAGTAATTAGGACTTCGATTGAACGAACATTTGCAATAAAAGAAGGTTGTGTTAGCGTAGTGCTGGTGCCCGCCACTTTACGCCTGTCGAGGCCAAGAAATTCTGCCACGTTCCCTGAACACCTATAACTTGGGCCCCTTGTGTACAGGCAGTATCGTATTATTACATGTGGTGCTGATCTTTAATGAATATTATAAAACTTTGGCTCGCTCAACCGAGAGAAGGATCATAAATTCCCCCCCCCCCACCCCGGAAAATGGGCACTGGCCTATGCTGAGGAAGCAGTGAAGCGCTACCCTGGGAGTCTCGTGATATCAGCCAAAGTATTGCTCTGAACCACCTTCGTTTGAGGGCAGAGTTTTAAAAGGCCCCATTTTGAACGTCTGCGTGGAAAGCTAAGCGATGGCTGAGAGGAAGCGGAAGAGGCCAAGGTAATTTTTCTAATAGCATTGCAGAGATTCGTTGGGTAGGTCGAGACCCACACTGGGAGTTTACCTCTGCTAGCATCTCCGGTTTTCAGATGAACAGAGGTCTCAGAGGTAGGAGGGGTCCTCAGTCTCCTGACTGTGGGTCTGGTGCCCCCTTTGACAAATCACCCTGCTTGTGAGGTCCCTGCCTGGCCTCAGGGCAAGAGCAGAGGATCCTGATGGTCCCCGATCTGCCTTGACGGGACCATTTCTTATAGTCTCAGGGACAGTGATGTTTCTGCATTCCTCATTCTTGTAAGCATGTGAGTGTCAATGCGATAACTTTTTGCGTTTTTGTAGGGCCAAGAAATGTTTTTCTCACAAGAGCCAGGCTTGAGAAGATCCCTATGAGGGTCCAGTAAATTCATTTCTCTTCAAACAGGCCGTGGCCACCCAGCTGTGAATGGAGTTGGGTGCGTCAGCGTGGGGTGTGGAGAGGGGGTGGAAGGGGGTACTACAAGCCCATTTTGCCACCTTGCTTCTGGTCCCAGATGGATACAACAAAGGCTATTAGGTCATTTCAGTTAGTCTATTTGCCAAAGACTCAGACTGGAGCTTTCTTAGTTTGAAATTCTTGAGTATGGAATGGGAGAGCAATTAGAGGTGAAAAAAACAAATGCAACTATGATAGGTTGTATTATTTAGTCATTCAAGGAGGTTGAACTAGGCCAGGTTGATCTCTAAGGTCACGTCCAGTAGTGCAATCATGTGCCTCTGCGGCTGTCAGTAAGACAAAATCTCTGCCTTTGAGGAGCTGGAAGTCTGGTAGGGAGTGTTACTGCATTTTCAAAGTTAGAAGTGGGTAATTTGAATTAAAGCCTGTAAAGCATATTCAGAATTACATGAAATTAGGATGGTACATCAAGAACTGGACACTCTTTTACCAGAACTGCTGCAGAGGTTAGGCTGTGGATGGCCTTAGCACTCTCGTCGTGAACATTTGCCGGCCATTCCCTGGGTTTGCAGTGCTGCTCTGGGCACTTCAGGCTTTTACAATGTGAAACAGATGCAGGTCCTTCCCTCTGTATATTCATGGCGGTAACTTGTGTAGAGGTCAATTTATTTCCCGTGCCTGCAACATTCAACATTTCCTGATATACTTTTTTTTCCCTACATAATTAGATGTGTGTGCTGATCCAGAATATGGGCTTCATCTGTGATGCATTTCTAAGGCAGGATATGATTTCCAGGGACAATAATTTGTACCATAACATTGAAGTCAGTAAACTTTATCCATATAAATCTCCTTGATTTTATAAAATAAAATAGGAAAGATTAAAATATGCAGGAAACAAAAAGATGAGCAAAGGAAGACGGAAGAAAGAAGTGAGCAGTTCCCAAGTCTTTGATTTTTTCGCTCTCCAGCACCCTCTTATAGGATTTGAGGATGTTGAGACGATATGATGGTTTTTCTTAGGCAGAATTTGAAATGTGGTACCTTAAATGAGACATAGCAGGCCAAAGTTAACATCAGATGAGAGAGAACGGAGTGAGACGTTTAGAGGGAGGATACCAAAGTCAGGAGGACCCAGCGCACTGAAGGAAGTTTTGTTAAGAAGAAACTGAGTTCTACTCATTGGGCAAATTCCTCAGAATTATGACTGAGGTTTATGATTTCAAAACCAGATGTTTTCAAGTGTATCTAAACCATAAAACCTCAGCTCAGTACTGCACAGGTGACACCTGGGAAAACTGGTGAAATCTGGATAGCTTTGAGTGGTGTTTTGTTCAAAAATTATTGAGCCACCTATATGTGGCAGGCACTGTTCTACAAGCTGGCATGCAGAATTCTCATTCTAGTGATGAGATGGGATGGGGGAGGGAGACAGAAAATGAACTGACTATATATATATATATATGTATATATATATGTATATGTATGTCAAGTTGTATGTTGTAATATCTGGAGGTGAAGAGTGTGCTATGAAATCAAATAAAATCGGAGCTCAGGAGTGCCAGGGGTGGGGCCACTCTTAGATAGGGTGATTGGGTCAGAGCAGTTGTCCCTGATGAGGAGGCATTTGAGCAGAGATACGAATGAAGGGAGGGGGTGAGCTCTGCAGCTATCCTGGGGAAAAGCTTTTCAGATACGGAGAAGAGCAGGTGCAAAGGTAGAGTGGACTTGGCATGCTCCAGGGACACCAAAGGGGCCACAGTGCCTGTTGCAGAAGAGCAAGAAGGAGAGTAGCAGGAGATGATGCCAGAGGGCTAGCCAGAAGGTTCTAGTTCAGGTGAAATTCACAGGGCTTTCTGCAGAGAAAAAACATGCCCTGGCCTCAACTCCTAAAAGATCATTTCGTTTGCGAAGTCGAGGGGAGGACAAGAGAGGGATCACGGAGACCACTTAGGAGGCTATTGAGATAGACCAAGAGGGAGGTGATGGTAATTTGGACTGCAATGATAGCTATAAATGGAATCTAGATATATATTCAAAGTAAACTAGACAGGATTTATTGACAATTCAACTGTGGGATGTGAGAGGAAGCAGAGTCAAAGGAAATCCTAGACTGGCCTAAATAGCTAATTAACAGAGATTCCATTTCATGAGATGGGGAAGACTACAGGAGGAGCAGGTACGGGGGGAAGTTGAAGTGTTTGCATCTGGATAAAGTAAACTTCAGATGCCTGTCGACAGTGAAAACGTCGAGTAGACAATTAAACATGGGAATTGAGACTTCAAGAGAGAGGTCCAGACTAGAGATGGATATCTGTGTGTCATCAACATAGAGTAATCTGTTAACATGGGTGAAGAAAAGAAGAGATCTGAGGGCATGGCAACATTTATAGGTCAGCAGATGAAGAAAATGAAGATCTGGCCAGGGTAGCTGAGAAACAGCACCAGTGAGAGAGAAGGGGAGAGGGGAGTGTAGCATCCTAGAAGCCAAGTAAAATAGGCTGTTTCGAAAAGCAGGGTGGGTAATCCGTTGTGTCAGTGCTGCTGATGGGTGTTACTGATGAGAACATACCATTGATTTTTAATGATCTGAGGGCATTGGTGTCTTTGATGGAGGGGAGTGGTAAGGACTCACCCTGGCTGGAGTGGATCTGAGAGAGACTGGGAGGAGAGGAAGTAGAGGCAATGGATATGGACCACTCTCTAGAGGAGCTTTGCTGTGAAAGACCAAATGGGGACATGGGTAGAGGGCGATGAGAGAAATTAGAGCTTGTTGGTGAGAATAATCCAGTCAAGAGGGGAAACTGTTGAAGCCAAGAGAGAGGGGATAACGTTTGGAGTGAAGTTCTTGAGTCAGGTAGGGCCAGTTCATCCCCACAAGAGGCGGGAAGGCAGCTCAGGTGGGGATGGTCGGGGATGCTGGTATGGGGTGGTAGGAGATGCTGGGAGTCCTTGTCTGAGTGATTCTGTTTTCTTAGGGCACTCAGAAGCGAGGAGATCAGCTGATGGTGGAGGAGGGTTGGGTGTAGGAGTTGGAGGAGAGAGAAAAAGTGGACCAGTGCAGGGCGATGTAGCAGGACTGCTGAGCAGCACAGATGAAGTTTGAGGGTTGCTGCTAGAGTCTTTGTGGACGTGCCACTGCCAGGAAGAGTTATTTCTCATTGTATAAAATCTCGTACACGTTTTGAAAAATAATCAGTGTATTCCAGACTAGAGAGCACTGTAATTTTCCGGAGTAACTAGGATCATGCAGAAATTTTACTTCTAGCTATTGTTAAATTTGGCTGGCAGCCTTTTTGCTTTTTAACGACACATCCCTCTTATTTATCCCATCTTTATCTCCCCCAAGATCACCTCAGTTCCTAAGAAGGACTTTGGAAATAGTCCTTAAGAAGAAAAAATGTTCTTACATCATTATCTATGGTAACATAGCCCAAGATCTTCTATTGCAATGAAGAATTGATGCCACATAAAATTTAAGTGAAATAGACTAATTCTTCTTCATGCACAATTGCATATCTCTTGTGCCGATGAGAGATGAAAAATTAGAAAACACTGGATCTTATCCTTAAGGAACTTAAATTTAGGTGGGGAGTCAAAGCTAACATAAAAACAATTGACAAATGCAGTGATTTTGTATTTAATTACTTTTATTAATTATTACATGTATTGCTCATAATTAATATTTAAAATTACTCACATAGAAATTGTATTTATTAGAATTTATACTCTTGAAAAAATTGACTATTCAGAAAGTTTTTTTGGTATAATAGCAAAAAGAAAATAGAAAAATCTAACTGCCTTACAGCAGAGAATTAGCTGAATAAGTGGTGGCTCATATATAAAATTGAATATCATGGATTCATCAAAAATGATGTTGAAGAAGTACGTACACTGGTATTTCAATGCTTTATTAGTACATTTTTTTAAAATTGCAAAGCAGTATTATCCCCAAAGTGGAAAAATTGTCTAAGCGTCCATAGAAAAAAGTGTGGAAGGATATACAGACAGTGTTAAAGTTGTTCCCTCAAGATGAAGAGCTTATGAGTGGTTTTTCTTTTTGCTTAACTGGTTTTTAATTTTTTTCTCTAATATAAATGTATTACTTCTGTAATAAAGAAAGCCAATAAAAGTTATAAAATTCAAGATGTGTGTAATTAAATTCTAATAAGAACTTAAGTGTTGTAGGTGTTAAGAGGAAAAAAATTTATGAGGGCTGAAACAGCGAGGAAGGTTTTCACCGAGAAGGTGGAATTTGAGTTGAACGTCAAGGCTGGGAAGGATTCAGAGAGGAGGGAAAGTGGCTGGACATTCAACACAAGAGGATCCCCGGAGGCTGGACTTTGGTCTGAGCAAAGCGTCCATGTGTTGGAGTGTTAGGAAGGAGTGAGACGTTATGACGTCAAGAAAGGTAGATCAGAAAGTTATGGGAGAAACTGCCTGCTGTGGCAGCCAGCGAGGAGCCCTCAGGTACTGCAGCGAGGAAGGGCCATTGTTGTGGTGGCAAGTTTTTCAAGACACAGGTTTTTCCTTCCTTTCCCCTCTCATTGGCCAAAACCTTGTATCTGTTAGCAAGCAATCACTTACCTGCCTGCCTTCACTTCTTGCAGACATTCCTTGATTCCATGATTCTGAAGGACAAGGAGATTTTGTCAGACACAGAGGTTGGAAGGTCATTCCTGGTAGGGAAATTGGAGTAGTGAAAGTCCAGGAATTGTAGAATGTTAGAAGTATTGATAATAGTCAGTAGCAGAATATGAGACTAGAGAGGTAGACGTGGACCAGAAGCATGAAGATTTAATTTTATCCATAGGGCATAATGCGTCTTCAACTTTTCCAGGGAAATGCTCGTAATGCCAGAGGAAATAGGATGCTAATAGCTAGGGATCCCGGAACACGGCCCCAAATGGCCTTCTCCAAGCACAAAGTGTCTTTGACGTCTCCTGTTATATGTTAAAAATTAAACTGAACTTCTGTTGTCCTCTATGATGAATATGAGTTGATTTTACTATAAACTCTTTTTAAAGTAATTTGTGACCATCAGGATTAAAAATTCCTCTCCCAGGGACTTCCCTGGTGGCACAGTGGTTAAGAATCCGCCTGCCAATGCAGGGGACAAGGGTTTGAGCCCTGGTCTGGGAAGATCCCACATGCTGTGGAGCAGCTAAGCCCGTGAGCCACAACTACTGAGCCTGTGCTCTAGAGCCTGAGAGCCACAACTACTGAGCCCACGTGCCACAACTACTGAAGCCCGTGCTCCTCAAGAAGAGAAGCCACCACAATGAGAAGCCCGCACACCGCAATGAAGAGTCGCCCCCGCTCACCGCAACTAGAGAAAGCCCGTGCACAGCAACAAAGACCCAACGCAGCCAAGAATAAATAAAATAAATAAATTTTTAAAATTCCTCTCCCACACTCAAAATTTTTGATTAAAATTACACAAGAGGGCTTCCCTGGTGGCGCAGTGGTTGAGAGTCCACCTGCCGATGCAGGGGACACGGGTTCGTGCCC
>NC_041223.1:68907018-68948343 GCF_002837175.3 Physeter macrocephalus
GTGCTCCTCAAGAAGAGAAGCCACCACAATGAGAAGCCCGCACACCGCAATGAAGAGTCGCCCCCGCTCACCGCAACTAGAGAAAGCCCGTGCACAGCAACAAAGACCCAACGCAGCCAAGAATAAATAAAATAAATAAATTTTTAAAATTCCTCTCCCACACTCAAAATTTTTGATTAAAATTACACAAGAGGGCTTCCCTGGTGGCGCAGTGGTTGAGAGTCCACCTGCCGATGCAGGGGACGCGGGTTCGTGCCCCGGTCCAGGAAGATCCCACGTGCCGCGGAGCGGCTGGGCCCATGAGCCATGGCCGCTGAGCCTGCGCGTCCGGAGCCTGCGCTCCACAACGGAAGAGGCCACAATAGTGAGAGGCCCACGTACAGCAAAAAAATAAAAAAATAAAAAAATAAAATTACACAAGAGGGAAGAGATATGGGGACATATGTATATGTATAACTGATTCACTTTGTTATGAAACAGAAACTAATACACCATTGTAAAGCAATTATACTCCAATAAAGATGTTAAAAAAAAAATAACGCACTGCAGGAAAATCCTCTGAGTTTATCTTGTGTCTTCAGAGTTGCCCAGAGATACTGGAAAGTCTGGCTGGACGGCTTTCAATGACCAGTTTCCAGCTGTCAAAGAGACATAATCAGTTTGGGTTTTAGAAAGCACACGGCATTGGAAGCATGAAGGGGCCTGAGGACATGGAGACAACAGCAGAAATCCAGGGACAAGATGATGGGAGCCCAAACCAAGGCAGCGAGCAGGGCTGAGTCCAGGCGGAGGGGGTGGATTGAAGGATATTCAAGACGTAGGGGTCATTTGCATGAGGGACTTGAGGGAGAGAGAGGAACCACCAGAGGGTAGAACCAATCCTGGGATGTAAAGGGAGGGAAAAATCACTCTGGAGAGTGGTGGAGTGAAAAGGAAGGAGGGCCAGGGCTGGAACTCTGAGAACAGCTGTGTTGAGGACGGGTGTGGCAGGACAGGAATGGGGCGATGAGGAGGGGAGATGGTCCAGAGACTGACACATCAAGGAAAGCAAGGAGGACTTTTCAAGAAGGGGTCTGAGAACAGCATCCCATGACAAGGAAAGGTCCAGGGAGACAGCACGGAGGTTCTAGACCCACTTCAGGGGGAGGGGAGAATGAATGGGAGAAGTGGGTCCCTGGAGAGACAGGGAGGTAGGAACCTGTGTGAAGAAAGAGGCTGGACGGTCCAGTCTCTGGACCAACTCCCCTCCTGACTGCTCCAGGCCTGTCCTGCCACACCCATCCCCAACCCAGCTGTTCTCAGAGGCTGGAAAGGATGGAGCAGATAAAGGCAGGAGCACTGGCTATGAAGGAGGAAACACAGCGAGAATCCAGAACTCCGGGCAGGTGGGAGTAGCTGTGGGTGGACAGGAGAAAGGCAGACATTTGTGCTCATTTTGAGCATTAAACATAATTGGGGGACAGAAGGAGAGTTATCAGATACCTACTCTGAAAAGTGGAACCTGAAACCTAACTGGACTGTCATCAAAGAAAGGACAATGGTAAGATTTTGAAGCTTCAGGATGAGAGTTGGGGATAAGAAGTAAGAAAACTGAGGTTGAGAGCTAGATTTTTTTTCACCTGGGAAACAGGGAAGGAGGTGATGAGTTCAATGCTCAAATAAGCAAAATAATAGTAATAGTAGTAATAATAATAAGAGTAATAATAATACTCTTGCTTTCCTTTCCCCTTTCTAAAAAAAGTAATTCTAACAATGTTCTCTTTTCCCCCCTCAGAGCTTGTTGTGATGCCTAGCTTTTTCTTAAATAGATAAATGAGTAAATAAAATTTAAATGTCCGTCTCTTCATTTTGCCCACCTCAAAAAGATGTTTGTGGTCAATAAACTGCTTATTTTCACCAATCATTACATCTTTGCTTAAGAACCTTGAAAAAGTCTGGCTGTAGACAGAAGTAATCTGACAATTTTTGGATGACTATGAAAAGAAAGCCTTGATGATTTTATTCTAATACAAATGTACTCGAACTTGAAATTTTTTTCCTCAATCCAGCTTCTGAGATTTTGAGGGGCACAGAGCTGAGTTCACTAATTCTATAGCAGTTTCCCCCCAAAATATATGACTATACTTACAGTTTCCAATCTGTTTTTAAAAACAAACCTGTTGGGGCTTCCCTGGTGGTGCAGTGGTTGCGCGTCCGCCTGCCGATGCAGGGGAACCGGGTTCGCGCCCCGGTCTGGGAGGATCCCACGTGCCGCGGAGCGGCTGGGCCCGTGAGCCATGGCCGCTGGGCCTGCGCGTCCGGAGCCTGTGCTCTGCAACGGGAGAGGCCACAGCAGAGGAAGGCCCGCATACTACAAAAAAAAAAAAAAAAAAAACAAACCTGTTTATGTGATATAACTACACGAGGGCATCCAACCTGAACGCTGGCGACAGCCGAGAGCTGGTCAGCACAGCTGTCCTGCGCCCACATGGATGCGTCAGGCACAGTGCCTGTGTGGATGACCGAGCTCTGGGCCTCGTCTGTCTCTCCATTTTCCGGAGATGCTTCCTACAAGCAGTCTCCCTCAGCACCACACACCCAGGCTCACCTCACTGCACTTCAGAGGGTAAGTGTGTGTGGAAACCCGGTGACTCAGGCCCAGACTTAAATGGGGTGTTGGGTGATTTTGCAGATGGATGAAAACACTGAGGCCCTGTGTTTGTTCCAGTTTCACTTCAGCACCCTCTGGATTTACAGCTTTGCCCTGGTCTGTCATCGCCAGCCAAATCCTGTTGGTAGGTTTCCTCCATCCTTCATTTTCTGAGGCTGGAAAGGGTGGTGTGAAGGTTGGTCTAGGAGTGTCTCGGGATCGTGCTGGTCCGTGATCCAGAGAAGAGGACCCAGATTCCCAGATCTGATGACCAATTCGTGTGATCCAAAGCAGATACTGAATCAGAATGTTTGCTTATTAGTGTATTATAATCTCCAGTGGGTTATTTTCAGGATAGCCTACTTCACTCTGGAGAGAGCAGAAATGAAACACTAAAAATTCTTTTCTCTCAAACTTTCCTGTTTCAAATTCAGTGATAGACAGCATGTTTCTCTTCCTTTTTGACCTCAACCTCACCTGTGGTTCCTTTCAATCATAGAGAATGTCTTTGAAAAATAACTTATTTGGAAATAATTTCAAACTTCTGGAAAACGTGCAAGATTAATACACAGAACTCTCATATCACCTCCCCTGAGATATCCCAGTTGTTAATATTTTGACACACTTGTGTGTTCTTGCTCTCTTTCTCCCCCACCCCTTCTATCTATAGATATCCACATACACACATATTCTTTTTCTGAATATTTGAAAGTAAGTTTCAGCATGATGCCCATTAACCCCTAAATACATCAGAGGGTATTTTCAAAAGGTAACAACTCTGTCCTACACACAATGCAACATCCAAATCAGGAAGTCAGCATTGCTGCCAGCCAATCCAGAGATCCTATTCAAATTTCACCAGCTGTCCCAACAACGTCTTTTCCCTTTCTGGTCCAAGATCCAATTCAGGATCCCTGGTTGCATTTAGTTGCTGCATTTCTTTGTTCTCCTTCCATCTGGACCAGCTCCCTGGTGATGTCTCCTCAGCCCCTGCCCCACCACTGCCTCCAGGGAAAGGGCCAGGAAGGGGGAAAGGAAGCGTGACAATACTCCTTTTGACTGTTATTTGATTCAAAGTGTTGGTACTAAATTTATTGAGCTGTTCATTTAAGATTTGTGCAACCTTTGTAAGTTATGTCTCAGTTTAAAAAAAAAAAAGGAGAAATAACCAGGTGAAAACAAATGTTTGTACTTCGTGGATAAAGCATCCCAAGTGAATGAAGATCCCTCACCTCACAAGGACTTTGCATATGCTGTTCTCTTTGCCTCTTTTCTTCCCCAGCAAACTCCTATTCATCCTGCTCTGCACTGAGTGAAACTTTTCACCACCATCCCAGGTCAGAGCTGCTTTATGTGTACCTTGGACCCAATCCTTTGCAGCATTCACTACATTTATATTCCACTCCTCTTTTTAAATGTATTTTTTAAATTGTGGTAAAATGCACATAACATTTACCATCTTAAATATTTTTAAGTGTAGTGTTCAGTAATGTTGGGTACAGTCCCATTGCTGTGCAACCATCACCACCATCCAGCTCCAGAACTCTTTGCGTCTTGCAAAATGGAAACTCTGTATCCAGAATCAAGTCCCTTTTCTTCCCTCCTCTCAGCCCTTTGCACCCTCTCTTCTCCTTTTTTTCTCTATGAATTTGACTACTCTAGGTACCAGTTTATCCACTTCCTTGCCAACACTTGTTATTTTTGTTTTTGTGTTTTGATAGTTGCCATCCTGATGAGTGTGAGGTGGTATCTCACTGTGGTTTTGATTTGCATTTCCCTTATGATTAGTGACCTTGAGCACTTTTTCATGTGCTTGTTGGCCATTTGTATATCTTTTGGAGGGAAATGTCTTTTCAAGTTCTTTGCCAATTTTTTGATCAGGTTATTTGTTTCCTTGTTGTTGAGTTGTAGGAGTTCTTTATATATTCAGGGTATTTATTCTTTATCAGATATATAAATTGCAAATATTTTCTCCCATTCTCTAGGTTGCTTTTTCACTCTCTTGATTGTGTCCTTTGACGAACAGAAGTTTTTCATTCATGTAGTTCAATTTATCTATTTTCATTTATGTTGCCTGTGCTTCTGGTGTCATATCCAAGAAATTATTGCCAAATCCAATGTCAAGGAGTTTTCCCCTATGTTTTCTTCTAAGAATTTTACCGTTTTAGCTCTTATGTTTAGGTATTTGATCCATTTTGGATTAATTTTTGTATATTGTGTAAGGTAAGGATTCAACTTCATTCTTTTGCATATGGATATCCAGTTTTCCTAATGCTATCTGTTAAAAAGGCTATCTTTTCCCCATTGAATGACGTTGGTACCCTTGTCAAAAATCATTTGCCCATGTATACAAGGGTTTACTTCTGAATTCTCTATTTTATTCGATTGGTCTCTGTGTCTGTCTTTATGACAGTACAGCATTGCTTTGATTACTGTAGCTTTGTATTGGGTTGGCCAAAAAGTTTGTTCGGGTTTTTCTGTAACATCTTCGGAAACTTTTTGGCCAACTCAATAGTAAGTTTTGAAATCAGGAAATGTGACATCTCCAACTTTATTCTTCTTTTTCAAGATTGTTTTGTCTCTTCAGGGTCTTTTGAGATTTCATATGAATTTTAGAATGGATTTTTCTATTTTTTGCCAAAAACACCATTGGGATTTTAATAGGGATTGCATTAAATCTGTAGATCACTTTAGGCAGTATTGACATCTTAACAGTATTAAGTCTTCCAATCCATGAACATGGGATGCTTTTCCATTCATTTATATCTTTTAAAATTTCTTTCAGCAACATTTTGCAGTTTTCCCTTGAAAACAAGTCTGCATTTTTGGTTAAGTTATTCCTAAGTACTTTATTCTTTTGATACTATTGTAAATGGAATTGTTTTCTTAATTTAGTTTTTGGATTGTTCCTTTGTTTCCTCTTTTCGGAGTGGAATGATTTGTTCAATTTTAATCTCTTTCTTTAGGCTGTAAGCTTCAGGAGTGTAGAAACAGTGTCTGGTTTCACTCACAGTTCCACCCCAAGTTCTTTGTATAGTGATAGTCACTGAATACATGATCAATATGACTGGTTAAATTTTTCTAACAGTGTCAGGCTGGCTTAGTAGACTCACTGTCTATTCTTGTATGTGAATGAAGATTATGCTGATGCTGAACCATTTATCTTGACTATCTTTTCAGCCCTCCACCCTTAAAAAAAAATAAAACCAATATTTATTCAGTGCTTAATATATGCTAAGCATCTTTGTATTTTTTTTAATTTGATAAATTCTTTTTAAATTATTTTTTTAATTGGAGTATAGTTGCTTTACAATATTGGTTAGTTTATGTAGTACAGAAAAGTGAATCAGCTTTACGTATACATATATCCCCTCTTTTTTGGATTACCTTCTCATTTAGGTCACCATAGAGCACTGAGTAGAGTTCCCTGTGCTATACAGTAGGTTCTCATTAGTTATCTATTTTATACATAGTATCAATAGTGTATATATGTCAATCCCAATCTCCCAATTCATCCCACCCTCCCCTTTCCCCCCTTGGTGTCCATATGTTTTTTCTCTACATCTGTGTCTCTATTTCTGCTTTGTAAATAAGATTATCCATACCAGTTTTTTCAGACTTCACATATATGCATTAATATACAATATTTGTTTTTCTCTTTCTGACTTACCTCACTCTGTACAACAGTCTCTAGGTCCATCCACGTCTCTACAAATGACCCAATTTCGTTTCTTTTTATGGCTGAGTAATATTCGATTGTATATATGTACCACATCTTCTTTATCCATTCCTCTCTTGATGGGCATTTAGGTTGCTTCCATGTCCTGGCTGTTGTAAATAGTGCTGTGAGCATCTTTTCATGTGTTTGTTGGCCATCTGTGTGTCTTCTCTGGAGAAATGTCTAGGTCTTCTGTCCATTTTTGGATTGGGTTTTATGTTTTTTTGATATTGAGCTGCATGAGCTGCTTGTATATTTTGGAGATTAATCCTTTGTCAGTTGCTAAGCATCTTTGTATGTTTTACTTCATTTCTCACAACAACCCAGTGAGGTGGGCATAGAGTCAGAATATACCTTGTTGAAAGCTAGTGTTCTGGAGCCAGACTTTCCGAATTTGAACCTGATTCTTGCACTCGCAAACTGTGTGCTCTTGGACAAGTTACTTCATCTCTTTGTGCCTCAGATTTCTATATTATGGAATTCCTAAATTGCACACCCCTTGATTTGTCCTGAGGATTAATTAAGATATTGTATGTCAATTTCTCAGCACATAGTAAGTGCTTCGTAAATCTTAGCAATTATTATCTCAACTTGGTAAATATGGGAGCCGAGGTTTAAAGAGGAAAAGCTGCCTGTGATCACTCCCAGGCAGCCTAGAATCCCTAAGTACCTAAGCCCTGCACTAAAATGCCCCCCCATGTACACCGTTCTCCCCTATATTTGAGACCAGGCAATGAGGAAACTTACAAGCCCCTCAGAGATAAAATGTGTTAAGGGTCTGCAAGAAATGGAACCTCCCAGGAGGCCTTTAATTTTTCAGAAATTCACTAGGAACTCCTGGGGAGACTCAGGGTGTCCTGAGGAGAAATCTGACTCTACAGACTAGAAGTCTTCACTCAGTAGATCAAGCTCTGTCTGTAGATCTCCAGTGCAGACCAGCCAGACAGCCAGCATGGCTCAGGTGGACCCATTGCAAAGTCGGGAGGGCATTAGGGGAGCTTGAAGGGCACTTCCAGCATTATCTCAGGCCAGAAGCGGAGGCTAGAGTCTGGCTCACCCTCCCTCTGTGTGCAGACTTTGCTTTCAGCGCAGGCACACCACCCTCGTCTTTACCCTGTTTCCAGTGATTCCAGGGCTCTGGAGAAACATCTTTCCCTTTAGAAAAGACCAGGACACTCGTCCCAGACCTCCAAGTTCAGGGGAAGCAATGACCATTGCAATAGTCACATTTGCAGTAGGTTCACTAATATCAATGGCTAATATTTGTTGAGCACCCATTGTCCTTAGTGCTTTACCTGCAATAGCTTATTTTATCCTTGGGTGACAGACACATCCTAGTTTTCCCAGGACTTTCCCAGTTTTTGCAATGAAAGTCCAGCATCCTGGAAAGCCCTTCAGTCCCGGGCAGACCAAGAGGGCTGGTCACTTTGTTTTATCTTCACCACCACCTGGGGAAGCAGGAATCTTGTCACAGAGGAGTGGAATGGTTTCCTAAAGAGGTACCCCCATCAAGTATCTGAGGCAGATAAAAAGAAACAAAATTGAGTTACTTGTAGTGAGGTGGATGGACCTAGAGTCTGTCATACAGATTGAAGTAAGTCAGAAAGAGAAAAACAAATACCGTATGCTAACACATATATATGGAATCTAAAAAAAAAAATGGTTATGAAGAACCTAGCTAGGGGCAGGATGGGAATAAAGACACTGACCTACTAGAGAATGGATTTGAGGACACGGGGAGGGAGAAGGGTAAGCTGGGACAAAGTGAGAGAGTGGCATTGACCTATATACACTACCAAATATAAAATAGATAGCTAGTGGGAAGCAGCCACATAGCACAGGGACATCAGCTCGGTGCTTTGTGACCACCTAGAGGGGTGGGATAGGGAGGGTGGGAGGGAGACGCGAGAGGGAGGAGATATGGGGGCATATGTATATGTATAGCTGATTCACTTTGTTATACAGCAGAAACTAACACACCATTGTAAAGCAATTATACTCCAATAAAGATGTTAAAAAAATTCAAATTAGGATGAAAATTTTTCAAAAAACTGTCTTTGAAAAATTAAAAAAAAAAAAAAAAGTATCCGAGGCACAGGATTTGAACTCGTGAAGTCTAGCTCCGGAGCTTGTTCTCCTAAGCGACACACAATGCTGCCCACACCAGTGAAAGCAACCTCTGCAAGTAAATGCTTGGGTTTGGTCCAGATACCAAATGGATGGCAAATAGTACTGGCAGCTCTAGGAAAAACAGTAAATTGCACAATATGAAATTTCCCAAAATTAAAAACGGAAACTCATACTTTATTGCTGACAAAATGCCAAAGATTGCTTTCTAGACTCCCGGGCTCTCAGACTGGGTTTATTCTGCTTTGGGTTGTGCCTTGTATTTCGGTGAGAGTGAACATGGGGACCAGACCCGCATTGTCGGGGCGGGATGGGGGGCGTCACTTTAAGGCGAGATTCCAGTTCTCTGTGAGGGGCTTTCATCTCCTGCACGTCCTCTGCCGTCTCTGTGGAACATCACCCCCTTAGCTGCCACCTTAGTCCCTTTCGCCAGGCGGCAAAACGTTAGCTCTGCTTCTCCTCAGAGTGTGTGTAGGGAGGCAGCTCATTCAGCTTCTGTATTAGTCAGGATTCATGAGAGGGACGGAAAGAGCAAGATAGATAGTTAGGTAGATAGATGATAGGTAGATAGATGATAGATAGATGATAGTGATAGATGATAGATAGATGATAAATGATAGATGATAGATAGATGATAGAATGATAGTGATAGATGATCGATAGATAGATGATAGATAGGTAGAAGATAGATGATAGACAGATGATAGAGAAATAAATGATAGTGATAGATAAATAGATGATAGATGATAGATAGATGATAGATGATAAATGATAGATATAGGATAGATAGATAGATAGAAGACAGATAGATGATTAATAGTTGATAGATAGATGATAGTGATAAATGACAGATAGATAGATAGATGATAGATAGATAGAAGATAGATAGATGATAAATGATAGGTAGATGATAGGTGGAAGATAGATGATAAATGATAGATGATAGATGATAGAGAGATAGATGATAGTGATAGATAGATGATAGATAATAGATAGATGATAGATAGATGATAAATGATAGATAGAAGGTTAATAGTTGATAGATGATAGTGATAAATGATAGATAGATAGATAGATGATAAGATGATAGATAGAAGATAGATGATAAATGATAGATAGATGATAGGTGGAAGATAGATGATAAATGATAGATGATAGATGATAGAGAGATAGATGATAGTGATAGATAGATGATAGATAATAGATAGATGATAGATAGATGATAAATGATAGATTCATTTTTTCAGATTCTTTTTCATTATAGGTTATTACAAGATATTGAATATAGTTCCCTGTGCTATACAGTAGGACCTTGTTGTTTATCTATGTCATATATAGTAGTATGTATACGTTAATCCCAAACTCCTAATTTATCTCTCCTCCCTCCCTGCCATTGCTATCCCCTTGGTAACCATGTTTGTTTTCTATGTCTGTGAGTCTATTTCTGTTTTGTAAATAAGTTCATTTATATCATTTTCTTAGATTCCACATATAAGAAATATCATGATATTTGTCTTTCTCTGTCTGACTTACTTCCCTTAATATGTTTTAGATAGATGATAGAGGATACACGATCAATCGATCGATAGATAGATAGATAATAGATAATAGATAGATGATATATAGATAGATAGTTAGAAGAGATTTATTAAAGGAATTGACTCATGCAGTTGTGGAAGCTGAGAAGTCCCACAATCTGCCATCTGCAAGCTGGTAAAGCAGGAAAGCCGGTGGAATAATTGAGTTGGAGTCTAAAGACCCAAGAACCAGGAGCTCTGACGTCCAAGGGCAGAAGATGGGCGTCGCAGGTCTAGGAGAAAGAGCAAATTCACCCTTCCTCTGCCTTTTTGTTCTATTCAGACCTTCAATGGATTGGATGGTACCCACCCACATTGGGGAGGATGATCTTCTTTACTCAGTTTACTGATTCAAATGCTAACCTCTTACAGGCACACCCAGAAATAATGTTTTACCAGTTACCTGGGCATCCTTTAGCCCAATCAAGTTGACACTTAAAATTAGGCATCACAGCTTCTGGGGCTCTGCCCTCTGCTGTGCTGGCTGCCAGTCTAGCCCTCGCTGAGGTTTCCTGCCAGCACAGCCCACGCTGCCCCATGGTGGCACGGACCAGCCCTGCCCTCTGATACACGTCAGGGCTTCTGCTCATTCACTCATGTGCTTCTCTGTCCCGGGGAAATGCCTACACACACCCCCTCCTGGGAGGGGCTGGAGGAGGGAGGGGAGATTAGGAAGGAGAGCTTGTAGCTTTCAGGTAGACCCTCAGACTGTACCCAAACCACAATTCTCTCCTGATACCCAGCCCTCGTAGCGTCATCCAGCCCACCCTTCTAGCCCAATGGATTTCTTCATTGCTTAGGAGGTATTGTTTTGCTTTGTTTTCCTCTCAGGGGTTCTGAGGTTGCTCCCTGCGATGTAGCCTCTGTTACTCTCCTCTCTCCTCCTCTGTCTTGTCAGACACGGGTATGTGCAACCCCAGGAAAACTAGGCAATGAGCTGAGTGCAGAGGATCTATGGGAGGGATGAGATCTGCCCTCTCACATCCAAGCCGAGCTGAGTCTCAGAGAGGGGCCCAACCAAGACACCCGCTTATGCCCATAATTTCTGTTCCCTAAAAATCTCAGGAACAAATGAAATTTGTTCCTTTTTAAGGCCCTGACTCTTCTTTACGACACCTTTACATACATCTTTTCAGCTTAAACTCCTGTCGCATGTTATCTTATTTACTAGGTCTTTCTTATTTCAACATTGTGAGAGAAGAAATCTGATCCGTCTGGTTGATGGCCAGACATCAGCTGGCCAGACTGGCTGCTTTGGGTGGGTTAGGGGCCCACCTCTGATACAATCAGCCATTACCAAATTGGAGAGGGGTCTGGGGAGAGGGGAAGGGTGTCACAAGGAACAAGGTCATCCAATCCTTCCCCTTCAGCCGCCCCTGTGTGTAGGTCATTCTCTTTTTAGGGGGGCTACTGGTGGATAAATGCAGTAATCAATACCTCAGTTACATTTGTATGACAAAAGTGAGCTGTCGTCTGAAATACTGACTTGTGACCCCCTCCCCCTGATATTCAAACTTCCAACCTTGGTTTTTTTGTTTTTCTTCTCAGGAGTATGAAAAGTAACAAAGAGGAGAAGTGTTTGGGGACACATCTTGTGTCGTCACCTAAGCCTGAGTTTTTGTTGCTTAGATGATTCGCATATAGATTTAAGTGCCATCAGATTCCACACAGATAAATAAGGATTCACAGCTTCAGAAGAATCCTGCTGTGTCCTTTTATGCTGCCTTTCATAATAAGACTTTAACTGCCCTTAAAACACTAAATCTCATTAACATTATCTCCAACAGGCTAATAGGAAAAACAGGTCTGTAGAACAGTGACAGTTTATGATTAAAAAAACATTTATTTAAAGGCTGAGCTGCCTCCACTTGAATATAGCCTCCTGCTTCCATAATCTGCTTTTCACAGATGCTTTTTAACAGGCAGCCCCTGCTATAGCTCTGTTAACAGCGTAAAACCTTAAATGATATGCCTGGATTTGATATGTGCTCATTGCTTATGAGAAATTCCTCAGTTGTAGCCTATCACTGATGAAATTACTTCCCAGCAGAAAACTGGGCACTTTTGGAAGATGCACTCATGCCACCAGGCCACTAGGGTCACATTTAGTATTCCACAACAGTAACTGTCGTGACTTATGAAAGAGTCAGTCGTGATGGAACAGCATGCTTCAATGATTTGTTCACCTAAAGAGGAAGGTACAGAGACAACCTGGCCGAAGTGTATAATGGAACGCAATAAAATTGCTCCAATCTATTATTAGTTTATTTAAAACCACGAGTAACTCAAAGCAATTGCTGGTCTTCACCTGAAATAGACACATACTGTTACTCCACTGTAAAAATCTCGGATAATCCAAACCTTACTAACCCAAAAGTTTTGTGGAGTGATGTTTGTATGTGTGGACGTGTCACACAACGCTCCTGCTTTTAGTCTCAAATAACTGAGGTTACATTTTGTAGCCAGCTCTGGTGGAATAGTACCATACTGGGAAGTCCAGGACACAGTCGCACAGTCTCTGGTTCTCCCTCAGCTCCATTTCTCCTCTTTGTCGGTCTCGCACTCCGGCGAGTGCTTGCTATGTGAAACCACGGAAAAGGTGGTCCCTAGCAGCTCCAAGATCACGTGGACCTCCCTGCTCAACATCTCTGGGGAGGGGCGACAACACCTTCTCTTCCGGGGGTCCGTATATCAAGCTTTTGATCGGCCCTACTGGGTCACGTGCCCATGCCACGGGCCCATCATTTTAGAAAGGGAAATAAAAACCATGACTGGCACAGTCCCATCTTGAAAGAGAAGGAGGTGCCAGGTAGACAAAAGCAGCCCCTGTCAACCGCGGTTTCCTTGAGGCGCTTATTTTGAGCCGGGATCGGTCTAATTCTGACGTGAACTAAGTTTTTGTGAAAGGCCTTCTTGAACAGGAGCGACTGTTTGAATGGACAGTCCAGGCACAACCTCATATTCAATTTCTCTCATCCACCCCCCCCAATACCCACCCCTCCTGTCTGTCCTCTCCCAATGTTTTCACATTGTCGTGACACCTCTGCGGACAATACCCCTAAAATGTGCTGGTGTTTATGTGGCAGAGGGTCTTGAATGCCAGACAAAGGTGTTTGCACCTAATTCCTCCATCAATAGCGATCCATGTATGACTTTTGAGCCTGGGCGCGAGATGACTGAATTTTTCACTTTGGGGGGCTCAGTCTGGAAGCGGAGTGCAGGATGGCTTGAGAGAGCAGGAGAGGCAGTGAGGAAGCAGGAAGGAGGCTGTCACGGGAGTCTGGCCAGGAGCGGAGGAGGCTTGGTTGAAGAAGGGGTGGGAGGAAAGGAGCAGGGGGTAGAACTGATGGCTCTTTTGGAGGCAAAGTCTCTCAGTTCTTGGAAACTGACTTGTTGCTGGGGGGCAGCAGAGAAGGAAGTAAATTTTTAAAACAACCTAAGTTCTCAAGTTTGGGAATTGAAGGAAGAAGAGGAAGAGGATTGGCATTCGATGTACAGCAGGCAGTTGGTAATACGGATCTGGGATTCAGGAGAGGGGTTGGGGCAGCAGAGAGAGCATCCTGAATATAGGTAGAGCTGAAATAATGGGAATCACGAGATCATGTCCACAATCTACAGAGAAATACGGGGAGAGCAAATGGCACTCAGTCCCTCATTCCAGAAACCTAGGAGTCATCCTTGATTCCTCCATCCCCTCATGTCCTATATTCAGTCTTTCAGTCACACCTGACACTTCTGTCTTCAGATTTTATCCTGCGTCTGTCCACTTCCATCCATTTCCACTCCCTTCCCTTAGTGAAGACTCTCCTGCCTGGACCACTGCAGGTTCAGTCGCTTCTAAATGGTCTCTGTGCTTTCACTCTTGGCTGCCTCCAACCAACTGTGGCATTGTCACCCTCAGGGCTTTGAGCCCTTAATGGCTTCCCACTGAGGTTAGAATAGAATCCAAGCATCATATCATGGTACACAAGACTTTGCAAAACTGGGTCCTTGCCTCTCTCTCCAACTTTCTGTCCTTGTCCCCTTCCTTCACCACCTTTTAATCACTCTCATCTTTAGGTTTCCCAAACATGTCAAGCTGTCTACCAGTTCTGCTCTAAACTCCTTCACCAGCCCTAGCCCTACCTCTTCTTTTTCATCCCTTTTCTCCAGCATCCGCTTTTACTTCCCATTCCTTTAATCCTCCCAGGAACACAGAGCTATTTTTTATTGCCTAAAGTATCATCTTCCACAACAGATCCCTCCGTGGCCACCCCCATTCTCACTCCAGCGCTGCAGCATTAAGATGAACAGGAAACAAGGTATATTTGTAGAAACCTCCTTAGAGGCCAAGGGGTAGGGAACCCGGGTCTGAACAATAGCATAAAGCCCATAAAAATCATCATACTTTCCCTTTTGAAATACATTCCAGTTTTAAAGAATATAATACTAAACATGGAAATTATTTTTTAAGATAAGGTATAAAAGGATTCTTCTCTTGACAAAAGGATTCATCTTGAGGTTTCCTAAAATATTGATTTTTTTCCTCCTAATATAATCAGAGATTGTAATTTTATTTTCCACAATTCAGTTCACACAGTTTTCAAGGGTACAACAATTGCAGAAGATAAAGCATGCTTGTGTTATTCCTGTGTCAGAGATAGTAAAATTGAATCACAAAGTCTTGCCGTGAATGACGAAGTCTAAATGATAGAGTCAAGGTTTAGCAACCAGAGAACTGTTAGCATGGAATTTTTGCTCATATCAAAGACTAATTCCATTTCCCCAATAATTTCCTCTTAAAATATAGACTGGGCTTCCCTGGTGGCGCAGTGGTTGAGACTCCGCCTGCCGATGCAGGGGACGCGGGTTCGTGCCCCGGTCCGGGAAGATCCCACGTGCCGCGGAGCGGCTGGGCCCGGGAGCCATGGCCGGTGGGCCTGCGCGTCCGGAGCCTGTGCTCCGCAACGGGAGAGGCCACAACAGTGAGAGGCCCGCGTACCGCAAAACAATAAAAAAATAAAAAATAAAATAAAAAGTAAAATAAAATATAGACTAAATTCCTGCCTTTGTTTTCCAATACCTGCAGTGGACTTGAGTATAAAGATCTTGGTGATATTTTGTATAGCACTGGGTAGGGGATTCCCAGATGATGGTTACTTCGTTCCTTAGGCCACTCCTCAGCCAACGCTTATGTCTGTGTTGGGCTGCCTGCATTGAGACTAATTTTTTTCTTAACTTTTTTTAAAAATTAAAGTATAGTTGATTTACAATGTTCTGTTAGTTTCAGATGTACAGCAAAGTGATTCAGTTATATATATATTCAGATTCTTTTCCATTATAGGTTATTACAAGATACTGAATATAGTTCCCTGTGCTATACAGTAGGACCTTGTTGTTTATCTGTTTTATGTATAGCAGTATGTATATGTTAATCTCAAACTGCTAATTTGTTCCTTACCTCCCTCTTTTCCCCTTTGGTAACCATAAGTTTGCTTTCTGTGTCTGTGAGTCTATTTCTGTTTCGTAACAAGCTCATCTGTATCATTTTTTTTTTTTTTTTAGATTCCACGTATAAGTAATATTATATGATACTTGTCTTTCTCTGTCTGACTTACTTCACTTAGTATGATAATCTCTAGGTCCACCCATGTTGCTGCAAATGGCATTATTTCATTCTTGTTTTATGGCTGAGAGGCTATTTTTGATAATACATTTGTGTTTTGTCCAGTGAGCAACCAGGCAGAGAGGCAGTGCTAGGACAGTTAAGTTACACTTTAGCGTAATTTCAAGATGTGAATAACAAGTTCTTTTTTTAAATAAAAAAGGAAATGAAATTAAAAACAAGATGTCAATTTAATCTGGGAGACTTGAAACGACAAGCTTGCCCCTTGTCAATTTTGTTCCAGCTCACCAAGTCTCAACAATCACAACAGCAGCGCAAAGGAGGAGAGGCTGTCCCTCGACCCCTGGGCCTTCTTGCATTTGTGGGTTTAATCGGGACTCCAGTATTATTTTCAAGGGTTTTTATGTTCACAGATTCCTGCTTATATTAAGAAAGCTTTTTGCAGATAGAGATCTATCTGATGCTAACCAGACAGCATATGATTACTATAAAAGTAATTTATAGGAAAAAAAAAAAACACCCCACCTGAATCCTTAGGTGTTTAGATGAGTATACACAAGTAAATTTGAGATCTAGAACCAAGCCCTGTCTAAACACAACTTCATCAGATTTTGATTTGGGCGGAAAAATTGAAGCTCGTGCTTTGCTCCAACATTTTCACATTAAGACAGTCTCACCAGCATGATTGTTTTGTTCACCTTGTCTGTTCTCCCGAGTGCACCGGGACAAGGGTGATAAACCTGACTCAGGCAACTGTTGTAAAGGAAATTGAAAGCCATGTAAATGCAGGGTTTATATTAACTGCTAAGAGCTTAAGCACCAATAGTCAGTACCTACTTAGAAGCCTGCATGTTCCACACCTTTCTCAAGAACTGGAAGAGAAAAACACCAGATCACACTCTTTCATCACATAGAAATCCTATATTGGTCCTGAAAGTATTTTTAGTTCTCCAGGGAAAAAGAAAATTCAATTTTGCCTTTAAAAAATTTTAAGTAATTCCAAACAGAAACACAATTTTTTCCTCAAAATTTTCACATCTTGGCACAGGAGCAATAATAATTACTCTTATTTGAGGCAGACCCTGGACCAGTACTGCATATGTGTTCTTTTCTTAATCTTCACAACAACCCCACAAAGTCGCTTCTATTATCTCCCTTTTACAGATGAGTAAACGAGGGCTCAGACAGGCAGGGAGTGGCCAGTTCAGTATTCAAATCCCATCTTCTGTGATTTCACACTACATCTCTTGGGAATGGAGTTCCAGTCATTTGGCGAGACTTATTTTTACCTTCGTGGCCGCAATTTGTATCTTGATTTATTAGTTTTCTTTAATGAGAGAGACGAATAAAAATGGTCAGCTCTGACATTTGACTTTACCCTAAAAAAGGCCATATTAGACGGCCATGCCATCCTGTTGACATTGGGTTACACTTTACCTTGACTTGGGTCTCCCTTCTCACCTCCTGTGGCCTCACTGGGATTCATAGAACTCATTCTATCTAGTTCTCTTTTCCTTCCCTCGCTGAGTTTTCTAACATGCCATCTTCAAAGGGTATAGCAGACTTACATCCATGAAAAGTTATATGCACATTAGAATATAAATCTAATGAATTTTTAGGTAAACTTGTTACCAAAATATACTTATTGTAAAGGGCACGAACCATGCATTTACAGCTCCACGAATTTTCAAAAAGTGAACCACCCATACATATAACCAGCACCCAGATAGAGAAATAAAATATTACCAGGCAAACTAATGATATTTTAAATGCTGAAGGGAATATTCTTATTTCAAAGCGTATGTAAATAATCTTTTTGTAAAGGTAAGGATGCATTTGAAATGTGTTTCATTGTGTGCCCCACTGTTTTATGCACCCATTTTCATAACTTGTGTTTTGTTAAACCCATGATGTGTTTAAAGAGAACCTATGGCCAAGCACCAACCTCAGAGTATACAAAGCATGTCTACATGCAAATAAAAACAGAAAACATCCAGTAGAAATATAAGCAAAGCAATTAAATGGCATTTCACAAAAGAGGCAATAGATGGCCTGTGACTTGAGAAAGCTGACCAACTTTATTAGTAATCATGTAAAGACAGAGAGAAGCAACAATGAAACACTTTTTTTCCCATCCAATGTTTAGCACGTACTTTAAAACTTCGACATCATCAGAGATGGGCAGTGATGTGCAGCCACGGGGACATTCATCTTTGACTGATGGTTGTGTAATTTGGTAAAAACACTTAGGAGTGGGCAAAAAAAATTTTTTTTAAGTAAATAGAACTTATGTTGAACAATAATAAGCAACAAGACATGACCACCTTTCCCATCCCAGCCTCACATCAGAACTCAACACCATGTAGTCCTTAGAGTGTTTTCTCCTGCTTATTAAATTAAAAACTGTCTTCTACAATAAACATCTAGAACAGACATTTCTGTTGTGAATTCTAAAAATTTGCTTATCTTTAAGAAGCCACCCCTTTAGGGAGGACTTTTCCTTTCTGCTCACAGAAAGGGTCCTAGTTTCACATTCCCCGGGACAAGAAAAGTTCCCAGTAAAAGCCTGCTGGTTCTGTGGTTTAGTTTGTCAACATCTTCTGAATATGGAGGATTATATATAACACACAATCTGTTTTACATCGTCTCCATCATTTATCGTTAGCTTTCCACCAGTGGCCACCAGTGGCAGGTCCGCTGCTGTCGCATCTGACAAAGCAAGCATCGTTTCTGTTCGAGAACGTGAGGCAGGCCTGCTCGCCGAGGGACGAGCACGCGCGTTTCCAAGTGCCAGGCCCCACGTGTGAAGGGAGTCTGTTATGTTTCAGTGATGAGTCACAGAGGATGTTGCAGGTGGTGCAGAGTGGCAGAGTGATGCTTCAAAAGGTGGAAAAAAATACTGATGGAGCCGAGATCGAGGATTAATATAACAAGGTGACAGGGGAGAATAGATGAGTCTGAGTTAAATATTTTAGGACAAAAACTGCCCAAGTTCCAATGGTACCACTTAGTTTTGGGTGATCTCAAGGAAGACCCATTCTCTTGTGCCAAATGGTTTCTTTTCTTAGATAATGTTTATGTCTCAAGACTTGTGCATAGAACATGGATTAGTGTCCAAATGTGGTCTACATTAGAATCTCCTGGAAGCCATGATAAAAAAGCAGATGCTTGGGCCCTAGTCTAACCTACTCATGGGGGATCTATGAGGTTGCAGCCCAGGCACCAGTTCATAAGAAGCTCCCCTGGTGATTTTATTTTTTATTTATTTTACTTTATTTTATTTTATATTTCCCAGTTTTATTGAGATATAATTGACATATAACATGGGATTAGTTTAAGGTGTACAACATAATGATTTATATAGGTATATACTGCAAAATGATTGCCTCAATAAGTTTGGTTAAAATCTCCTACCTCACAGTTAAACATTTTTTTCTTTTGATGAGAACTTTTAAGATCTACTCTCTTAGCAACTTTCAAATATACAAAATAGTATTGTTAACTATAGTCACCATGTTGTGTATTACATCCCCAGAACTTATTTATTTTATCACTGTAAGTCTACCTTTGGACCACGTTTACCCATTTTGCCCACCCGTCACTCCCCACTTCTTGTAACCACCAATCTGTTTTCCGTATCTATGAGTTCACTCTTCCTAGATTCCACATGTGAGATCATACAGCATTTGTCTTTCCCTGTCTGACTTGTTTCACTTAACATGAGGCCTTCAGGTCTGTCCATGTTAACGCTGGTTGGTCCTAGGTGGTTTCCATGTCTTGGCTATTGTAAATAATGTTGCAATGAACAGTAGAGTGCAGGTATCTCTTCCAGACAGTGATTTTGTTTCTTTCAGATGTATACCCAGAAGTGGAATTGCTGGATTGTATGGTAGTTTTATTTTTAATTTTTTGAGGAACCTCCATACTGTTTTCCATAGTGGCTGCACCAATTTACATTTCCACCATTAGTGTGCAAGGGTTCCCTTCTCTCTACATCCTCGTCAGCACTTGTTATTTCTTATTCTCCTGGTGATTCTTATACCCTCCAAAACCTGCTCCAAAATTGGGGCAACCTCCTACATTAAATTATTGTGGAAAAGTAAAATTATGAAGTCTTTGACTTTTAGAGTTCAAAAGAAACTTAGACATCAATTTTCATGGAAAGAATCTGCAGGCCAGTGGTTAAGTGATTGGCACTGACATCCAGTGATATAGTCATGAAGCCAGAGAGAGAAGAAAATGCTGTGACACACAGTGTAGAGCTTATATGATACTTACATCCTCCATCTCTAAGTTAAAATTCAATTGTATTGTGTTTAGAGTTATCTCTTTTTTTGGCGTGATGGTTATTTTGTGCACAAAAGAAAAATTTAGAAAACATGGACACGAAGAAAGAAAGAGTTAATATTTTAGTTTATTTCTTTGAGGACTTTTTGTGTTTTATACATATGTTATTTTGTACATACTTACCACAATTTATAGGTAATTTTGTATCCTGCTTAGATTTTTTTTTTTAGTTATACTATGGTAATCTTGGTTTTACAGTAATAATAAGCACTTAGTAAAAGTAGTTCCATGTTGATACCAAGTTTATCGATGTTATAGAAGCTGCAGTGGTTGCTAAGAGAAACTGATACTTTGTTCCCATGGGAACCATTGTTTTACAATGAGAAATATAGACTCTCTAGATTCAAAGGATAAAAACTTAAGTTTGGGATGGGAAGTATTTCATCTCCTGGAAAACTGTGAAAATTACCAATCTGTGATTGGAAATCATGGCCATATGGTTGTAATCTCCCAGGTGGATGAAAGTGTTCTAGGTTCTATTTGATTTCTTTTTCAGCTTCCTTTGTGTTGATGGTGAGGCATGGTGATCATGATAGGAGAGTAAGGGAAATGGAACTAGCTGCTGGTCAGCCACTCCTAACAAGACAGGTAGTTAGGAAACAACTTCCATTAGATACTGTCTAAGCTGGTGGTGAGGACCTCTTATTAGAGAAGGGAACAAAGGGAAGAGAGTTTTTTATACCAAGCTGCTCTACAGCATTTAGGTATCAGCATAGCATTTCCATCTGGGCATTGTCTCTCTTTTTTTTTTTTTTTAAGAAGATGTTGGGGGTAGGAGTTTATTAATTTATTTTATTTATTTTTGCTGTGTTGGGTCTTCGTTTCTGTGCGAGGGCTTTCTCTAGTTGTGGCAAGCGGGGGCCACTCTTCATCGCGGTGCGCGGGCCTCTCGCTATCGCGGCCTCTCCTGTTGCAGAGCACGGGCTCCAGACGCGCAGGCTCAGTAGTTGTGGCTCACGGGCCCAGTTGCTCCGCGGCATGTGGGATCCTCCCAGACCGGGGTACGAACCCGTGTCCCCTGCACTAGCAGGCAGCTTCTCAACCACCGCGCCACCAGGGAAGCCCTGGGCATTGTCTCTTAAAGGTGAGTTAAAGGTAATGACTTTGAGTGAGTGGGGAAAAAATTCTACCTAATTCCGCTCAGAAACTGAGGGTCAGAATGATGTGGAATTGACAATTGCAGCTTGTAAACTCAGTGACAAACAGTTCCTGGATGGGCACAATCTCCTGAACCCCACTTTGAGCAACACTAGTCCATACAGTCAGCCCTCCATAGTCTCAGGTTCTGCAACTGGATTTAAAGATCAACAATATTCAAAAAACAAAATTCGAGAAAGTTCTGAAAAAGCAAAACTTGAATCTGCCATGTGCCAGCAACTATTTACATAGCATTTACATTGTATTAGATATTATAACTAATCTAGAGATGATTTAAAGTATATGGGAGGATGTGTGTAGGATACAAGTACTATGCTATTTTATACAAGGCATGTGAGCATCCGTGGAGTTTGATATCCAGTGTATTCCTTTACAGGTATGTGTCCTGGTTCACTTTAACCCCAAATAGAATAATTTTATTTACTAATTTTGTGTTTCTTTTCAATGTTTCTTAATGTGAATATAAGCAATTTCAAAAATGTATCCGTATGTCCCCTTTCATGTAAAGGTTGGCATATAATACATCTTGTTCTGCATATAACTGTTATTTAGTTAATAGGCCCTGGATCTCACCAAGATCATCCCCATTTTTTTTTCCATAGCTGAATATTCCTAATATGTGCATGATAGTTTATGTAATCAATTCCCTAGTGTGTTAGTCAGGTTTCCCAGAGAAACCAATCCAAAAGGATGTCCCAGGATCTGCAGAATGAGTTGGCAAGCTGGAGGCCCAGGAAAGTTGACAGTGTAGTTCCAACCTGAAGTCCAGCAGGCTCCGAGACCCAGGAAGAGCAGATATTTCAGTTTGAAAACAAGAAAAAGCTGATTCTCTCTTCCTATATGGAGGGGGAGGGGAAGGGAGAGTCAGCCTTTTTGTTCTGTTCAGGCCTTCAACCGACCTACCCATATTAGGGAGGGCAATCTGCTTTATTCAGATTTAAATGTTAGTCTCATCCAAAAACACGCTCACGGGTGCTATTTTTTAGATTCCACATAAAAGTGATGTCATATGATATTTGTCTCTCTCTGTCTGACTTACTTCACTCAGTATGACAATCTCTAGGTCCATCCATTTGCTGAAAATAGCATTACTTTGTTCTTTTTTATGGACTTATTTACAAAACAGAAATAGAGTCACAGATATAGAAAACAAACTTAAGGTTACTAGGGGGGAAAGCGGGGTCGGGGGGGGAGGGATAAATTGGGAGATTGGGATTGACATATACACACCACTATATATAAAATAGATAATTAATAAGGGCCTACTGTATAGCACAGGAAACTCTATTCAGTACTCTTCAATGACCTATATGGGAATAGAATCTAAAAAAGAGTGGATATATGTATATGTATAACTGATTCACTTTGCTGTACAGCAGAAACTAACACAACATTGGAAATCAACTATACTGCAGTAAAAATTTTTAATAAATAAATAAATGAGCACATATAAAAACCCCACAAAAAACAGAAACGCCATCACAGCTATACCCGGAATAACATTTGGCCAAATATCTGCACCCTGTGGCCCAGTCAAGTTGACATATAAAATTAACCATCACATCTATTAATGGACCACGTTTTGCTACTACAGATAATACTGTAATGAATAACCTTACATATATAGCATTTCATAAGTGTGCAGGTGAATCTATATGTAGGATAAATTCCAGAAGAGGGATTACTGGGTCAAAGCAAGTAACTTTGTTAGGGATTGCCCTATTGCCATCCCCTAGGTTTATTCTAATTTGCAGTCCCACCAGCGTATGTGTTTGTTTCACTACAGCCCTGTCAACAGTTATATTATCAAACTTTGGGAAATTTTTGCCATTTTAAAATGGTATCATCATGGAGCTTTAATTTGAATTGCACTTTATGAGTGAAGTTGCACATCTTTTCCCATGTTTAAGGACCGTTTATATTTCTCCCTCTGTAAATATTTTGCTCATGTTCTTTGTTCGGTTGGACTGTTGGACTTTTCTCAATTTCTAAGACTCACTAAACATTAAGGGGCTTGGCCTTTTGTGATTCAGGTTGCAAACATTTTCTTAGTCTGTCACTTATGTTTTGTGCTTATGTTGCTTTTGTATCACTTTGTATCAATCTTTTCTTTTTTAAAAAATAAATTTATTTATCTATTTATTTAGTTTTGGCTGTGTTGGGTCTTCGTTTCTGTGCGAGGGCTTTCTCCAGTTGTGGCGACTGCGGGCCACTCTTCATCGCGGTGCGCGGGCCTCTCTTGTTGCGGAGCACAGGCTCCAGACGCGCAGGCTCAGTAGTTGTGGCTCACGGACCCAGTTGCTCCGCGGCATGTGGGATCCTCCCAGACCAGGGCTCGAACCCGTGTCCCCTGCATTGGCAGGCAGACTCTCAACCACTGCGCCACCAGGGAAGCCCTCAATCTTTTCTTTCATGACTTCTGGATTTTGAACTCTGACTAGAAAGACCTTTGAGGGGTACTTTAGATGGGGTGCTCAGGGCTTGATAAAGACACCCCAACTCCTTGCTTGTGTGCTGGGGAAACATTTGTAGAAGTGCTAAGTACTTGAGGCAGTCCCTGTGGAAAACGAGAATGTACAGAGCTGAACCCAAATGAGCAAGGAAACTAAAAATATGTTTTGACCCAATGTGAACATTAAAAATGAGGTAAAACAGACAATATCAGAGAATCACACACACTGAAAGTAATTATATTGATTCTAGACTGGAGAAATATCATCTTTTGGGGGGAAGAAGTTATGGTTTGTCATAATTCCTCCAACTGAACTAGGAATGCATAGATTTGATATAAATTTTGATAAATACAGCTTGACTAATTTAAAATTGATTTTAAAATCTTGCTGTTTCATCTTCATCCATTGAAAAGCAGATTTGCTTATCCTGGTA
The DNA here is from genome assembly GCF_002837175.3 of Physeter macrocephalus. Lineage (NCBI taxonomy): Eukaryota > Metazoa > Chordata > Mammalia > Artiodactyla > Physeteridae > Physeter > Physeter macrocephalus. The sequence continues at coordinate 68,931,066 of NC_041223.1, forward strand.
GTCTTTTATGGTATTTGAATACTGGTCTGACTACTTTTAGAAATGAATAATGGATTAAAAGTACACTTTGCAGCTTACATTAGTTACTTTTGTAATGCAAAATAGAAGTATGATAATGTACTATTCAGCAAGCTTTAATATGATTTATACATAAACTACACAGTATAAGAAATTCATTATGCCCTTCACAGTGCATTTCCTGGGTACAGAAGCTCATGTTTACCAGCGTTTCATCTCATAATCAGGTTGCCTAGTGGAGGGTGTCTGGGCCCATGAGTGGTTCCGCACTTCACTTGTCCCCTGACTCATTCAGTGACTTTAGGCAATACTTTTCTGAGCCTGGGGTTGGGCGCTTGTAAAAGTGAGTGGATAACTTGTGGATCCAGCTCAGAAGAAGTGACTGTGGACTAATGACTTTAGGGCTGTAAATGGCTTAGAAGTGTGGAATTAAGCAGGCTTCCCGTTATTAATTATTATTCTGGGAATTATCCTACTTTGGAAATTAGACTCTACAATGGTCATTTAATAAGGCAACTGTTCATTTCTGTACATCTGGGAAGAAATCCTCTTTTGCTTTGTAAACAGTACCTGGTCACGTAATGTATTTTTCGATTTGCAAAGTGTGGATTTACTGAATAACATAGGTGATGGCCCTCGAAGTCAGCTGCCTTTAAAGTCAATTGTACTCTGTTTTTAGAATGAACAGATACAGATTTGATGGAAGCTGGGGAATTGGAAGTGGAGGAGTGGTTCTAAGAAGTAGGGCTGCCTCTAACGTTTGTGGGGCTTGGGGCAACAGTACAAATGGAGGCCCACGTGCCATACGTTTAAATATTTAAATGGTATAGATCAAACTAACAGACTGTTAAATAAAATATGTTCTATCCTCTTACCTTGATAAATATATCTTCATAATGACCTAGAAGGCCAGGTTTGAATTTTAGATTTCTCTGAAGGTCCCAGAAAACTTATAAAAAATCACATTTCTCTTTTTTTTCCTCTATTGCCTGGTGTCACCGTGATAGTGACTAGTAACCATCTCCAGACTGGAATTTGAACACACACATCCTTGAGATATGTTTTCAACTCTCTACCTATTTGTGACATGCAAAATCATGTTTCTTTTTTGATAACGCTGATGACTGTCTCTATGAAAATGGGAACCATTAGAATAAGTGAAACCTCTAAAATAGTGAGATTTGTGCCTGTAATAAATGCTTTGATACAGTTTGATTCCTTTGACAATCTAGATTTTGATTTGACTTGGTCTATTTAAATTCTGCTGGGAACATAATTTTCACATCAAACTTCCATTGCAAATTGTACGATGAGCAAAATATGCAGGTTTTGCACACAAACTTATTTTTTGCCTGACACATAAACCGTTATTTTAGATTCAAAGGAATCTTATTGGTCAAATAGATCTAATAATGGGGATGATATAATAGAAAAATTTATATCCATAGAGAATGCACCTTAAGCAGTTTTATTTTATAGCTGATATTTTTATTTTTGCTTGGGTATACGATTCTTGTTTGTCAAGACTCCACTTTCTTTGTTGAAATGTAAAATGCATATTGGGCAAATGCTCCAGGGCAATTTGCATAAAAAGTGATGACAAAGAGCAATTAGTACTTCATTATTATGCAGTGAAATGCTACTTTGCTCGAAAGTGACTGTAGTTTCTCCCCCCAAGACCCTTACAAATCTGGTACAGCATTGTTCTAAAAATAGTACTTAAGAAACCTCTGTTTGTAAATCAGGATCTTTGACTTTCTGCTAGAAATCCGGGGCGAGGGTGGGGGGAATGAAAGCACTTAATAAAATTATTACCCCAGATCTTTATAATGAAAAACAAGCACCAGAATTCCGTTAGATAAGACAGGTCAGAAGATTTTAATGTCTCATCAAATTAGATCCCTATCTTATTTTACCCCTTGGGATCAGCTTTCAAAGCAGACTTAGATCATACATTGATAACAACATCCCCCATCCCCCTAACACATACTCAGAAACAGGGTCATGCCACACACAGCTACACGGCACAGAGCAAACAGTCCCAAGGTATCTCTAGTTAGGAAGGCTTGATTTTTGAGTACAGATTTCATTACCATGAAATTCCTTTAGGCCAAAAAAGAATTGCATCAAAGAAACGGTGTTGGGAGGCAGACTTTGTAAATGTTCACCCCATCACCTGCCTTACCAGGCTCTGCCTGTCTCTAATTTGCCAGGAAGTGCTCCTTTTTTTGTTTTGTTTTGTTTTGTTAGTTTTTGTTTCTTGTTGAGCCAACATATTATCTAAAACTCTGTAAGCCAAAATGTTCCAGCACTGTGTGTGTGTGATGACCAAGTAATTGGATACTGGCAGGATGAGAAGGAAGCATGGGAGACTACCAAACCTTTGGAAAATGACCTCGAGAGGCTGGAGACAGACATGGTACTTTTCTTGGGAAACTCCAAAACAGGCTTGGGGAGGGGGAGGAGCAAGGGGTGGCCTTAAATTTGGTTCCCCCCCTGCCTGATCCTCTGTGGGCCAGACCAGATCCATGCAATTCCTCATACCCCATCCCTGGCTGACATGACTCCAAGATGGCTGACCTAACCTGCTCTACTTGTATCCTAAGGGGTCTTTCTATCCTAGGAGGCTGCGATCAGCCTCATCATCTGCAATTTGAGCTCAGAGGCTCAAGGCTGCGGGGCATGTCTCCCACAGGGAGGGGGTGTGGAGAGACCCTTAGGCACATTGCTTCAAGGAATAAGTAACTTGTGCAGCTGAATGTTGTCCTTCACCCAGCCCAGATTTTATTTACTTTCCCCTTTGTTCCTCTTCTCCTCAGGCCACCAGTGAGAATACTATAATGTCACATAGCTCATACCATTTCAGGGATGCATTGTCTAACCTAGAGGTAATGTATGATCATTTTATACACCGCCACAGATTCATTATTCATACAATTTTCTATGAATTTTTAATGCCTCCAACTCCCTACTTATTTACCATATAATGCAATTGGCCAGACATCTATATAAAGCTATGAAAAGTGTCTCTGAAGTACTCTTCCATAGATTTCCATCTGTTAACCAGCTGATGAGACAGTACTGCTCTTACCCATGGGCAGGACCCCCATCTTGGGTCCCCGCACCTCAGAGATCCCCATGATTTGAATGGCTTTCCATGAAGGAAGTCCCCAGCTTGCAGGGCTATTTGGACAGGGTGTCCAAGCCAGAACCTATTTCTCCCCTTCAGGGCACTATCCTACTCTTTATCCAGCCTGTAAGGTTGACCAGATATCCAGAGGAGCTCTAACATTCATACCTATGGGATCCTAGAGCAAAGGTCAGGCCTAACTCAGGAGATTAGCCTGGTCAGCATAGGTAGGTTCCCACTAACACTGACTAGCAAGTTATTTCTTTTGCAAGATTGCATGACATTGGACTGGTAGAATGGTGCTGCCTTGCTGATTTGGGGTAACTGTCATTCACAAGAGATGAAGAAGATGAGAATTTTCACCTTGGGCAATAAATAAGTACCCATTGTTCTAAATCTTCACCAGTAAATCACTATGCCTTACATGGGTTAATTTTCTAACAAAACATTTATATATACATGACCCTGCAAAATATATTTGCCTATAGCTCACTCTCCCCAGGGCTAGTAGCCCTGCCCTGGGGAACAACTATAGGTTCTTGAACAGAGGCTGATGTAGACCAAGTATTTAGAAGAGGAGACACTGGAGGTGGAGAAGAGCAGGGAGAGAGCTATGGCATCCACAAGGCTAAGAGCAGCCATGGCGCTTGACCTGAAAGTACTTGGATTGAGAATCACGGAATCTGGGCTCCTCCTTTCTCTGCTACTTCCCAGCTCCGTGTCCTTGATCCGGTCTCTAAATCTCTCTCTGCTTCAGTTTCCTCATCTATAGAATGAGAGCATTCAATAGGATTGTCTTAGATAGTGATTCCCATACGTGACTTTGCAGCAAAAGACACAGAGAAGCTGTTGGGGAAAAAAAAAACAAAACTGCTTCTAGGTACACCTTCCTCCAAGTTTCAGATTCAGGAAGTCTGGGGGTGGGACTTGGGATCTGTATTTTTTTAATTATTTTTTAAAAATTTATTTTATTTTATTATTTTATTTTTATTTATTCATTTATTTTTGGCTGTGTTGGGTCTTTGTTGATGCGTGCGGGCTTTCTCTAGTTGCGGCGAGCGGGGCCTACTCTTCGTTGCGGTGTGCGGGCTTCTCATTGTGGTGGCTTCTCTTGTTGTGGAGCACGGGCTCTAGGCACACGGGCTTCAGTAATTGTGGCACGTGGGCTCAGTAGTTGTGGCTCATGGGCTCTAGAGCACAGGCTCAGTAGTTGTGGTGCACATGGGCTTAGTTGCTCTGTGGCACATGGGATCTTCCTGGACCAGGGATTGAACCTGTGTCCCGTGCATTGTCAGGCTGATTCTTAACCACTGCATCACCAGGGAAGTCCTCTGTATTTTTTTTTAAAGCTCCCAGCAGATTGTGGCACGCAGCAAGGACTGGTCTTGATTTCTCTTAGGAGTCTCCTGGCTCTAAAGGTTTGGGACATTAATGTCTCAAACTCTAATGGCTCAGGCGATGAAGGCATTGATATGATGCTGGTGGAGTGTATAGGGGAAAGAAGTGAGGAAATATTTTCATGCAATGCCAGTGCTGGTCAAAATGACGGTTTGTGTGTATAATGAAGTGCCAGGTATCGTTCTGAGTGCTCCACACACATGGCCTTGGCCAGTCCTCACCTCAATCTCTTATTATTTGCATTGTCCTTATGACATAACAGAGTTAGAGAAATAACGGGAATAACTGGCCAAGGTTAAATGCTGATATTATTGGCAACTTGGGTAGAGGAGCTGAAAAAGTGGGAGAGATTGCAGGTAAATCCATGTTTTTGAGGCTGGCAGACAGGGGACACAATTGGATGGGTTTATCGTTTGTTCTCTTGCTTTGTTTTGTTTTCTCATTGGTGATGGTAGTGAGACCCCTGGGCAGGACGAGTGTCTAATTAGCTGTGATAGTGAGTTGCCCGATTCATTGAGAGACTTGGAAATATCCGCCTGGAGGTCAGATGAGAGGTTGAGCTGGAGGCTGTGGATTTGGGAATCATCAGAGATGAGAAGGGCAGTTATGTGAATGGGAGGTTAGTTGACTAACTTCCAAGGATAGAGTGGGAAGTATTTCTTAAGGGAACCAGCTTGGGAGGGAGAGCTGGATGGGCAAGACTCCAGCATCGACTCAGCAACTGAAATCCCCAGCCTCTTTGGAAGAGCTGTTCTATTATATAGTTTGGTCAGCAGCTCAGCTCCATATTTTCATCCACCAGAATGTCTGGATCAATACTCCCGGTTCTCATGATTTACTGAACCTGAATTTCTCTAACTGCTCCATTAACTCCTCGGAAAGTTTTCTCCTCTGTTAACACTGGATCATGATTTTCTATAAAACATGCCCTTGAGCAAGAAATTCTCTCATCATTCTCACTAGGGAAATTGTCTTACTCTTTTTCCCCCTACCTTCTCCATCCTTCCTCACTTTCTGAAGAGTACTGTTTCATGAACCCACATTTTGCCTGCTAATTAGTGTTTTTGAATAAACACTTGCTATTGAGCTTGGAATCTGTCGGGGTTTTTTTGCTCAGGCTGGTTTGTGAGTTCCTAATCCTTTGTATCTGTTCATAGTTCCCCAGCTTGGTTATTAAATTAAGGACCTTTTTTTTTTTACGCGGTAGAGACATTTTGGTGCTGAAGCGCTTGGTGCCATGGTCCCAGTCTCTACGTGTCCAGTCCTGTGTTCGTGTTTGTGGTCTCGTTTCCCTACGTGCTGGGCACAGAGGGATCTGATGGCCAGACAGCCTGTAATAAAAGGTGAATTCACTCACAATGTGCCCCTTTGTTCCAGGGAATATTTTGTTCCCTGATCCTCAGCTTCAGCGTCATGAAAAACCATTTGTCAAGCCCCTAATTTCCAGGGTGTTGCACTAAGAACTCCATAGAGTTTCACTGCTGTGGCAGAGCTGGCTGTGATGAAGTCAGGGCCAGGCACAGGAGCAAATTCTGTGGCTCTAGCCCTCATCCACAGTCCTGCAGTTTGACAGGAAAAATGCTGTCTTTCCAGGTATCCCCAGCCATGCTGAGTTATCTGAGTGGGGGCGGGTGTGTGTTGTGTAGAAGCAGCAGTACACGCGGCAGTGGTGATTGTTTGGACAGACACCCGGGAAAAGAGGAAGGAGGAGCCAGCTAGTTTATTGTCAGGAAGCTCCAGCATCAGCAAGTGGCACCCTTTTCAACAGTTTGCCAGGCAGGGAATATAACCGTTGAAGTCCCTGCAAGTCACAGCATTTGGATAAATGTCTGCAGAGAGTTCTTGCCTGTTAGGAGCCAATAATCCAGCTTGGGATGATACAAACACATGAATAAGTGTCTAACTCGTGATCACATACAAGGCATAGACAAAGAAGTAGACACACTTCAGGGGCAAGGGACGTTTTGTGTGTGTGTTTTTCTGTGTGTGTGTTTGTCTGTGTATGTGTGTGTGTGTGCGCAGAGCTGCACCATTGATACGGTATTGTAAGGACTAAATGCGTTAATACCTAAAGTACTTAGAGCAGTGCCCTGCCCTTAGTGAATGCTGTATGTGAGCCTGTTAAATGAATGAATGGACGAATGAATGAATGAATGAATGGGTAGATAAATATAGTATCAAGTTTAATTTAGGAAAGCTTGGAAAATACCAAAGTAAGTGGATTTCTCTTTCTTCCTATACCAGATGAACTGGGTCCAGGTATATATAGATTGCACAAAGGCGTGGATTTTGATGTCAGGCTGCAGTCTCTCCTCACACAGGAACTGCTGGAAGCTTCACTGGTCCAGTACTCAGATGTGCTGGGTATGACTGGTCTCTGTAATTTATACAGCTTCACACACTGGTGAGAACCCGCTCATACCAACAAATGCAGGCAGGGACTGGTTTCATACTCAGGCAGAAAAGATAAATGGCTATTCGTCTATCAATGAGGTACATCAACAAAATGATTGTGATAAGTTGGAAAGGACCGGGGAGACCCAAAGAACTTGTTAAAGTCACTTTAAAAAATCTGAAGACCGTCAAAAAGAGAAAGGAACAATGGTTGTTTATAATCTGCCAAACCATTAATGTAGGACAACATACATTTTTTTCCTGGCTGAAGATAAAAATCCTAGCAAATGTACAAAGAAGAGTTGAGCATCCAGGAAAAGCCTAAATGGTGATCCTCTCAGCAGATAACCAGACACATTGTCCATTATAGGTGAATGAAAATCATGGAATACAATTTTTGAATTAACCCAGAAGTTAATACATCTTCTTGAACTGATAAATTTCTGTGCTAAGGTAATCAGCAAGACGGGACAAAGAGGCCATTAGAGCTGCCACTTTAGCATTTCATTAGGTGAGAGAGAATGCCCTTCCTCAGAAATTAAGGGAAAAATATAGTTGGGATAAAAATCAAGGGTGTTTTTCCTTGCAATGTATTCCAGTGAGTTTTATAAAAATGTTGCAAGGAATAAATATGTGTAAAAGTTGAAGAAAGCCTGGAAGGAATGCCTCCTGCAAAATGATGGGTAGATTAAGTTTTAGCACGTCCTGTCATTTAATGGGGGAATTGCAAGGGTTTCAGATGTTATTTTTGATCTTCTAATTCTCCAAGTTGTTTCTGATAATAACCTTTTAATTTGAGGCTAATAGCCATAAGTCTTTTTGAAATAATAATACCGCCAGCTCTTAGGTGTATGTACTAAAGGAACGAGCAAACTTGAAAAGGAAAAATAATCCTTTCAGCTGGGCTAAGTCCAAGACCTCACTCAGAGTGAAATAACAGTGACGAGAGATGCAAGTCCGTGGGTGATAGAGACAGCGGTGTGGGTGTGTTGTTGTCTGGGGTGTAGGCGCAGGGTAGTGTCTGGAGCTTTCTGTGTCTCTGCCACAGATTCTCCCGTTAGCCCTGTGGGCCAGATACCAGTTAGCCTGAGATATGTTCCATCCCCTACCGTGTGTCCTTGGAAGGACAAGAATACTGTTGTGAAGACCACCTTTTCTTCGGGGAATTCCTTATTAGTTGCTTATTTCACTGACACATGAAACACAAGGGTGGCTCTGGCCCATTGTGATGGACGCTGCATTATACCCAGATCCTTGCAGCCCCTGCTTCAGCCCCTGCTTCAAGCTCATTCCCCAGCTCATGGCTGAGTAAGGCCTCCCAGAAACTGCCCTCAGATGAAGAGAGCCATCTTACCGCTTCCTGGGGACAGTCTGCACCCGGTGACTGACAGGGTGGGGACAGAGTCCTGCCTCTTGGCTTCGTTTGGGACAAGTCTACAGGGTCAGCCCAGCTTAGGAGTGTCCTGGGGGTCCAATGAGGCTTTTGTTGTGACAGAATGAAGCCCAAGTCCAGCTTCCTTCACTCTCCCACAGGTGTGGTTTCCCAAAGGATTCCCCAGTAAACTTCCTGCATTCCAGTAGGTTTCTGGGGGACCTGATCTGTAACTCTTGGTGATATATTCTTGATGCTGAAGGATGGAGATCCACTTTGGAGCAAGAATCAGGCAAACTGTCATTCCTCGGATAAGGGTGACATTTTTCTTATTGGCATAAACTCTTCCCCTGATCCCTTCCCTACGCTTGATTGATCCTAATTCACTCGTAGGGTTTTCTCACGGGACAAGTCATTTGTGTTTAACGTAAAGAATTCAAATATTAGAGGAATACGTGTGCACGCGTGAGTTGCCACTACAGCACGTCCACTGGCAAGTGCATCAGCATCATCTAGTAGGAGAGCCAAAGCAGCCCCCTGCATCCCAACACAGCTCTGAGTGTTGCGTAGTTCTTTGCACATGACATTTACACTTTGAATGATCTACCTGAAGATACATGGGCATTGGTAATTAGAATCATAATACTATTTGGGTTAATTTACAAAGCACTTTCCATCTGTTATATTGATTTATTTCCTGGCATCTTTGAGAAAGCTTGGGCATGTTAGTCCCATTTTAGAGATGGAGAGTGACTCGCTGAAGACACTGGGGTCTGGGGAAATTTCTTTACGATAAGCTCCAATTGCTATGGTCAATCCATGGGCTCAAGCCCATCATTCAAAGAAAATACCAGAAGAGGCTCGGTGTTTCGTGAAACGGCACATTTTGAAGTCTCTGTCACCGAGAGGAGAATGTAAGCTCAGGATCAAAGCACCGTCTTCAAAGAAGGGCAAGGTACTTGTTAAATAACTCCTGGCAACTGCTTCAGCGCTCGGCATTGTAATTGCAGAGAGCAGGGGCAGAACTAAAAATAGAGAAGTGGATGGGGACAGGACCAAAGCCATCATTGTCACTCAAACTTGAATGTCACTTTTGACAGCATTTGCGTAATTGCCTCTTGGTTTTCCACGCTAGGAATTTAGTAGTCACGCTTTGCTGTGACAGTCCTAGGAGAAGGGAAGGGGCGGGACCCAAGGACCCCTGCCTGGGAGTAATATCAAGAGTGGAGGGTAAGAATTATTATCAGCCTGTGCTGCCTCTTTTCTAGCCAAAGTTCCTTTGAAAGCAAAACCCAGAAACCTGCTCCACCTAGCTCCAGTCTCCTGAAATGTTAAAGGGGGATCTCACGGACAGGAAATACAGCCAGACCCTGCTGAGTGAAAGACGGGACCTAAGAACCGGGAGGCCACCAGGAGCTGAGCCCTCCTCTCCATTTCCAGGAGCTGCACAATCTCTGTCTCTGAAAATCTCCTCTTTTGACCTCTCATCTAAGCCAGCTTCCTTTGCACAGTCATCTTGCTTACTTCATCCAACACAGCTGCCAGTCCAGCTCTCCATCACGCTCTCCAAGCTCCGGTAACAACCACCAGCTGACAACAGTCTCTGTGTCTCTTCAGGCAAATTCTCATCCGGAAGTGCCTTATCAGGCCGTATCGTGCTTTTCTTACAATGGAGTCGCTGCTTTGGGTTGGAGGAGGGTCATGCAGTATAGAGGGATGCAGAAGATTCTCTAGAAGGGGCTATGGATTGGGCAGACAATGAAACCTGTTTATTATATCCTTGCTTATCTATGTTTCCATCATGTTCTCCATCATGCTCCATGATCTAGTCTAGGAGACGTGAGGTCGTGTAATCCTAGCAGTGAATCACTGTGTAGAAAGTGGCGTTTGCTCTAAATGGGGTTATAATCTGGTTGATGCAGTAAGGCACAAGCCCACGAAAAGGAAACAAATCATGCCAGGCCGTGCGTGAAGAGCAACAGATGACTGGCACAGACGGTAGGAGTTTAAAAATTTAGAGAAGAGAGAGATCATTGTGGGTAAGGAAGTTCAGGAGGATTTCCCAAGAGAGGTGGGGACAGAAGTGGGTCTGGAAGGGTGGGAAAGATTTGGAGAGAAGGTGGAGAGGAGAGGCATTCTAGATTGGGGCAGAGGAGGCCAGGGTGGGAATACATGATGCATGCCCAGAGCACAACAAATAGGCCAACCTTTTTTAAGTCTAAGGTGTATATTGGAAAGTATTAGAAGGTAAGTTAGAAAAATAGGGAGAAACAAAATTGTGTGGGACCTTGAATATCAACCTAATAGTTTGGAGTTTATTCTGAACAGTTTATTAATGATGTTTGAGCGGGCCTGGCATGGTCACGGCAGTGCTCTGGGATGACCCACTGCAGTGGAGAAGGCCAGAGGCCAGGGATAATCGGGAGGCCCTTACAAAGTCGTCAGTGAGATGGGGCAGTTGGCTCAAAGATGAGGCATGGGGTCAGATATTAGAAAAAAAATGGAAATTCTGTTATTTAAAGTCTCAGTTACCTTTTGATTGTGCACTTAGATGAAGAGACACAGTTTGGGGAAGCAATTGACTGAAGCTATTGCCTTTGGCTCCCTGTAACCCAGATGTCTCTGGCTGCAGCTTGTGAGTACAAATAATTAAATTAGTAACCAGATAGTAAGGGCTCTCAGCCCCCATGTACACATAAGAAGTCCAGTCTTTATAGAGTTCCTCTCTTGGCCAGTCAGGGAACTTGGCTGAAAACTCTAGTTAACTTAGGCAGGAAAAGAGTTTATTGGAAGCATCTAACTGCTCATAAATAGATGGGAAGGGTGGGAAAACCATCTGGGGAAATAATTTGGCCAAGGCCATGTCATGGGTTGGGATGCTGTCACTGGATCCTCACCATCCTTTCCAATGAACCTTGACTCCACCGCCAAAGCCATGAATACGCTCCTTCCAGAGGCAAGTCCCTAGAGGGCATCTGGTTGTCTGAGCCTAGGTCATGTTCCCAAGCCCTGGATGACAATGAGTTATGAGAGGAAAACCACTCCTCCTTCAATGTCTGTAGGGGGATACAGGGCTGTGTCTCCCACTAGGACCCACATACAAGGTGATATTCTGAATTAGGAAGGGGGTTCAGATGCTGGGCTGCCAAATCATGCTTCTTCCTCATATTTCAAAGAGTCTCAGTATGGGGGCGATGTACTCACTGTTACTCTGAATTAACTCCTTCCTCTCCTGGTTAAGAAGGATTTCACAGCTATGCCTTTTATAGCAACCCTGTGAGCTCACTCTTTACATTCAATGCATTGCCAAGTTCTGCTTTCAAAATTTATTCCCACTGCAGTTCACTTCTTCTCTTCTGTCTTAGTCTGCTCTGGCTGCCACAACAAAATACCACAGACTGGGTGGCTTAAACAACAGAAATTTATTTCCTCACAGTTCTAGAGGCTGAGAAGTCCAAGATCAAGGTGTTGGCAAGATAGGTTTCATTCTGAGGCCTCTTCTCTGGGCTTGTAGGCAGCTGCTGTCTCCCTCTGTGATCACATGACCTCTTCCTTGTGTATGCATGGAGAAAGAGGGAAAGGGAGAGATTGGGGGGAGAGAGAGAGAAAGAGGAAGAAAGGGAGAAAAAGAGAGAAAGAAAGAAAGGGGGAGGGAGAGAGAGAGAGAGAAAGGTCTCTGATTAAAATGCCACTAATCCTATTGGATCAGGACCCCATCCTTATAACCTTGCTTCACCTTAAAATTACTTCCTTAGGGGCCCCATCTCCAAATACAACCACAGTGTGGGGGTTAGAACTTCAACATATGAACTTCACGGAGACACAAAAACTCGACCCATAACACCTTCTCTATTTCCATACCCCTAATCTAGAGGTTCTCAAATTTCAGTGTGCATTAGAATCACCTGGAGGAGTTGTTAATACATGTATGGCTGGGTCCCACCCCAGAGTCTCTGATTCAGTGGGGTGAGGGTAGGGCCTAAGAATTTGCATTGCTAACAAGTTGTCAGGTGCTGCTGCTGCTGCTGGTCCAGGGACCCCACTTTGAGAACCACTTCTCTAGTCTAAGCTGCCATCATCACTTGTCTGGATTATCATCGTCGCTTCCTGAGTAATCCGCTTCCACTTTTACCTCCTTTTCCTTACAGCAGTCTGAGTGATCATCTAAAAATGTAAATAAAATCATGTCAGTCTCCCGCTTAAAACTCTTCAGTGACTTCTGACCACCCCTATGTGGTCTACAAGGTCCTCAAGATCTGGCTTCTGCCAGCTCTGCAAACCATCTTATATCATAGTCACAGCCACTCCAGCTTCTGTTCTCTCTCTCGAACACGTGTTCTAAGGCCCGGCACTTGCGTTGCTCTGAGAAGCTTCCCCATGGGGAGGCTGGCTGGTTCCTTCTCATCCTTGATGATCAAACTCAGCTGTTACACACTTCTGAGGACATCCCTGAACATCCTACCTGAGGTGGCCTTCTGCAGTTTCTATTTACTTCCTCTCTCTTGTTCTTTCCCTTCATTGTAGTTCTCACGATCATTACTTATCTTGTTTATTTATTGTCTTATTTACTGTGCTCTCCTCCACTAAGATTGTAAACTCTTGAAGGACGGGGCTCTTGTCTTCACAGCTTTATCCTCAGGACTTTGCACAGTGTCTGGCTTAGTAGGAAGCACTCAGTAAATATTTGTGGAGTGAATATATCTGCATCTTCCTGAAGTGGACATGGTTCAAGTATTTTTCCTATAAGGCCCCCAAAGTTCCACAAAGATCAGTGGATGCGAATAGATGCCTTGGAGAAGAATATCACCCATCTCCAGCTGTCGAAGTGATCTAGTTTGGTACAGCCCAGCTAGTTTCCTTTTGCATGTAACGCATGTGCTGAAGAAGACAAAGGTATCATATCAGCTGCGAGCCCTCTCGTCCTCTCTTCTCTCTGTCTTTCTGCTTCTGTGAGCTGCCCAGAGCCTCTCACTGCGGCCCTCAGTCTGGCCCATCTCTTTAGCACTGACCTGGTTCAGTGTCAGACCTTTCTCCTCATTATCAAAATATATTTCCCCCTTTCCCAGTCTCTGAAGACTGCTCTGCTACTGTGTGACGATGGGTGGTAAGTGGGCTAAACAGATTAACTGCTTTAACTTCATCTGTGGTTAAGAGACTCCAGGGCCCCTTTGATAATAGAACAAACCTAAGCTGTATCTAAGGGGGCAACACACCGTTTTTGAACCTTTAGGAATTCAGGTTTTTACTTCAGTGTGTACTTTGCTTTGGATTCTGTGTAAAGATTTAAGATATATTACAGGAATAGTAAGGTGATAAAAACATAAGTAAAAGAGCAGATCCTGAAAAATAGGTTGTAAGATGGCTTTTATATTGGTCAGATGAGAATGTGACATTTGTCTCTGTCAAAGCATATGGTTATGCAATAGGAAACATTGCAGTACCAAAAAGAAAAAAAAAGAAAAGGTTTATTTACAGACCTCAGAGCTGCATTCAGTAACATTCTTGGTCAAGATCAAAAATGTGGAATGTTTTTTCCATTCAGAAAAGCAGAGTCACTCTGCCTGAGTCATGACTGCCCACTTTTTTCCATATGGTTGAGTGCTATTTATTGGCTGAGGTTGACAATTTTCTAGAGACTTTGTGGTTGATGAGTTCTATTTATGGCAGCAGTTGAGAAAGGTAAAGTTAGGTAATTTTCAGAAGGAAATACTTGGTTTGTTAAAAAATGGAAATCAACCACTGTAGCAAATATTTTGTGTGGAAAAAAAACATGCTTACACCATGAAAACTGCCTGGCTTCCCCAATGCCTCTCTCCCCATCCAGGAATTAAAAATCCCTTCAATTCTCCCTTTGTCTGGCTCTTAGAATTACCATGTCCTCATTGGTTTGAAAGTTCACACCTTAGGCCAGTGGTTGGCGTTGGTCCAAGCTTCTCTCCCTCATGGCTATTGATTAATTTTCTTAGAACAACAATTGGCAGCTCTCCCTTCTGATCCAGACTTGTGTCTGGGGACAGTTGACAACCCCCAGTTCCTAGTCTAGCATCGATAACTTTACATCACATGTGGCTTTAAAAAAACTGTGGTAAAATGTAAAATAGATAGCTAATGTAAATGTAAAATAGATAAAAAATGTAGAATGTAAAATAGATGGCTAATGGGAAGCAGCTGCATAGCACAGGGAGATCATCTCGGTGATCATCTTTATGTCCACCTAGAGGGGTGGGACGGGGAGGGTGGGAGGGAGACACAAGAGGGAGGAGATATGGGGATATATGTATACGTATAGCCGATTCACTCTGTTATACAGCAGAAACTAACACACCATTGTAAAGCAACTATACTCCAATAAAGATGTTCAAAAAAACAAACTGTGGTAAAACATACATGACACACGTTACCATTTTAACACTTTTTAAGTGTACAGTTCAGATGCATTAAGTATATTCACAGTATTGTGCAACCATCCCCACTATTCCATTTCCAGAACTTTTTCATCATCTCAAACAGAAACTCTGTACCCATTAAACAATAACTCCTCACCTCCCCCCAACCAGGCTCTGATCACCTCTACTCTACTTTCTATGAATTTGCCTATATTAGGTACCTCATATAAGTGGAATCTTACACTATTTGTCCTTTTGTATGTGGCTTATTTCACTTAGCATCGTGTTTTTGAGGTTCATTCATGTTGCAGCATATAGCAGAATTTCCTTCCTTATTATGGTGAGTACTATTCCATTGTATATACCACATTTTGTTGATCCATTTATCTGTAGACGGACCCTCGGATTGTTTCCACTTTTTGCCTTCAGTGAATAGTGCTGCTGTGAACACTGGTGTGCAGGTGTGTGTTAGAGCCCCTGCTTTCAACTCTCTTGGGTCTATACCCAGAAGTGGAATTGCTGGATCATAGGGCAATTCTTGGTTTACCTTTTGGAGGAGCCCCTCACATAGGTTTGACATACTCGCACGTTCTCACTTTTCTTTTTTGGTGCCTCTTTCTCAAGGTAGGCTGCTTCCCAGCACATTCCCTGGGCAGATCCATCCAGTGTCTTTCCTCAAGCTGAGCACAAAATGCTTTTCCTCTTCCCCATCGCCAGCCAGTCATACTCTTCAATAAGGATCAAAACTAGCTCTTCTTCCCCATGATAAAAAATCCCAGCATCTGCAGCCTGGGCGTGAAAAAGTAATTACGAGGACGTGCCTCAGGTCGTTGCTTTTTCTCTCAAGCAACCTCACAGCACCACATTCTACAAACCCTCTTTCCCATCTCTCTCAGTTTCCTTCACATGGATGGCAACAGCTCCCTAAGAATCTCTCCTTTTTTCCTCCTCAAGTTCCAATCCTGCAAGCTCCAACTCAGGCTTGCCAATCCCTCTCCGTGACCCATCACCTAAACCCTTCTTTCTACAGACCAACCTACCCTCTCAGATTTTGAAAGTCTTTGCTGTGTTTTCCTCGTTACCTAGACTCTGCACAGTTGAGAACACCTGACTGCTGACCCAAAAGGAAGAGTCAGTCTCTACCAAAGTTAGGGATGGGGCAAAAGTTGTGAATACTTACACATCAATTATTTCCCCTCTTCTGTACTCACCTTGGAGACAATCTTTATTTCCTGCATAAGAATATTTTCCCCAGATAAAATCTAAGCTATGTGAGAGTACATTTGGGGTCTCTTCCTTCTCTGCTTGAAAAACCTCATGTTAATAACACAGATTCCTCGCCTTGGTGTTCCTGAATTCCCATTAAGTTGACCTCAGTCTGCCTTTTCACTTCTATTTCCCATTACTGTCCTTCGTGCCCTCCAAGCCCCAGTGAATAGGATTGCCGGTTGTTTCCCAAACTGTCCCTGCGTTTTCCTGTCGCCATTTGTTCCCTCTTCCACTAACCCCCTTTACTCTCCTCTCACACCTGTCCAGTTTCTACCCATCTCTCAAGTTCAGAGTCAAATGCTGCTCGTTCGGTAAAAGTAGCTGTCGTGAGGATTAAATAAAACAACGTGTGCAAAGAATTTAGCACTAGCATGGTGTCTGGCCTGTAGTAAGCCCTAGATAAATAGCATATAATAAATACTTTGCCCTGTACTATTTTAATTTTTGTAAACATCTTATTTATAATTTATAAGCTTTTCGGTCTTATTTATTTTTGTATGTTTTACAGAGCCTATATCAGTTTGGATGCATTTGGCAACATAAAACCCCAACTCAACTGGCTTCAACAAAAAGTGGAATTTATTGGGTCACGTAACTGCAAAGTCCGGGGATTGAGCTGGCTTCTCCCTGTTTCTAAACTCAGCTTTGCTCTCCTCTGTGTGCTGTGATTCTCAGGCTCTTGAGGAGGTTAGATGGGTGTACTTGCTTCAGCCTCCCAGGCTTCCCGGGCTTTGGGAGAAGTGAGTGTCTGCTGTCCAGCAAGCTCAAGCAAAGCCCCTTGGGTCTCACTGTCTCTGACTGGGTCACGTTCCCCTTCCTGAACCAATTCCTCTTGACGGAACGATCAGATGTTTTGATTGGCAATGCCTGGGTCACGTGTCACCCAGTAAGCGCCGGCAAAACCACGCAGACTGAGAGGGTGAGTGGGTGGGGTCACACCCCAAAGTTGGAGGCATACCAAAGGTAGGTGAGTGGGTGCTGGGAGGCCTAGGGTCGACGCTAGTGCCTTATATAAAGGAGGTGCTCAGTAAATATTTAGTGAATGGAATTGAGGTAGGGTTCTCTTTAGTGGTCAAAGGATGTACAAGATTAACTGCTCATCAAAAGACAGTTGAGGGCTTCCCTGGTGGCGCAGTGGTTGAGAGTCCGCCTGCCGATGCAGGGGACACGGGTTCGTGCCCCGGTCCGGGAGGATCCCACGTGCCGCGGAGCGGCTGGGCCCGTGAGCCATGGCCGCTGAGCCTGCGCGTCCGGAGCCTGTGCTCCGCAACGGGAGAGGCCACAACAGTGAGAGGCCTGCGTACAGCAAAA